>NC_042618.1:115960222-116275482 GCF_901001135.1 Rhinatrema bivittatum | reverse complement strand
ACAAGATTCAGGAGCAGGAGCCCGTTCCGGACCGCCGCTGGACCCGCAGGTTATTTAAGTTATTTGGGGGGGGGTTCGGGAGGGTGGGGGATTTAATTTAAAGGGTCGGGGGTGGGTTTTAGGGGGTTTTAATGTGCCGGTTTTTCGATTTTTCGATTTTTAACGATTTTTAACGATTTTTCACGATATTTTACCCCCCCAAACGGCAACAATACGATTCCCTCCCCCTCCCAGCCGAAATCGATCGTTAAGACGATCGAGGACACAATTCACATCCCTAGCAAGCAATTCCATATGGCTTAGGCTATACAACTGAAAGCTCAATGTATGCTCCCAAGGAAGACAGCAAGAGCTAAACCTGAAGCTCCTTACTGTGGAACTTCACTCTTGGCTCCTGTTGCCTTCTTCATTTAGCATACTGTTAGCTAAGTATTGGGTACATGGGCCTGTATGTGAGATGGCTGCTAGGTAGCTAGTATTCGGCACCATACGCTGTCCGGTACAATTGGTGTCAAAATGTTTGACTGCAGGTACAGTAGTTATTAGGGATGTGAATCGTGTCCTCGATCGTCTTAACGATCGATTTCGGCTGGGAGGGGGAGGGAATCGTATTGTTGCCGTTTGGGGGGGTAAAATATCGTGAAAAATCGTGAAAAATCGTTAAAAATCGAAAAATCGAAAAACCGGCACATTAAAACCCCCTAAAACCCACCCCTGACCCTTTAAATTAAATCCCCCACCCTCCCGAACCCCCCCCAAATAACTTAAATAACCTGCGGGTCCAGCGGCGGTCCGGAACGGCAGCGGTCCGGAACGGGCTCCTGCTCTGAATCTTGTCGTCTTCAGCCGGCGCCATTTTCCAAAATGGCGCCGAAAAATGGCGGCGGCCATAGACGAAAAAGATTGGACGGCAGGAGGTCCTTCCGGACCCCCGCTGGACTTTTGGCAAGTCTCGTGGGGGTCAGGAGGCCCCCCACAAGCTGGCCAAAAGTTCCTGGAGGTCCAGCGGGGGTCAGGGAGCGATTTCCCGCCGCGAATCGTTTTCGTACGGAAAATGTCGCCGGCCATACGTGTATGGCCGGCGCCATTTTCCGTATGGAAAATGGCGCCAGCAGGAGATCGACTGCAGGAGGTCGTTCAGCGAGGCGCCGGAACCCTCGCTGAACGACCTCCTGCAGTCGATCTCCTGCCGGCGCCATTTTCCGTACGAAAACGATTTGCGGCGGGAAATCGCTCCCTGACCCCCGCTGGACCTCCAGGAACTTTTGGCCAGCTTGTGGGGGGCCTCCTGACCCCCACGAGACTTGCCAAAAGTCCAGCGGGGGTCCGGAAGGACCTCCTGCCGTCCAATCTTTTTCGTCTATGGCCGCCGCCATTTTTCAGCGCCATTTTGGAAAATGGCGCCGGCTGAAGACGACAAGATTCAGAGCAGGAGCCCGTTCCGGACCGCTGCCGTTCCGGACCGCCGCTGGACCCGCAGGTTATTTAAGTTATTTGGGGGGGGTTCGGGAGGGTGGGGGATTTAATTTAAAGGGTCGGGGGTGGGTTTTAGGGGGTTTTAGTGTGCCGGCTCACGATTCTAACGATTTATAACGATAAATCGTTAGAATCTGTATTGTATTGTGTTCCATAACGGTTTAAGACGATATTAAAATTATCGGACGATAATTTTAATCGTCCTAAAACGATTCACATCCCTAGTAGTTATGCCTTCACTCTGTGGGTGCCCAATCAATGTTGTAGCTATGTGCCCATCATAGTGCAGCTACAACAAATCATTGCCCTATTCCATTGTGAAGATATATCACCTCTGACCTAACAATGGGCCTTCTCTTTGGCTCTGGGCCTGAATGCTCTCATGACATCACTCTTTTCTCAGAGGCCTACTTGAACAGTTACTAAAGTCCGAGGTTTGGTTCATCAGTAGTGAACTGAAATATGCAGCTGCAGGGGGCGAGGGCCAGGGCCAGAGAGTACATTTTGAACATGTCAAGCTTGTGTAGTGTTACTTTAGCTTGGGCCCCCTTACTTGTATCCTCAGTACAATTAAAATGCTATGGGGTAGATTTTAAAAGACGCATGTGCGGCCTAAATATGCACGCACTACCTGGTGCGCGCACATGTACGCCCAATTTTACAACATGTGCACGCAGGCGCGTGCATGTTATAAAATCCAAGGTCGGCGTGTGCAAGGGGGTGCACAATTATGCACCTTGCGAGCGCTGAGCCGCACTGCCTTCCTCCGTTCCCTACCTCCTAACCTAACCTTCTCACCCCTTCCCCTAACCTTTCCCTCCCAGGCCTATTCTAACCCCCCCCCCCCCGACTCGTCTTACCTTTTGCGCCTGCCTCCAGGCACATGATCCTCCATCACAGTGGCAATGGCCGCTATGTTGAAGGTCTCTGGCCCTGCCCCGCTCCGCCCCTAGACTGCCCCTTTTGTAAAGCCCCGGGACTTACATGCATCCCGGGGCTTCATGCGCGTCGCCGGGCCTTTTTAAAATAGGCCTGGCACGCGTAAGGCCGGTTGCGCACATAACCCTTTTAAAATCCGGCCCTATGAGTACTCAACCTTTTTTATGGTTCACACTACACCAAATAGATCATCAACTTTCAGCTGCTGGAACATGGTGTTATCTGCCATGTGACAACTAAGGAGGAGTTGCGTCGTGTAGAGAATGGCCACAGGCCAAGAGCAGATGTCTAGAGGGCTGCTGCTGCTGTTTGGGACCATACGGTAAATACAACACCAGGGAAATATTTGACTCGTTCTCTCGAGTTACTACACAAATACACAAAGAGAGAATCTACTATATATTATAATCATATCGTGCAAAACATCTTTTTTATTGTTCATGGTAAAGCATGATTCTCACTAGACAAAGTTAAAACTGACTAATCACATTCACTCACTCCATACACACCATTAAAAGAAAAACATCAAAACAATGTGACACACTAAATTTTACAATGTAACATACAATGTAAATAGTATAACATAGTATATTCTTCTCACACAATTTTTCTATAATTTGGAGTATTCCCACAGTGCACCACAAATGTTTCACAGTACACCATCAGTTCTTATATCATTGTTTCAAACAATGTAACTTTATACATCCTTATTTTCTTATATTATTTTATTTTATATGGGGATAACTCAATCCTATTACTTCACAATAGGTTGTATAATTATTACATTCAATAATACACTATGTACTGAAACCGTCCCGTTTCTTCATAGGGATTAAGTGACCTTCACTCTTCAACATACACTATATCTTCAATCCGTCCCGTTTCTCCACAGGGACTAGATTCACCTTCACTCTTCAAACTGCGCTATATCCAACAACAGCGCCTTGTTTCACCCCCGCCGGGGCTTCATCAGGGACTCATCAAAACAAACAGATAGCATAACTTTCTATATCTTATATATACAAGACTCACTCCCACACAGGGTTATCAAGACTTAGTCTAATGCAAAATCAGCAAGCAGTTTAAGCATGACTCACATCCTTCAATATTATTGTTCCAATCTCTTCACCGAGTATATCTCCCTCTTCCACGACAACAGAAGTCACATGTCAGACAAACGAGATATACTCGGTGAAGAGATTGGAACAATAATATTGAAGGATATATTACATGGGAAGATGAGCAGGTGAATGAGCCCCTGATGTTGTAGTTGATTTTGATGGGCCCTGTAATGGTGTTGTCTGTGTTAATAAATGGACAGAGTTGGCATCTGTGTTTCTGGCAGGGACTGGTTCCTGAGTTGGTGTCATTGTATAATTTGTGGTTGCTGGTGAATATCGGTTTGAGCTTAGAGGGTTGCAAGTAAGCCAGGATAGGTTTGCCACCCACAGCTTGTAGATTGTTGATGATATATTTCAGTGGTTTCAACTGGGAACTATGGGTAACAACCAGAGGTGTTCTGTTACTATCTTTTTTTAGATGATCCTGTAGTAGAGTGTTCCTGGGCATTTGTCTAGTTCTGTTGATTTGTTTTCTTACCTCATTGGGTGTATACTGTAATTCCAAAAATGTCCATTATATATTCTCAAGATGGGAATCCCTTTCTGAGGAGTCAGAACAGATACGATTGTACCACAGAGCTTGGTTGTAGATGATAGACCTGGTGGTGAAGGGTGAGTGGAATTGGAGGCATGTAGGTATGTATGCAGTCAGTGGGATTTTGGTATAATTGCTTCTTATGTGTCCTTCATGTATTTGGACAGTGGTGTCCAGAAAGTGGACTTGCTGGGTGGCTTGTTCTAGGCTCAGGTAGATGATGGGGTGGAGTTTGTTGAATTCTTGGTGGAATTCTTTAAGTGCTTCAAGTCTGTGAGTCCAGATGATAAAGGTGTCGTCAATGTACCTTAGGTAAAGGAGTGGCTTCTGAGTTTAGGAGTTGAGGAAACATTGTTCTAAGTCTGTCATGAAAATATTGGTGTAAAGGGATTCAACAACAATGGTTGCCAGAATGGGGTTGTCTGGAAGATTGCCAACAGAGTGGAGTTTCCTCATTATATCTGTGGTGTCGCAAAGGTAGCTGGGAGTGCTGGTGGCATAGGGTCTGAGGATGGAGTCCATCTAGCCAGATATTCCTACTGTGAGGGTGTTGATGCTGGAGACAATGGGGTGTCCAGGATTCCCCAGTTTGTGTATTTTGAGTAATAGGTAGAAAGCACCTGGTTGAGGTTCTTGGGGTGTGTCTAGGTAAATCTGAAGATAATCCCTTCAGGAGATTGTGTAGTTCCTTCTGGTATTCTACAGTGGGGTCAGGGGATGGGAGGACAAGAGCTTGTAAAATGTTGTGTTGGAGAGTTGTCACTTCACTTTTCATTTGTAGTCCAATCTATTCATGACAACCAAAGCTCCTTTGTAGGCTTCTTTGATGATGATGTCTGTATTGTTTTAGAGGCTATGGATGGCTTCTCGTTCTATGCGGCTTAAGTTGTGGGGTAAGTGATGCTCTTTATTGTTTATCTCAGATTGAGCACATCATCAGAAGCATTCATTGTAAAAATCCAGTCTAATTAATGCCTATCTGAGGATGTCCATTGGGAGTTTCTGTTTTTGATGTTCTGAACATTTTTAACTCCTCCCCAACATTCTCTAAAATCCTATGTAGGTGATGTGCGACATCCACTACCTTATCACCAGTCAGGCAAGTTACCAAATGATCCACACACCCACTCATCACCCAGTTAGATACATTCCTAATAATGCAATTGCCAATAATAACAGTGCTATCCTTACCCTCCTGGGTATACACCCCTGAAAATGCATTCGCACTACGAGAAGAAAATGCATCACCTGAAAGGTATATTTCAGCTATAGGATTACTTTCTGTCATTCAGAAACTGCCAGAGTGGAGGTGAGACCACTCTACTATATCCTTGAAGGCAAGGCAGTCAGAAAGGATGGGCAAGATAGGCACACACCTGGGGCAAAAGGCAGAAGTAGGATGCCAGCCTGTCATGCCGTAATTGTCATTTCAGTGGCAGAAGTAGGCTTCCAAATGTTTCTATTGCAGGGAGACCACCCAGCTCCCTCACCTGGCCTACTGCTACATCTGAAGGGGAACTCTCCAACTGGCCACAACATTGGATGGGGAGCCCCCTTCCTGAATACCCAGTGTGTCATTGAGCCCAGTGATGATCCTGCCTGAAGATGTCCTCTGTCTCCCTCGGCAACTCCAGATCTGCCATGCCAGCCTCAAGAAACTACATTCATTCTGAGAACTGGGAGCTCTTTATGCTAGATAGATATACACACACAACTTCTCCCCAGCAGGCAGATAATTGTATATGTGGCACTCTATGCAAAATACTGGATAAGCTCCATTCTGCTGAGGGACTGCCTTTTTCATTATTTTTTTGAAGTCAATATTCAAAGCCATTTAGATGGATAACTTACATTGTATATATCTAAATGGCTAGTTTTGAACATTTCCTTTGCTTATGCAGCTAAACGTTAGTTGGATAAGTCATTAAATGGTTAAGAATTAGACGAATAAGCAAGGGGTGTGTTCGGGGCATTCTCTGATATTTGGAACTAACCAGATAAGTTATTTGTGAAACTCTAGACATGCCTGAGAACAAGTTTAAAGTTATCCAGGAATGTGTTATGTGGCAAAGTGCAAAATTAAAAAAAAACCCCAATCACAAGCCTGCTGGATCTAACACAACCTTCCTCCTCCCTTAGTTATAAAGGTTTGGCTCTACTGGACTAAGCCTGCAACCTCCCTGAAATCCCCTCCATCAAATTTAAAAAAAATATAAGGTCAGAGGCCAGTGCTGGTCTCCGCCCCTTCCCCCTCCCCTGCTCCCAAGTCTGGTATAATTTTTAAAAAATGTTAACTCTTCAGGGCCTTCATTTGTCCTGGTACCTGAATTTTGTTGTGATCGGGCTCAGATCGCTGGGAGAGTGTGAGCCTTAGGGCCATGGCACAACCCCAGGGCAAGGCTCCAAGGTATGCACCATGGATAGGAAAGCACATCTGGACACAGGCTAGGCTTGAGGTTAGAACACTCTTGAATTTGGAACATGGCTTGAACTTGGAGCATAGCTTGAACCTGGAACATGGCTTAAACTCAGAACATAGCTTGAAAACCTCGCTGAACCTGCATGCAGAGGAGTGAGACTTAACAACGCAATGCTGGTCTCGGGAGTAGCCCTCAAGCCACTCAATAGCCCTTTCGGACCTGCTGCTTGGGAACGGCTTGTGGTCAGGACAGATGGAGGCAGAGGACTCAAGTCAAGATGTAATGAAGGCTTGAACATGACTATGAAGACATGGACCTAGATGAAGGCTCTGAAGACTTGGACAAGACAAAGACTCGGAGCTCTGTGCCACAACGTGCCCTATCAGCCTGTGGGCTTCTTGTGAGCCATGCCGACAGTGGTGCAAATTCTGGACTTGGAACATGACCAGGATCATCAATTGGAATGAGGAAGAAGGCTTGGAACAAGGAACATGCTAACCTGCTGGCTGGACCAGCTCCATGAGACCCGAACTAGGAATATGACTAGGAACTTGGAACTCAGAACATGACTTGGAATTTGAAACTTAGAAATAAGGGTGGACTCCAAGGACTTGATTCAATGAAGAGGGACTTGGAAGCTTGGAAGCAGGCCTAGTGCTACGAGGTGCCTTACACAGCCTGCTGTGTGATGGTCATGGACCACCACGCTGGCACGCCTATAGGAACTTGGAAAGAAGATTTGGACTGACACTCTGGAGATGAAAACTAGGACTCTGGAAACAAGGAGCAGAACTCCAAAGACTTGGAAGACTTGACCCCAGGACTTGGGCAGCGATGTGACCTACATAGCCCACTGTGGGCTGGTAATGGTCCACGCACTTGCAAGACTTGGATGCAGGGTTCCAAGGGCTTGGAGTACTTGGACACAGGAACATGATGGAAATTCAGGAAACGTGGAAGACCTGGACTCAGGAACACAATGAAAACTCAGGAACCAGGAACAAGATGAAGACTCAGGAACAAAGATTTGAACTTAGGAACAAAAGTGAAGACTCAGGAATCGGGAGCAAGACGAGAGTCCAGGAACATGGAACGAAGAACCGAAGACATTGATTGTGGTAGCAATCCATTGCGAAGACCACAAAAGACTGGCAGAGAAGTTCTTTTATAGGGCTGCAGGCTTGATGAGGTTAAGACATCATCAGGAAGGGCTGCGGAGATTTTCCCATTGTGGGCCCTTTAAATTGAAAGGAGAGACATACGTGCATGCCTAGAGAAACACCGCTAGCTGAGAAGGTGCAGGAGCAAAGAGCAGAATCATCCCAGCACCACAAAGCCAGTTGGCATCGGCGGCATCCAGGCCGCAGAAGGAAGGTGGCATATTTCCCGTTGCAGGATGCGGCGCCGGGTGAACGTGGCAGCAGGGTAAATAAGTCGCTCACAGGCCTGACCATGGGTGGCAAATGCAATAATTTTAGATTAGCCTCAGCCTGGATTATGTAGCAGTCTACCATGATCCAGGCCCAGTGCTTCTGCCATCACTAGATATGCCAGAAGCATTACTTTGCTATATTTTGGATTAAGTCATCTGGTTAACCACAGCTAGATAACTTTATACCTAAATGGCAATATTAAAAAATATATCTAGTTATGTTTAAAGTTTTTCAGCTACTGTTAGCTAGATAACAGTAATTGGGGATCTTCAGTGGGATGTTTATCCCACTGAATATCACAGAAAACCTATCTGGCTAACTTTAACCATTTTCCTTGTTTTTGAATATTGGCTTCAATATTAATTATAAAATAGAGTGGGAATGCTTAAACAAAGTTTAAATTCATTATAATGCTAAAACTGTGTGTAAGAGATTTAAACAACTAGCCTCTCATGAGTGATTCTGTTAGGGTTTTGTAGCCTACTGCCTAGTCCCCTGAGCCTTCTTCCTTTGTAACCTAACTCTAATGGTAGCACAACTCTCAGCAGTTCACTCTGCCAGTGTCTCACTCCACTAGGGGTTCTCTTGCAGAGAGATTTCAGTTTTACATTACCATTTGAATTCAGCCACATCTACAGCCTATTCGTTAATGGGATTTGAAGCCTTTGGTCCAGAATGAGGTATATTGTCTAACTAATCTGCCCCCCCCCCCCTCTCAGAATACCCAAATGCGGTATATTGCATGATTTCTTTCAACCCTAGAAAAGCTAGAAAGCTCAGGCAAGCCTTACTTTTAATTCAAGCTGACAGTGCCTAACCTCTTCATTTTAATCCTAGCTTTCAAATTCAAATAGAAGAAGCCTCCTTTTTCTTTAAAAAAAATAAAGAATGATCAAATGATTAAATATAATCAAAGAGTAAGTTTAAGCAGTTTTACCTCTCTTCAATGTAGTCCAACTCTCAGCTAGCATATCATTGTGCTAGAGGTTCTACTCACTGCAGTTCTTCATCTTCCTCTTTTGTGAAGCAGTTTCAATCTTATTGCAAATAGTGACAATAATGAAATGAAATATCCCTGTGCCCAATTACTTTGTGAGGGCATTCCTGAGTCTGGGACAGATCTGGCAAGGTCCCCTCTTCCCCCTCCAGTGGGCTCTGTTGGTGCTTGGTGCCTCCACCAAAGGGTAGCTGAGATTTTTCCTCCTTTCATCATTGAAAAAACAGCTGGGGCCGTAAATAGGGCTGGCAGTATATACAAATATGTACAAGTTTAATTAGACTATATAATTATATACATTTCTATAACATATCAAACAGCTCGCTTAGCTCATTGGGAATATTAGTGAGCACCACTCGATAACCCTGCCCCTTAATGAGGTCATCTCCTCTCGAACCCATAATAATGGACTAGACACTGGCTCAGAGTCAAAAACCTTCAGAATAGCCCAGCTGCAGCTTTGCCGCATTGCCACTCGTGCTTCCTGTTCCTGCAGTGCCAGCTTGCTCTGTTTGATAACCCTGCCCTCCTGCATGAGATCATCTCCACTCAATCACATAAAAGCAGACTAGCTGCTGGAGTCAGTTCGCCTTAGGCATGAGCCAAAGGAGACATCCTCCTTAGTGTGCCTTCTTAGAATAAATCTATGTGGAGATACAGGAAAATATTCTTTAGGTGGGTCGTGATGTTGAGATAATTGTGTGTCCAGAAGGATATTAGATTTATTGTAAAGTCTCATTCATTAGTAAAAACATATGAATATAGGATACTGTTTAGTCCTCTTGAAAGTTATGGTATGGGACATAATCTTTATTATTTGAATATTGTAATTAGTTTTGTGGTTGGATTTTCAGGTGAATGGAATGACTGTAGTAGACGGAAACTGTATTCAAGCTCACCCAATTGAGGTACTGGACATGATCACTATAGAAGTCTAGAAGTTATAACTAGAGGTCATATGGCCTATACTTACAGTAGTTTGCTGTATCCTACAAGAACTGGCCCAATTGAGCAAGCAATCCATTTTGAGCATGAATTATAGTAATCTCAAAGATGGATATGTCGATGCTAGATACAGTAGAAATATAGATGTTGAAACAGCAGAATTTATTTTACAACATTCTTTAGATATAGTGTTAATTGCTGAGTCTTAACGTACAAATATTGACACTGTTTTACTTTGACAATTATGCCCCTGGGCTTTACTATGAAGGGAAAACTAGAGAAGGTAAAAAGGGGATGGTGTAGTGATTATTTATACAGACTGAACTGGTTTGAAGCAACAGTATTTAGAGAGAATTACTGAGTTAGAGTGTTAGGCTGGTCAATTGTTCTTATATATTGTCCCCCAGGCCAACATATTGAAAAACCTCTTTTAGCAGAGAAAATGTCATTATTACAACTGAATTTGAATACATTAATTTTTATTGTAGACTTTAATTTACATGTGGATGATATTGATTCCTCTTTGGCTAAGGAACTTTAGTTGTAATATCTACTATAGGTCTTGTGCAATTAGCTCAATGGACAACACAGTGCTCTGGTCATATTCTTATTGTAGGGGGTGGCAAACTCCGGTCCTCAAGAGCCACAAACAAGCCTGGTTTTCAGGATATCCATAACGTATATGCATGAGATAGATCTGCATGCACTGACTTCATTGCATGCAAATCTGTCTCATGCATATTCATTGTGGATATCCTGTAACCAGACCTGTTTGTGGATCTTGAGAACCAGAGTTGGTCATCCCTGTCGTGAGTATCTTATTGAGTTGAACTGTATACGTGTACATCCTCTTTATTCAGTTTTATGGTCCGATCATGTGGTTCTGTTATTTTCTTTATGGTAGGATATTAAAAGTTATGAAAAAGATTAAAATCTCCCACTTAAGACCAGATGCACAGGAATTATTCTTTAACTGGCAAATTTTATGAAATAATTATATATTTAAAGATATAACTGATGCAATTGATAAATGGTATTCCACCTTATCTAAGATTATGATGACTTGGTAACTCCTAAAAAAAAAATTAGCGCAAAGGTCTTATAATCATCCCTTGTTTTCATCTGAACTAATTAGAAAGTGGTAAGAGATATGCTGACTAGAGAGGAGTTGGTGCAAGAGTGAGAAATAAAGTTAAAGGAAAGAATATGGATCTGCTTTAAAAAGTTAATTTGACAAGAAAAAAAGAAATAATTATTATTCTAATCAGTTAAGAAAGGCCATAAATGACCACAGAGAGTTATAACATTTGGTGAATAAATTAACTAAAAAAAGCACCAGTTGTGGATTTAGCCGACATAAATGTAGAAGCTATAGCAGGATTTGTCAAAGACCTGAAGCCAGTATTTCTCTTGGAGTAGATGCTAGTATTAGAGATATGATTTGCCCGACCTTTCGGTTCAGCATTCATTATCGACCCGCCACAGGAAATTTCGTTTCCCGCGGTTCGGGCCGGGTTTTTTTTGGCTGTCCCGAACCGAAAAATAACAACCCCACCCCAACCCTTCAGATTTAATTAATTACAACCCCCCCACCCTCCCGATGCCCCCAAAACGTACCAAATGTCCCTAGTTGTCCAGCGAGGGTCCCGGGAGCGATCTCCTGCTCTCTGGCTGTCAGCTGTCAGTAAACAAAATTGCACCGGTGGCCCTTTGCCCTTACCATGTGACAGGGGCTATTGGTGCCATTGGCCAGCCTCTGTCACATGGTAGGAGAGCAGGAGATCGCTCCCGGGTCCCCCGCTGGACCACTAGGGACTTTTGGTACATTTTGGGGGCGTCGGGAGGGTGGGGGGTTGTAATTAATTAAATTTCAAGGGTTGGGAGTGGGTCTGTTTTTTTTTTTTTTTATATGCCCTTTATCCCTCCCAAAACGATAAGAAAACCACACAAAATTTTGTGGGTTTTCCTATCATTTCGTCGGTCCCCTGAACCGCGATGAAATAGGAAATATCTATATTTCCTAATTTGTCGCAAACGAATGCACATCCCTAGCTAGTATTACTATCGATATATGGACCCAGTTTCAACTAGTATCTGTTGCGCCGGGAGGTGGACCCTTGGCCTAGTGCAGGATTGGTAAGTTCCCTGGTCGGACCCAGAGAGCACCTGCCACCAGGAGGTGGAGCACAAGAGGAGACAGAGGCTAGCTGGAGCTTCGCCACTAGCAACCCGGGGTTCCCTTGGATTGAGCCCTTGGTTATCCGGGCCGCTTTGTCTTAGGTGGGCCTTGCAGGGTCTCCGTGAGAGAAAGTTCAGAGGTGTGCCCACCACGATCAAGGGTGCGCGGTCAAGGTTCAGACTGGAAGTCCGGGGTGCCAGAGAAGGCCAGAAGAGAGTCTCTGAATGTATGGCAAGGATCAAGGCCAGAGTCAAGGAAACGTGGTCAGCCAAAGCAGGGGTCAATACCAGTAGTCAATCTATGGATGGTCAAACAAAGCAGGGGTCAGGTTCCAGGCAGCAGTCAGACGTGGTCAGGGGTCAGGCAGAGGTCAGTTCCAGGCAGTGTGCAGATGTGGTCAGTAATCAGGCAGAGGTCAAATCCAGGCGGTGATCAATATAGTCAGGAACAAGCAGAGGTCAGTACCGAGAAGATAGTCCGAAAGGTACTACCTGGGGAGACGAAGGAACAGGAGGACGCTGGAACGAGACTGGACAAAGACTGGAAACAGAGAGGCAAACTAGAAATCACAGTGTGATCAACCCGATTGCCAAGGCAAGGAAGTGATGGCAGGGACTTCCTCTTATACAGCATTCAATCAGGGTGTGCGGCGGAGCTGGGACCTGTCCCTGGCCATTTAAGGGACCAGGCGGTCCGCGCGAGCGCCTAGGGGTGGGACCGATGCTACGGAGGACGTCAAGCCCCGCCATGAGGCCTGGCTGGAGATGGAAGGCCCAGCGACCACCGCCATGGGACGCCGAGGCCTGATGGTACTCGCTGCTGCAGCTGGGGAGGATGACCCGGGACCAGTGGAGGAGTTAGTGAGGGGAGCAGGCCCAGGTGTGGGTTGAGTGCGGATGGGACACGCAACAATACCCCCCCTTCTAGGCCTCCCCCTCCTCAGATGAGGCTTGTCAGGGTGTGCTCTATGGAAGGCCTTTAGGAGGTCTTTGTCAAGGATGTTCTGTGAGGGCTCCCAGGAGTTCTCTTTGGCCCCATACCCTTCCCAGGCTAGAAGATATTCCCAGCGGCTTTGACGCCAATGTACGTCGAGGACTTCTCTTACCTGGAGGGTGTTGGGTTCTGTGGAGACCTGTGGAGTAGGAGGATCTCTGCGGGACGGCCAAGAGAGAATGAGAAGCTTTAGTAGGGAAATATGGAAGGTATTATGGATTCCCATGGATCACGGCAACTGGAGTTGGTAAGTTACTGCTCCAACACGGCGGAGGATTGGGAATGGCCCAATGTATTTCGGAGCCAGATGATGGGAAGGAAGTCTCGGTCTGATGTGCTTTGTACTCAACCGCACCTTTTGAATGGGTTTGAAGAGTGGGGCTGACCGCTGATGTGCGTCAGCGACTTTCTTAGAGCGTTCCGCAGCTTGGGTCAGACGCTTCTTCACTTGGTTCCAGACATTACGGATAGTCTGGGCGGTGAACTGTGCTGCTGGTGAAGGCATGGAGAGTGGTACAGGCAAGGGTAGTCGTGGTTGTCATCCAAACACTACTGAAAACGGGGAGACGTCCGTGGAGGCAGCAATGTGCGTGTTGTGTGACAACTCGGCCCAAAGTAGTAAGTCAACCCGATTGTCCTGTTGGTCATTTACATAGGACCTTAAAGTTTTCAGGGTACGATTGGTTATTTCAGCTTGGCCGTTAGCCTGAGGATGGTAGGCCGAGGTGAAACTTAGATAATCTCAAATTTCTGGAACAGGACTGGAACAAAACTGGAACAAGGCTGGAACGAGACTGGACAAAGACTGGAAATGCAGAGGCAAACTAGAAATCACAGCATGATCGACCCGATTGCTAAGGCAAGGAAGTGATGGCAGGGACTTCCTCTTATACGGCATTCAATCAGGGCGTGCCGCAGAGCTGGGACCCGCCCCGGAGGTCGCCTGGATGGAGGTGGAAAGCCCGGCGACCGCTGCTGCGGGACGCCGAGGCCTGGTGGTACTCACTGCTGCAGCTGGGGAGGACAACCTGGGACCCGTGGAGGAGTTAGTGAGGTGAGCAGGCCCGGGTACGGGCTGAGCACGGACAGGATGCACAACAGTATCTTTGGTAGAAGTAGTCAATCTAAACTAATGTCCACTTATTATCAAACTGACCCTTATCCTTTCTTCAACATACACCTTCCACTTCATTCTTAAAGACAGTGAGGTCTGTATTCAAAGGCATTTAGCTTAATAACTCAAAAGTTATCTGGCTAAATTAATATTTGGGCACTTATCCAACTACATTCTAGCTGGATAACTTTTTATCCAACTAAACTTGACCATATAAATTAGGGGCATTCTGGGGCTGTAATTGGGAGGAGCAGAGTTAGCTGGATAACTTGACTAAGTTAACAGCTGGCTTTTAAACGTGGCAGTTACAATGGATTGAAGTTGATCCCAGCACGTTCTTGGGGCGAATATATTTTTGTTACTTTGCAACCATTTGTTGGAGCATTCTGCTTCTGGGATATAACATCTGATAGTGTTCTGGGGAAATATTTAAAGATAATGTTACCATGTGAACTTTTTTTTTATGATGATTGAGATTTTCACAATAGTAAACTTAAGTGTGTTTAGTGTGTATATATTGACAATTGCTATATTTTTATTTATTTATTTAGCATTTTTATATACCGACAACCGTTTGCACATCGTATCGGTTTACAATTAACTTGGAACTGATAGGCAAAGGCCTTTACAAGGAACAGTAACAATCTATCACCTTATTAAAAAAAAAAAGAACTTGCTTTCTTTTTGATATAGTACAGTTACCCTCACCATTTTGTCCATTCTCACTCTGCCTCAAGTATCACCCATGTGAAGAAATGCAACTGGGCTGGTGGGTACTGCCAGTCAAAAGGGGAACAATCCATTATGTTCAAACTGCTGCTGATGCCTCTGCTTTGCTGTTTAGTCCACACCCTCCTGGGGGACCGAATGTCACCTCCTTAACCACTGTTGGGGGTCCACATCCTCTTGGGGGATTGATTCTTCTCCCCTGCTGGGGTCTGCACCCTCCTGGGAAACTGAACTCCGCCTCCCAATCTGCCACTGGCAGACTGAATTCCATCTCTCAATCCAACACTAGAGATCCACGCTCTCCTGGAGGCCACTCACTACCTCTTGATCAGCCATTAGAGCCATATCCTACTAGGGCTCCAATTCCACCTACCAATCGGCCACTGCATCTGCTTCTTGGACCAGCCTTCAGCCTACTGCTGAAAGAGTTTGTATTGATAGGATTTATAGTTTAGCTAGGCTCATGGGTTTCCCCTTCTTCAACAATTATAGCTGTCAGTAATTTCTTCTTTTTTTTTTATTTTCCTTTTTATTAATTTTCAATATAATTACAAAACATAAATCTTTGTACAGAAAAATAGAAACTGAGACTATGATACTACATCATTAAAGGAAACATATAAATCAGACCTCAAGTTCAATATGGAGGGGAGGAGAGTGATGTAGGAAGCGCAATAAAAAGGAAATTTTAAAAAGAAACAGCTTAACGTATATTTACTACCCATTACTATTTACCTAAGTTATAGGGCTTTCTTGAGGAGAGGAGGTGGGCAGCATCCTTTTATGAGATTCTAGAAACAATTTAAATTGTTCTGGAGCAAAACATATATATATATATATATATCGTTGTTGTGCTTTAAAATACATTTACAGGGATATCTTAGCTGGAAGGTTGCACCTAATGATTGAGACTCCTGACGCATTGTCAAGAAGCCCTTCCTCCTCCACTGAGTGGCCTTAGCTAGGTCTGGAAAGATTTGGACAAACTGACCAAGGAAATTAACCCTCAGATTCTGGAAATAGCTATGCATGACCAAGCCTTGCTCATATAAGAATGAAATCAATAAAGTGGCTCTTTTGCAAATCTCCACTGTAGAGGATTCCAGGAATTCAGTTAAGATCCCAAAGTCCAGTTGGTGTTGTGCAGCATTCTCTCTGGAGCAAGCAAATGGAAGAAAATATGCTCTGTTAAGTAAAGGGATGTTTTCTGAAGAAATCTGCAATATCTCAGTCGTATACGTCCGCAAAGTAACTCGTGGCTGCTCATCAATTATTTTAGGAAAGTTCAAAAGCCGTAAATTCAAACGTCTCAATCGGTTTTCAATAAACTCGACTTTCCTGTTCAAAACCATATCTTCTTGGATTATAGATGAATGAACATTCTGCGCTGTTTTCGCTTGGTCTTCTAAACTTTGAATCCTATTACTGTGATCATTAAGCTGAGATTTATGCTCTTGTGTCAGGGCATCCAATTTTGAAGAAATAGCTAAAATTTGTGAGGAACAGCTTTGAAAAGCAGGCCCTAGCTGGGCCAGTAATTCCCATAGGGAATCTAAGGTCACCACTAAAGGTTTGGGGAGTGGGGTTACCATAGATCTATGTTCAGACTTGATAACAGATTCCAAAAAGGTCTGGAAACTCTGAGACAAAATCACCGTAGGCTCACCTCCATCGGGAGAATCCACTCGTTGAACAGCTGCTGAGACTTGTCAGGTCTACACTGCCCACCATTGATGAAGCTGAAACGCTCCCAATCTCCGCGGCTGCTCCCTCTGCTGCGGATTCAGGGCCCACCGTCTCTGAAGCTGCAAACGCCGAATCCGGAGAATACTGGGAGGAAATCACCAGCGGTGTCCTTAGGACGGGGGGAGGGGGGGGCGGGCTGAGAGAAATTTCCCCAGATGAGATGGCGGCTCCTCTTCTGGTCCCATCAGCGGGGTTCGCCGCCCCTGGTTTCAGGTAGTTTGTAGCAAGCTCTGGTATAGTTCGCTGCCCCGGAGGGAAGGGAGGGTGCCGAGGGAAAACACCCTGACTCTTCCTTTCCATTTGGGAGGCATCACAACTTCACAAGAATAAGAAATCAGAGGAAATACTATGAGCAGGTCAGACCAACGCTAGTCACATGCCACCATCTTGGCTCCTCCCCCCTCACTGTCAGTAATTTCAGCTTGCTTAAGCATACTAATAAGATACAATCGTATTAGAAAAAAAATGCTGTCTTCTCTATCATAACACCAATACCCAGGCAAAGAATAAGAAAATCAAGACTATAAACTCTCCCTTCCTGGTCTTTCTTCCACTATAAAAAGCAGATGCTTTATGATTTTGACCACCCAATGCGTTCAGACTGAGGATCCATCTATTTGGTAAGACCGCCTTTTGATACATTCTTAACACAAATTCCTCTTTTAGTCAAAGTTCTGCAGTTTTATACTTTTACATTATTTGTTTGTGAAGTGATATTTCACTCTATTCAGCAGTAAGGTTATGGGGAGTGTCATATGAAAATCTCCAGCCTGACTCATACCTCTACAATAGGGGTTTGGTTACCTTCACAATAAGGGTTCCATCATCTTTTCAGTCTGTTTATGACTTTCCTAGGCTGATAGTTCATATTGCACTGCCTCTTCCTACTACAGATCATTTCAATTGCAACATGTTCTCTCTCTCCCTTCCCAACCTGAGGGGGGAGAGGGTGTTTCACAAAATTGTAGATCAAGTTCTTATCAGCCAGCAACAGTGTATATGACAGCAGAAGATATGTATATTTGTGTGAAACGAAATAGGACATTTCAACAAAATGTCCCTTTTTGTTTCATTTTGTTTTTAAAAGAAAATAAAAGAGCAATGGAAAAAATTTTTGGTTTTTCATTCATTTCGCTTTTTTAAAAACATCACCAACACCACTATCAAAAAATACTCCTGGGCACCCCCTACCCCAGACCTCTTTCCTGTAGTTCCTTCCTTTGTCTTTCACTCCCTCCTAGACCCTCTTATCCTGTAAGAAGCAATCCCCTGATCACTCTAGCCCCTCTACTGCTGCTGCTATTGGAAATGGTGCCAGCAGATCAAGGCTAGTGGCATTGTAAATTTTTTCCATACAAAATGGCAGTGGCTCGATCCTAGCAAGTGCCATTTTGTATAACTAAGGCACCAGCCTCAATCTGCCAGTGACATGTCCAATAGTGGCAGTGGTGGGACAAGTCACCAGGGATCGCTTTTTACAAGATAAACAAGTTTGCTTACCGTAAACGTTGTTTCCGTAGATAGCAGGATGAATTAGCCATGCTGTCATGGGATCTGTCCATCAGGTCCGGGAGGCGGAGCTTGATAAAGCAGAGGTTAATTTTTGTATCCTCTGCGCCTGCGTGTGTGTGTTCCCGCGCAGGCAGAGTAACTTTCCTCAGTCTGTGATTAAGCAGGTACACGTCCGGTGTAATGTGATTGCCAGGGAGGAGGGCGGGTCAGCATGGCTAATTCATCCTGCTATCTACGGAAACAACGTTTACGGTAAGCAAACTTGTTTTTTCCCGTCGATAGCAGGGCTGAATTAGCCATGCTGTCATGGGAGTCACAAGCTCCCAAGTAAGAGACACGTGGCAATCACTGGTCCTGATCCATTGCAGCTTGCAGGACTGTGTGACCCAATCGTGCATCTGATGACGTTTGTTGGTCTAGGCAGTAATGCCTAGTGAACGTATGTAATGAAGTCCAAGTAGCAGCCTTACAAATGTCTATGGGCTGTATGTTTCTGAGATGAGCCCACGAGGTGGCTAGGGCCCGAACTTGGTGAGCTCTTGGCTTGCTTGAGAGAACGGTATTCCTTTTGTTGTAGCAAAACTGAATACATTGAACTATCCAGCTGGATATGGTACGTTTTGACACTGACAGTCCTGGGGCCTTAGGGTCGAAGGATAGGAATAGCTGTGAAGGACGCGTGGAAGAAGACGTCCTATTCTTGTAGTAAGCGAGAGCTCTTTTACAGTCTAGAGTGTGAAGCAACGCTTCTCGAGATGATGCATGTGGTTTAGGAAAAAACGTGGGAAGCTCTATAATTTGATTAATGTGAAATTGCGACACCACCTTTGGCAAAAAGGTAGGGTGAGTTCGAAGGACCACCTTTTGATGAAAAAACTGTAAATATGGTTCATAATGCACTAGTGCTTGCAGCTCACTGACCCGTCTAGCCGAAGTGACGGCGACCAGGAACACCACTTTCCAGGTAAGGAACTTTATGTGTGCCGATTCCAATGGTTCGAACGGAGGAAGCATGAGTTGTTCCAGTATTAAATTTATATTCCATGGAACCGGCGGCTTGTGTGTGGGGGGTCGTATATGCAGGAGACCCTTGAGGAAACGGGTGAGTAAAGGATGCGTGGCTATCGAGGCCTGTTTATATGGTTTGTGATAGGCCGCAATGGCGCTGAGGTGCACTCTAATCGAGCTGGTGGCGAGTCCCGTTTCGAATAAGGTGTGAAGATAATCCAGTAATAACTGTGGTGAGCAGTCAATGGGAGATATCTTCTGGGCTACGCACCATGTGGTATACCTTTTCCATTTATATTGGTAATTACGCCTAGTAGAGGGTTTTCTGGATTCCAGTAGAATGCATTGAGCCTCGTAGGAGACCTGCTGCTCAGTTAGCAACCACCTGTCAATCTCCACGCTGTTAAGTGTAGGGAGGAGTGCAGTGGGTGCAATAGCGTTCCCTGATCCTGCTGTAGTAGATCTGGTCGCTGTGGCAGTTGTATCGGTGCCTCGGTGGAGAGGTGCAGTAGGTAGCTGTACCAGGGTTGTCTGGGCCAGGCTGGGGCGATGAGGATCAAGTGAGCCTTGTCCATTATGCATTTTTGAATCGTTCTGGTAAGCAAGGGAATGGGCGGAAATGCATATAGAAGCCCCTGAGTCCACGGAATGAGGAAGGCATCCTGCACCAGCCGACACTTGCTGGGACGAATCGAACAGAACCTTGGAAGTTGCGCATTGAGTTCCGTCGCGAATAAGTCTATCAATGGCGTGCCCCACCTGGCAAAGACACTGAGTACTACGTCCCGGTTGAGGGACCATTCGTGTGGGTGGAAGATTCTGCTCAATCTGTCCGCTCTCGTGTTTGCTATCCCGGGCAAGTAGGTGGCTTGGAGATGTATGGAATGCTGGTGAGCAAATTGGAAGGTGAGCAATGCTTCCTTGCAGAGGGGCCAAGAGCCCGATCCGCCTTGCTTGTTGACATAAAACATTGCCACCTGATTGTCCGTATATACCATGACTCGTCGCCCTTGCAGAAAGGGTTGAAACGCTTGGAGAGCGTTGCGAATCGCTCGAAGTTCCAGGAGATTGATTTGCATTGTCTGTTCTTTTACGGACCAGAGCCCTTGTGTTTCGTGAACTTCGAGATGTGCCCCCCAGCCTTTCCGGGAGGCATCCGTCGTCAGAACAGCGTCGTGCATGGGCTGTCGGAATAACGCTCCCTTTACTAATGTGGATGGAAGGAGCCACCAAGTTATGTCCTTTCTCATTTCCGCGGTGAGGGCAATCGACTGTGTGAGTGGCTGGGAGTGTTGACTCCATTGCCTCTTGAGTCCCCACTGCAGTCGTCGCATATGCAGTTTGGTGTTCGGGACTAGAAAATTTGCCGCCGCCATGTGGCCGAGAAGGACCAGGATTTGCCTGGCCGACGAGGTTGGCCGTGGTAAGAGGTCGCTTAAAAGGGCCCGCATCTGTGTTTGGCGGTCCTGCGGTAGAAACGCCCTGGATTGGGTGGTGTCCAGATACGCTCCTATGAATTGTAGGCGTTGCGTCGGCCTTAGGTGAGACTTCTTGAAATTGACCACCAGGCCGAGTTGGTGCAGGCAACGAAGGATCTGGTCTAGCTGATCGAGGAGATAGTCCTGCGAAGACGCTACCACTAGCCAGTCGTCCAGATAAGGAAAAATCATTATCCCCCGTTGCCGGAGATGAGCCACCACCACTACCATGCACTTGGTAAACACTCTGGGCGCCGCTGACAACCCGAAGGGAAGTACCCGGTACTGGTAATGTTGCTGTCTGTAAGTGAAGCACAGGTATTGCCAGGAAGAGGGGTGGATCGGAATGTGAGTATACGCGTCCTTCAGGTCGATGGAACACATCCAATCGTTGGGTTGCAGTAAGGGTAGGATGGATTTCATGGACACCATCTTGAATTTTTCCTTTTTCAGACACTTGTTGAGTTCCCGGAGATCTAGAATGGGTCGCAGGCCCTCCGATTTCTTGGGAATTAGGAAATATGGGGAATAAAATCCTTGATTGTGGGTGTGCGAGGGCAGTCGGACAATCGCCCTCTGTTGGCATAGGTGTAATATCTCCTGTTGGAGTTGTGGATGATTTTGGAAGGTCCTGACGGAGGGGACGTGTGGGAGATGCGGCCTGGACTGAAACTGCAACCGGTACCCGTGTCTGACTATGTCCAGCACCCATTGATCCGATGTTATCTGATCTCAAACTGCTAGTCGGGACTGGATTCTTCCTGGCGGGAAGGGTTGGAGTGATGGTGGCTGCAAGTTCAAAAAGACTGAGAGGTTTTCGGGGCAGTCGATTGTTGTTGGGCCTGCTGACGCTGCGCTCGAGGCCTACCCCTCCTCGGCAAAGTAGACTGTTGTTGTTGTTGGTGCGGCCTTTGGTATGGTTGATAAGTTTGATAGGACTGAGAGCGGTAACCTTGATATGGACGGAAGGGTCTCTTTCCGTAGGAGAGCTTACGAGAGTATGGAGTAAACCGCTTCGTCGGCTGGTATGTTGTATGAGAGTGCAGGGACTGAACGGCTAGTGCTTCGTCCTTGAGCTTACCCACCGTTTCTTGCAAATGCGCCCCAAACAGGTTATCGCCCATGCAGGGCAGGTTGGCAAGCTTGCTGTGAACATCTTCTCTAATGGAACTAGAGTGAAGCCATGCCGTTCTGCGAGCCGCTATGGCCGTCGCGGACGCTCTGGAGGAGGTCTCCATGCCCTCGTAGATTGAGCGGAGTAGATGACGTGAACATTCCTCCATATCGTGCAGGGTTTGCGGGGTCTGCCCCCCCGCAGTGGAAAGGAGGCCTTTGGTGGCCTGGACGCACTCGTATAAATACTGCACCATATAAAACTGGTGGTGCAGTATCCGTGTAGTGAGCATCGAGTTTTGGTATATCTTCCTTCCCACCTCGTCCAAATACCTATGATCTTTATTCGGTGGATAAGATGTGTGGAGTTTCGTCTTTTTAAAGCGTTGCATCGCCGACTCGACTACCACTGATTCATGCGGCAGTTGTGGAAGAGCGTACGGGGACTCTTTCCTAATCCGAAATTTAATATCCGTCTTCCGGGATACGGATTGCATGGCTTGAGGGGTCTCCCACGACTTCAGGAGCAACTTATGTAGAAGGTCATGCGGTGGAAGTGTGGTCGGTTCACCTGGAACGTCAAAAATTTTTAGAAGCCCCAACGTTTCAGCCCTAGGATCATGCTCCTTTTGAACTTGTAATTGCAGAATCTTTCCTATCTTTTCTAAAAACCTCGGATAGGAAAGGTCTTCAGGAGGTGAGTATGGTTCTTGTTGACCTTCTTGAGGGTCTGAGGGGAATCCCGTAGATGACGTAGGGGAATCCGAAAACGAATCGTCCCGGTCGCATGATACGGAATGGCCCGGTGATAGCGGACTAGCTCGCTGCGGACGGGAAGAGAGCTGTCCGTCCGCCTCATCCAGTGGTTCTGATGTCTGAACTTGCCTGGGGCTCCCTCTATCCTTTTCAGTGGTAAAAGATGCTTGAATGGCTTCGTAAAATCCTGATAAGGATTGTGATAACTGCCAGAAGGCATCCTTCGCCGCCGGCGGCATCGCTTTCAGCATGTCCTGCCCGCTTTGATCTTTCTGAGGACTAGGAGCATGATGTGACCGCTCCGGTTCAGACCCTGATCCCGGCGAAGCATGAGATGATGTGAGATATATCGCGGAGCCCTCGCTCCGGTGATGGGACCCTCGAGACGATCTGGACGTCGACGTGTTCGTTGGGGTATGTCTTGAATGCCTTGTGGTCTTGTAGTCTTGTGGTCTCGGTACGAGTCCCTCCTTCTCTCTTTACTACGACGAGAGACTAGGTCCTCTGCCGTGTCACGCGGGTCCCGTGAGCTGTGTGAGGAGGAACTGGATCTTTTATGATGCGAACTAAGCGAAGAGGAGTTCCTTGATCTCTTTCGCTTATGAGACTCCTTCCTTGTGTCCGACAATGCGTACAGCATTGGGTCTCGGTTTGTAGGTACAGTCACAAACTTCCTTGAGGGGTCCTTTTTATGTACCCTGGACGAAGGATCCCTCACAGTCCTGGAAGGCCCCGGTATTTCCCCGCCTTCTGTTGAATGTTCCGGCGTCTCGTGACTGCTGGAGTCCGGGCGCTTTGGCCTTGCCTGCGGTCGCTGTTTGTCTGGTACTTTAGGGCCTTCTGGTGCCCTGTGTAGGTGCTTTGTTTGTTGTGGCGCCGTATGCTTTCCTGGCGTCTTATCCTTCGGCACCGCACGCTTCTTGGCCGCCGTCTTGTCTTTCGGCGCCGTCTTGTCTTCCGGCGCCGTCCTGTCTTTCGGCGCCGTGCTAAGTACTGGCACCGTACTTCCTTTCGGCGCCGTACTTCCCTTCGGCGCCGTACTTTCTTTCTGCGCCGCACTGCCTCCCGGCGCCGTACGGTGTTTCGGCGTCGTACTGTCCCCCGGTGCCGTATGGTGTTTTGGCGCCATATGGGACCTCCGCTCCTTATGGGCCTGCGGCGCCATAGGGCTTCTTGGCGCCATTGTTAAGTGCGGCGCCGTGCTCTCCGTTTGCAGAGGCGCCATCTTTGCAGTAGCCGGCAGCGGTTTGTGCGGCGTCTTAGCGGACGGTGCCGCATCTTTGGCCTTCAAATCCTTATGGCGCCGTTTCTGCGGCTCATGACGCGGCGAGGGGCTGAGACTCGGCATCAAATGGCGGGATGTTTTGGGTTGCCTATGAGGCGAACGGCTGCGTCTCGAGTCTATACTGGACGTCGAATGAGAAGCAATTTTCCGGACAGGAAGGGTCGCAGGGCCCTGCTCCCTTGTTACCTGACTATCGGATAGAGCCTTAGGTGCCGAATACTGTATTTTCTTCACTGGTCCCGGTGAAGAGTGGGCCTCTGACGCCTCCGGGGTGCTGAGAAGTTCTTTGAGCCTGTAGGCCCTCTGTCGCTTCGCCCTGGGGGACATCTTTGCACAAAATTCGCAGGTTGACACGGCGTGCTCGCTGCCCAGGCACCGGTAACACCGGTCATGCCCGTCTGTTACCGACATCACCCGGTTGCAGCGGCAGCGCTTAAAACCTGATTTGGACATTTTACTGAGGAACAATTCAGCTCCGCGTGCGCTCCCGCGCGCGGAAAAAACAGACTGAGGAAAGTTACTCTGCCTGCGCGGGAACACACACACGCAGGCGCAGAGGATACAAAAATTAACCTCTGCTTTATCAAGCTCCGCCTCCCGGACCTGATGGACAGATCCCATGACAGCATGGCTAATTCAGCCCTGCTATCCACGGGAAAAAGAGAGAAGGGACAGAGAGGAACAGGGGAGAACCCAGGAATGTTTTTTTCTGGCTATGGGTTCCACAATTTTTTAGTTTAGTTTTTTTTTTAAATTTGGGCTTGTTTTTTTATTTTAAAGAAAGAAAATAAATAACAAATTAAACAGAAAACAAAATAAAAAAATATCTCCACATACCCCTATTAAGCACATATCCACTGTAAAAAAAAAATCTCTCAGAATTGTTTCTTCTAAGCATGAATTCTGAAAAAATGAAGCCCATCAGACTATAGAATCTGAAAGTAGAGAGATTTATATCACTTGCTAGCAACTGCATCAAACTCTAGCCTGTTATCCACAGAATAGCCCTTCTAGCAGGTGTTAGTAGTAGATTTTTCCCAGTCCCAGTACTTTTGTTTTCTACCTTCCTAGGTATGGAATGGAAAGCAGAAACAAAAACACAGGGGTGAAAGCAGGAAGGGTCTCACCCTGTGACATTTAAGGGTCTTCATGTTGCTTGCTTAATATCTTCCTTCACAGTTGAAACCACTGAGGAACGAAAGTCGCTCCAATCCAGACTGCACCAAAATATGCCTCTGAAACAAAAGGGAAGCCAGGACAGTAGAAATTCAAATAAAGAGTGGGTCACACTATGGAATGCAGGGCTATTCATACATGTAAATAAGTTATTTTCTCTAACATTAGTTAAGTATTTTAAGACAAATTGTCAATACGATCAGTAAAGTTGGTGCGGTGGTCACACCCTGAGGGCATAAAAAAAATTCTGTTATGAAAATCCTGTAACAAACGCTTCAAAAATTTGACCTAAAAAAAAACTTTTTTTTTTTTTTTAATATATACACTTCCAAAATTTAAAGCGTTAACAGAACTCTTGATGACACCTCATTTTAGTTTCTGCTGGGATTTTCTCCCTTCCTTCTTTTCCTCTAAACAGGCCTGCCAAAAAATCGGGAGCGAAGGCGGGTCGCCGAGGCAATCAGTCGCTCGGCCGAGCAGGTGCGGGACTCAGCCGGGCAGCGAGATCGAGCGCGCGCGCTCTCGCCCCTACCATCCGCTCCCTTGCAGGTCAGGTATGCGCCAGGCTGCAGCTCGGCTTCACCCCCGATAGCGGGCGCTGCCGCGAGTAAATCTTTTTTCACTTGAAGAGGCTTTCCGTTTTACCCTCTCCCCCTGCCTTCGCCGGTAGTTCTGTCTCCTGTAGCACGGGGCTCCCACAGCTGGAAGCTTTCTCTTTTTGCAGCCAGACGGAAGGGAAAAGACAAGTGAAGCAGTGTTGCATATGCGTGTGGTGTGTGTGAGAAAAGGATGAACATGTTGCTAGTGTCTCGTCAACCTTTCTTATTGATTTTTCTCTGCCGGCTCTGAACCTCAAAGCCCATATCTCTCTTCCCCAACTGGAAATAAATTGGGAAGAAAAATAATTTTGAGAAGAGGAATCCCTCTCCTAAAAGCCTTAAGGAACTGCAAGTGTCTTTCGGGTTTTTTTCTCTTCCTACCATGATCCAGGAGGCTCTTTCCTGTTTCTGAGGAGAAATAAAAAAAAGCAGAAGGGGGAGAAAGCCAATTCTTTGGTTGCTAAGGTAATTGTACTTAGTACTGTTAACATTGCCAACAGATTTTTTTTTTTTTTTAAAGTAAGTGTTTCTAGGATTTCCGCTTTGCAAAAAACATCATAGGACACGGGATGAAATTCTGTTAGTTGTTTTTAAACCGTAAATGATATTATAAGCTAAGGGAGAGAGGGGAATGGGCTTGCGAATATCTTTTTTTTCTCCTGTTGTTTTTGCCATTGCTGCTGCTGCAGCAGCTATGGGGATTTTTCAGGTTTTCTATGGATCCAGGCGATCATATGTGGTGGGGCTGCCATGCAGAAAATAAAATGTTCAGTTAAGGCTAATAGTATTTACAGACACGGCAGTGATAGTCTAGATTTAATTAAAGCAGAGACATTTCCGACAGTTTTGATCAGGAAGAAAGTGATCTTGTTTTTAAAGGGGTTGAAACGCAAGGAAATAAAAAAACAATGGCATAGCAGAGCAGAAATTGCGAGCTGGGTTTATCCTTGAATCGGGAGAATGTTTTCTTTGATTAAATGCCTTCCGCTGGTCTTCAGTAAAAGAAGTCGCAGATCTGGGAGTTTATCTAGATGAGGTGCGCAGCCTGACAGAACACCCGGGAAGGTCTCCGGGAAGCTGGTAACAAGTGAATGAGGGTCGAGGCAAGCGGCAACGAAGGCGAGGGCACGGATCTGGCTAAAATTCAGTTTGAAAGCCAGAGAGTGGAAAGTAAACATGCTTCCAGGAATAGGGGATTTAATTGCTTTTGAAGTACACTACTTTATGATTTTTGTGTATGCATTGGATGCCAAGCACATGGGCTTTGATGTGCACTTATTAAGATAAATACTTTAGAATGAGTCCTTCATTCATGCAAATACTATAGGGAAAAAAGATGGGCCTGAAAAATATGCCTCTAAATTACTAAAGAGAATTACAGATCTGAACAAGCTGAAGCCTTTTTTTTTTTCTTTCAAATGCAGAGGGAAAATAATTTGGGTAAAGGATTGCTGCGCTACTCCAACGTGGGCTCTTTAATCAATTAAATAGAAGACCTGAGTGACACTGGCAGTGGGGACTAGGAACTTGCTCTTTTCCTGACACATGCAGTTATAAGTGAAGACTACCCATAAGGGAGCAGAGCTGTCTTATAATAATTACAGTGTCATATTAGATGGGGCAGTTTGCTATATCTGCATGAATAATTATAGTTATTCTGCTAAATATGAGTATATTATCATCTTCATATAACCCCTCTTCACCCCTTTATAAAGGCTGCATTTTTGCACTTTTTGACATTTAGGGGTGTTTTCTTGCTTGAGGCCAGGTATTGGCATTATTTTAGGAAATAAGGAGGCCTTTGCAACCACACCATAGCTTTTCTAGTTTTATTGGATCATAGCTATGCATCAATACCCAGTAAATATTTACTACTGTATACTATACTGACAGTATTTTCATTTTCTGTGCATAAATAAAGGTGCCTCATCACTTGTAAAGCACAAGCATTGGTCTGCTCACAATGAAGGAGTATAGAAAAGGAAACAACTTGCTTTGTCTCTAAGGCATTTATAATAAGTGTTTCAGTAATGAGGATGCTCTTGATGCAGGACTGACATTTCAGCAGTTCTTGTGAACACCCTTAGATTTAGAGCAGCATATTAGAATTTCAAAATATATTAGAATTAAAAGTTTTTGGTTTAGTTATAGACTGGATTTTAATTCATGAACAGCAGATGTTCTTTGCTGTATCAGCTAAGCTTAGCGCAGTAGACAAAAGTCTTGGTAAATCTGTCATTAGAGCTCTCTAAAAAGAGGTCAGATGCTTCTGGAATGTAGTCATTTACTTAAGGACATTTTTTTTCTAGGCAAAATTAAAAGGTCTTTTTTGATCTCTAATAACAATGTAGTAGAAATTATTTTACTTGTGTCACTAGAGTTTATTTTGCATAGGCTGTTGCTGTTTTAATGTCCTGCTATATTATTATTGTTAAATATAAATTACAGTACAGAGTGCAAATATGATTCAATTTAAATGTTTTTATACACAGCACAAAATTGATTAAAGATTAGTGCCTCAGGGAAATATTGAACTTATTTGTATAGCTTAGTATAAGTTCTATATAAGCACATTGTTAAGTGCTGTATACTTGATGTATTACCTTTTTCTAGTATGCTGTCTTATGTTCTGGTTTGAAATAGAACAATTATCCAATAGCAACTATTTTTTTAAAATAGTCTCTTAGGGATATGGGTCAGTATTTTTTGAATAGTGCCATTACAGAAAGTAACATAGTTCAAGAAAGCCTGGGATAAACACAGAGAATCCTTAATTGCAGAGAAATTAAGTGAAAGCCAGAGATCTATGGTGCTCTATAATTAGCATCACAAAAGAGCACAAAATACAGGCTAAATGGGCTTTATGGTCCTTATCTGCAGTCATATTCTATATGTTTCTACATGCTGTTCAATGAAATGGAAACATTGAGTCTCATGGAATCTGACAGAGAATAAATGTAGTCATCAAACCACATTATTTTTCAAATGTATTCAAACTAACATAGATGTAGCTAATGGTAAGGCAAATGGAACTGGGGTACATAGGCTGAAAAAAGACCAATGGTCAACCAGAGGAAAAAAACAAACTGATACCAGATATTGATAAAGGCTGCAAGGGCCATCCAGTCTACCCATTTTCTCTACCTAGAGTCTTTGACTTTATCTTCACTTTACCACTATTATATATTCTTTGTACTTATCTCAGGCTTTCGTAAATTCTGATGCCATTTTTTTTCTCTACTACCTTCACTGGTTTCAGCCTTCTTTTAATTGCTTAATAGCTTCCTTTAAATGATAATCCTGAATAAGCCAACAACACTGTGTATTTGTAGGTAATTCTACAGCAGAGTGAAAAACTCCTTTCCAATCCCAAATTATGGTTTAAACCCACAGATTAGTATTTTTCTCTTAAAAAAAAAAAAAAAAAAAGTGTCCAGTTTCTTTTGAAGTTATTTAATGTTGTAGTCACTGAGCAGTGATGATATAATAGGGAATATATATAATTTACAGTGCAATGCTGATTTATGGTCAGATGATAGAGAATTCCACTTTTACTGTAACCATTGAAACATTTTACATTCCAAATAAAATGAGGGAAATCTAGTGAAATTTTTAATAGGTTGGCACATGAGCAGTTTTTAGAGTTTTGCTGTTTCTTTAAAAGCCTAGCGTTCCCTATCTTTAACTGCTTGTATGCAGTGAGACAGGTCATTCTAGAGTTGACAAATTGTTTGCATGGTCTGTTGGGGTTTTCTTTTTTTTTTTTTATTTGGAAGTCTATGCTTGGGAGTCCATAAGTAAAGGTTACATGAAAATAAATTGTAGCCTATTTTTAAAAAGCTGAAATTTGGGTATAAAAAACTAATTGAAATCCTACTACTTGCAAGCCTTACATTTGGATATTCGCTTGGTACACAGTGCCTACCCTGTCCCTAACCAGCTCCTGCTAAATAAAATGTGCCATTGATTTGGCCATTTGGCACCTGAGTGTATTAATACTCATTACTTACATTAATATAAGGGAGTCAAAGTACTGAGTTGCAAAACCTTTTGCCAAAATAAATCAGTACTGTGAACATTTTTTCATAGTACTGGCTCATTCAAAAATTATGAAATGAGATTTATAGCAATTAAAGAAAACCATAACTACACCTTCCTGAGGTGTAATTAGGTTATGCAGAAAATTACTGATTTCCACAATTTTCTGTGCAAAATTTAACTTTTTCATAAATTACTAATGATCTGATTTTCATGATTCTTCAGCTCATTAGTGATTTTGCATAAAATTTGTTTGCTTTTCCAAACACAATATTATGTGTGGAAAAGTGGCACACAACACATGCAAAAATGTTCAAATGTGATTATTTTCATTTTTTCTATGCGTTATCATATTTGCAAAGGTAAACACGTGTTTGGCATAGGCAACTCTGGTCCTGGAGTGTCACAAAATAGGTCTGGGTAATATGTGCGAGATAAAAAATTGCATTCAATGGATGCAAAACATGCAAATATACTTCATGCATATTAATTTTGGATAACCTTAAAACCAGACCTATTTGTGGTGCTTCAGGACAAGAGTTGCCTACCCCTACATGGGCCTCAAGGTCTATTTCTTGTAGTTATCTTGATTTGTAGCTAAACATCATGCCAAAGCAAGATTTGGGCATATTTAGTTTACAATGTACTCCTTAGTGCCTGAAAAAGTGGGTGGCTATGGGGGCGGAGTTAAGGCTGGGTAAAATTGTCACCTAGCATTAATTTTCACTGCTAGATTTCAGTTATTACCTCTGCCCACTCTCTAAATCTAGGCAAATGAATGGCAGTCCTAAATTCTGGTCCCCAAGTTTAAGATTCCTAAATTTAGGACATTTACATTGAAAAACTTAGGGACCTAAGTTCATTTCACAATTTTGTGAAATTTAGGTTCCTAATTTTTTTTTTCTTCTCCTTTTTCTTCTAGTTCAGTTTAGAACCAGGTCCTACAAAACTACAAAATGTATTACATTTAATTAATAGTGGTGTGGCCAATTGTATTGATATAAAGAGTTACCAGCTACCCGGCACACACAAATGTACACCCGTTTATAACATGTGCGCGCTGCCGCGCGCATGTTATAAAATCCAGGGTTGGTGCGTGCAAGGGGGTGCCGAGCCGAGCCCTTGGGGAACCCCGATGGCTTTCCCTGTTCCCTCCGAGGGAACAGGGAAAGCCATCGGGGAAAGGGCTCCCCATCGGGAACTTTTCTTCTGCTCCCCCCCCCCCCCACCACCTAGCTTGGTCCCATTTTAGCAAAAAAAACAAAACAAATTAACAAAGAACAAAAGAGAACAAAAATCTGACATGTCTTCCGACAAATAAACATCCTAACTCTTCCACAAAGAGAAAGCTCAGTGTCAATAAAATGAAAAAGGCAGCAAAAAGAAAAAAAAATAGACAATAAACATAGCCTTTATGGAGAAAATGTTGCTGGCAAAAAAATGAGCACAGCAAATGATGCTCCATAGTCCTTAGCCTTTGTGCGCCCCTTCATGTAGCCGCGGAGTGCAGTAGCAACCCCTTCCCTAGCTGCAACCACAACTTCCCACTTTAGCATTCGCCTTAGACTTCAGACAAACCAATATCTCTTCAGTCACCACATCCAGCAATTACTCAAGCAACCTCAGCCTCAACCTACTCTGGCATTTATCTTCCCAGCCTCCATCCAGCATTCAACTCACATCCAGCCGGCATTCTACGGACCTCAACTCCTATCCAATCCCCTCAGCTTGACTGGAATGCTATTCTCCTACTCGAGGTGGATCCATCAGGCACAGTCCAGCTCGACCCGAGCCCGCACCGGCCATCGTCTCTCCGCCCCTTCACCTCACCAGCTCCTCCTCCCGGATCAACACCTACCACTCTCTCCATGATGCGCTCCTTCGCTATCCCTATAATCTACAACCATTCAGCCAGACTGCTTAAACCCAAATCAATTGCTCTTCCTTCCAACCGTCAACAGAGGTTCATTCCCATCATGATATCACCGGTCACACAAATACTCGGCCTTTCACTATTCTCACTTACTCTATTCAACGCCCAATCCATCGCCAAGAAAACTCATATACTCAATGACTACCTGCTAGAAACCAAACCAGACATCTGTGCAATCACAGAAACCTGGTTGAAACCCATTCAAACCTACGACCTCCTCTCAATTCCTAGACCCAAAAAGAGAGGAGGAGGGCTGTTCTTAGCTGCAAAAAAAGGGCTTGGCCTAACACTTCATCTCTCAAATACTACAACTAACCTAGAATTCGCCTTCTTCAAATCCAGGTTCTTCAAATTGGCTTAATTTATGCCCCTCCAGGAACACTAGATTCCGACCCCTCTCCGGTCATTGAACTCATCGCAAAACACTTCAATGCGGACAAACCAGCCATCCTGATGGGAGACTTTAACCTGCATGTGGACGCCTGGCCACTCTCTTCGAACTGTGAAACCCTACTCACCGCACTCAGCCATTTGGGATTCAGGCAAATTGTCAACAGTCCAACCCACAAAGCGGGCCACAAATTAGACCTCATTTTCATAAATGAGGGCATCTCACTAGCAGCCAATCCAATTTGCTCTCTGGTCCCATGGTCGGATCACCAGATCATCTCCACGGCCCAAGAAATAAAGGATCACCCTCCCTAGGCTTTTCCTATAACCTCGGTAACTTTCAGGAAACCCTGCTCCAGAGAAATCCTTAGTACACAGCTCTCCAATGAATTAGCTAAATTAGACCTCTCTGACGCCAACACGGCTACCTCCTCCTGGACCAACATCACCAGCAAAGTAGCCGAACGAACCTGCCCATCAATCACAAAGACACTTCATCCAGATAGGGACAACAGGAAACCATGGTTCACTCCTGAATTGAAGTCCCTCAAGCAGGATCTCAGAAGTCACGAACATAGTTGGCGCAAAAATCCCTCCACCACAACCTTAGCGGCCTACAATTCACGCCTAAATGCCTATAGGAACGTCAACAGAACAAAGAGAGAATTCTTCTAAAAAAAGATCCATCACTTCATCTTCGATTCCAAAGCTTTATTCTCCTACCTATCAGCCCTCACCAAACTGTCCACTCCTCTCATTCCAGACGACCAAGCTACCAGTAAAGTCACAGAATTGGCAGACTTCTTTGAGAAAAAAATTGCCACCCTCATAGCGCCCCTCAAGGCGCCCACTCCACCGCCCCCCCCTCACCCCCCTCCAGTCATCAACAAAACTCATCTCTAGTCTCCTTCGAGTCTACGTCTTCTCTTGAAATAGAAAATATCCTCAAGAAAATTAAACCCTCTTCACACCCGTTAGACCACATACCGTCCAACCTGCTCTTCACCATTACAAATATCATCGCCAAGCCTATAGCAGAAGTCATAAACTGCTCTCTTGCTCAAGGGCTTGTCCCAGACCAACTGAAGCTCGCAATGCTGAAACCTCTATTAAAAACCCAACCTATCACCATGGGACCCAGCCAACTTCTGCCCAATAGCAAATTTGTCCATGATCGCCGAAAAAATCATAAACAAACAACTATCTGAATACCTGGAAGAAAACGATATACTCTTGCCCCAACACAATTTGGCTTCCGTAAGTCATTTAACACGGAATCATTACTATCCTCTAGAGATGTGAATCGTGTGCCAGATTGTCTTAACGATTAGGTTCGGCTGGGGGGGGGGGGGAATCTGATCGTTAAGATATGTGAATTGGAATCGTTTCTGATTCCAATTCACATCGCTAATTTTTTTTTTTTAGGGAGGTCCATGCCGCTAAAAAAACAAAACCCTCCCGACCCCCCCCCCCCAAAACCTTTCAACATTACCTGGTGGTCCAGGGGGGCCTCGGGGGACGATTTCCCATTCCCAGGCATCAGCTGCGCTAAAATAAAATGGCGCTGATGCCCCTTTGCCCTTACCATGTGACAGGGTATCCGTGCCATTGGCCGGCCCCTGTCACATGGTAGGAGCACTGGATGGCCGGCACCATCTTTAAAGATGGCGCCGGCCATCTTTTGCTCCTGCCATGTATATAGTATAATATATACCATGCCATGTATATGGTATATGTATATGTAAATGCCATGTATATAGTACATGGTATATACATATACATGGTATATGTATATGCCATGTATATAGTATAATAGAGTATTATACTATACTCTATAATAGGGGCTGATGAGTAAAGATGGCCGGCGCCATCTTTAAAGATGGCGCCGGCCATCCAGTGCTCCTGCCATGTGACAGGGGCCGGCCAATGGCACGGATACTCTGTCACATGGTAAGGGCAAAGGGGCATCAGCGCCATTTATTTTAGCGCAGCTGATGCCTGGGAATGGGAAATCGTCCCCCGAGGCCCCCCTGGACCACCAGGTAATGTTAAAAGGTTGTGGGGGGGTCAGGAGGGTGGGGGAGGCTAAGGGGGGTCGATTTAAAGGGTCGGGTGTTTTTTTTTTATTGGGCCATCGGCGCCATTTTAATTAGTGGCAGCCAAAATGGCGCCGATGGCCCGAGAGTGGGAGATCGCACTGGGACCCCCCCCCCATTGGACCACCAGGTAATTCAACATTTTGGGGGGGGTTCAGGAGGATGGGGGAGGGTAAGGAATTGGTTTTAAAGGGTCGGGGTGGGTTTAGGGGTTGTTTTGGTGTGCCGGTTTTCCCGCCCTCCCCCAAATAATTCCCGTGCCCTATTTAACGATTTAGGACGATTTATGATGATAAATCGGGGGCATTTGTATTGTATCGTGCACTCTGACGATTTAGGACGATTTTAAAATTATCTGACGATAATTTTAATCGTTCAAAAATGATTCACATCCTTACTATCCTCCCTCTCAGATACCATCCTCCTAAACTTGGAAAAAGGCCAACCATATCTTCTCGCTCTTCTGGATCTATCCACGGCCTTTGACACCGTGAACCATACTATTCTATTACAGCGACTTGCAGACATTGGCATCAAGGGCACTGCATTCAATTGGTTCAAATCCTTCCTAGAAAACAGGTTCTTCAAAGTGAGGATCAATAATAATCACACCCAGTCAGATCCAACTTGGGAGTCCCCCAGGGATCATCTCTCACCCACCCTATTCAACATCTACCTCCTCCCGCTCTGCCATCTACTCACCAATCTAAACTTAACTCACTACCTCTATGTGGACGACATTCAGATCCTCATCCCTATCACAGAGTTGCTTCACAAAACATGATCCCATTGGAATAGTTGCCTCCAGGCCATCAACCGACTTCTCACCAGCCTCAACCTTGTCCTCAATACCAACAAGACAGAGATCCTGCTAATAGCTCAAGAAGACAACAACATTCCTCTCAACTCGCCCAGCTCCTCCCAACTATCCAAAATTCCATTTAATCACGCACCACACATGAGAGACCTGGGTGTTCTGTTCGACAACCAGATTAACTTGAAAAAATTCATCAATAACACCTCCAAGGAATGCTTTTACAAATTGCAAGTACTCAGAAAACTAAAACAACTCCTACACCTCCGGGACTTCTGTTTGGTGCTCCAATCAATCATCTTGTCAAAAGTTGATTACTGCAACTCCCTTCTCCTGGGTCTACTGGCTAACACCATTAAACCCTTACAGATGGTCCAGAACACGACCGCCAGGATACTTACCAACGCCAACAAAAGAGATCACATCACCCCCATCCTTCAGAACCTTCACTGGTTACCTGTCAAATTCAGGATTCTCTTCAAAGCCCTCATGATGATCCATAAAGCCCTTCACAATATCGCCCCCCTCAATCTAACTTTCCAACTACGGCCTCACATCTCAAACAGACCGATCAGAAGAGCATACAGAGACACTCTTTACACCCCTCCTGCTAAAACTTCATTAAGGAAGCGTGCCCTGTCTACAGCTGGTCCCCCCCCCCCCCCCCCCTTTGGAACTCCCTCCATCCGGACCTCCACCAAGAACCCTGCCCCCTGGTTTTTAAAAAGAAGCTGAAAACATGGCTATTCAGCCAGGCCTTCGTGGAGAGATAATCCTCCCACTGTTACCGCCCGCTAGCTGATTCAGCTCTACCGGTTATCCATCAGCTACTCCAGTATTTCCCATTAGCATAGCATTCCCCTAAGCTCATTTTGAGGTTTCATCCTATATAGCCCTATGTTTATATTATACCTCAGTATACTTCTATTGTACCTAAATGTTCTTTGTTGCCTTTTTTGTTCATTATACCTCATGTTCTTTGTACCCGCCTCACGGCGATTGTTCAGTTTATATGTAAACCAGTTTGATATGTATCATATATAGGAACATCGGTATATAAAAATTAAAAATAAATAAATAAATAGTCCTCTCCATAATGTAGACAACATGCATTACTGTGGGAAATTCATGAAACAGGTATAATTTCACCCAGGATTAGTCCAAGTAAATAGGCACCGGGTGTCAGAAACTATAGCATTTATTCCATGCCATTACGCAACTCGATTCAGTGTGCCCCCCCCCCCCCCCCCCGGGGCAAACAAAATAATACAAAACTATGTTTTGTATCCTGAGCCATAGTAAGTATGTCCGCAGTGCAAAAAGGAAACTCTGCTATGGAAAAACAATCCATAAGAACATAAGAAATTGCCCTACTGGGTCAGACCAAGGGTCCATCAAGCCCAGCACCCTGTTTCCAACAGTGGCCAATCCAGGCTACAAGTACCTGGCAAGTACCCAAACACTAAGTAGATCCCATACTACTAATGCCACTAATAGGAGTGGCTATTCTCTAAGACAACTTGATTAATAGCAGTTAATGACATTCTCCTCCATGAACTTATCCAAACCTTTTTCAAACCCAGCTACACTAACTGCATTAACCATATCCTCTAGCAACAAATTCTAGAGCTTAATTGTGCATTGAGTGAAAAAGAATTTTATGTGATTAGTTTTAAATGTACTACTTGCTAACTTCATCAAGTGCCCCCTAGTCCTTCTATTATCTGAAAGAGTAAATAACCGATTCACATTTATCCGTTCTAGACCTCTATCATATCCCACCTCAGCCGTCTCCTCTCCAAGCTGAACAGCCCTATCCTCTTTAGCCTTCCCTCATTGAAGAGCTATTCCATCCCCTTTATAATTTATCATGCCCTTCATTGCACCTTCTCCATTGCAACTATAGCTTTTGAGATGCGATGACCAGAATTGTACACAATATTCAAGGTGCGGTCCCACCATGGAGCAATATAGAGGCATTCCTTCCTAATTATTCCTTACATTCTGTTTGTTTTTTGACTGCCGCAGCACACTGAGTTGGCAATTTCAATGTACTATCCACTCTGACACCTAGATCTTTTTCCTGGGTAGTAGCTCCTAATATGGAACCTAACATTGTCTAACTACAGTATGGATTCTTTTTCCCTATATGTATCACCTTGCACTTGTCCACATTAAATTTCATCTGCCATTTGGATGCCCAATCTTCCAGTCTCGCAAGGTCCTGCAATTTCTCACAATCCTCTTGTGATTTAACTATTCTGAATAATTTTGTATCATCTGAAAATTTGATTACCTCATTCGTCATATTCCTTTCCAGATCATTTATGAATATATTGAAAAGCACCATCCAAGTACAGATCCCCGAGGCACTCCACTGTTTATCGTTTTCCAATGAGAAAATTGAACATTTAATCCTACTCTCTGATTCTTGTCTTTTAACAGTTTGTAATCCAGAAAAGGACACCACCTCCTATCCCATGTCTTTTTAGTTTTCTTAGAAGCCTCTCAAGAGGGACTTTGTCAAACGCCTTCTGAAAATCCAAATTCACTACATCTACTGGCTCACCTTTTTCCACATGTTTATTAACCTCTTAAAAAAAAAATGAAGCAGATTTGTGAGCCAAGGCTTGCCTTGGGTAAATCCATGCTGATTGTGTTTCATTAAATCATTTCTTTCTATATGCTATGTGGTTTTGATCTTTAAAATAGTTTTCACTATTTTTCAAGTAGCCATATTTGAACAAAATGCATAAGCTCAGAATCTTTAAGCTGTTCTGGGAGACCAATTATCCGGATGTTATTTCTATGGCCTCTATTCTTCTGGTCTTCAATATGAGCCATGAGAAGCACATTTTCCCACTGTAAAGCTGGATGGTAAGTTGCTCCAAGTTCACTTCATGTGTTGCCGGTCTATTATCTATATCATCAAGTTTTGTAGTATGTCTTTCAACACTTTCTTTGATACCCTTGAAAGTTGCTTGGAACTTGTTCAGTTGCTCATCCATTGTAGCTGAAACATTTTTAGAAATTTCAGTGATCAGCTCATCTTTGAACATATGTAAAAAAGTTCACTTTCCTATGCCATTTTGGGTCTCCAGGTTTTGGTTTATCTCACAGCCCTCAAGCCGATTTTATTGACATAGCAATTGCACCATGGACCAAATAACCACTCCTTCCTTGTGGAAGCCAAAAAATAATATGGGCAAGAGATTTTTTTAAAAATCAGCACTGAGAGACAAAAAATTGCAAAGATAACAGAAGGCCCCAAGAGCAAAATGATTCTGCGATCTCTCAAGCAGCCATCTTGCCAGAAGTCTCCAATTTTAGGCTTCAAAGTGCACTGCTGAGCATTTTTTTTTAACTTTGAGGATGCATATGGCAAATAACCTCTATTTAATTACAGCAGTTTAAATCACTTGACTTAGTTCATTAGTTCATATTTGGGATATAACCATAATTATATCTATTACCTCTGCCTATTCCCTACAAAAGTCTTTCTTAAATATATCAATTCACTTCTCAGATTTTCCACAAAATTATGGATTGCTGCAGACATGCATATTTATATATCAAGCAGTCTCAAACACCAGCCTTCTTCCTCGTCTGCCACCACCTTCCTTCCATTCTCCCATGGAATCACAGCCTTTACATTGAGTGTGTCTATTAATAAGTTAAAACAACAGAAAGTAGGACAGCACAAGATCTGAAAAAGTGCATCCAAATATGTAAGACTACTGAGACCTGATAAGAGACAATCTATTGAGCATTATATTCACTGGAAAATTTCACATCGTATAAAATAACAACCATTGTTTCTTGCGCAAGAGATAGTTAAGTATATGCTCATCCTGCATGTGAAAGAAATCAATTCCCAAGATAAATTGCAGTATGGCAGAATGCTGCAAAAACAAAGGTGTGTTATATAGTGTATCCAAAAGTCAATGGCATAATGACATGGTTCCAGTGCAAGCAATAAAGGTTAGTGGGTACTCCAGAAGCAGTTGAACTCTCCAGTAGCATAATACAGAATAAAAGTTCACGTAAAGTAAATAAAATTAATGACAGAAGCTAGAACATCCTATAGAAATACTAAAGTTTCAATTCTCTGGCCTTTATGCTGATTGTATGTATGGAGTTCATTAAGTTCCCCATCAAAAAGCAGACAGGGTCATTTATCAAAATGGCATGCGTTAAGGGTTCATTGCATGCGAAAAGCACCCTTAACACATGCGATAAGCCCTTAATGCATGTGAAAACGCTCCCCTGTGAGGAAAGGCTGCAGAGGTTAGGGCTATTCAGCTTGGAGAAGAGATGGCTGAGGGGGGATATGATAGAGGTGTTTAAAATCATGAGAGATCTTGAACAAGTAGGTGTGAATTGGTTATTTACAGTTTTGAATAATAGGACAAGGGGGCATTCCATGAAGTTAGCAAGTAGCACATTTAAGTGTAGCTGGGTGAGAGAGAGAGAGACTAGCCATACTGTTCCAACACTAGATAAGTATTTATATCTCTATGGGAGGCCCACCTAGTAACTCGAGGTGAAGTTTAGGTATTAGTGTAGGGGCCACTTTGACATTCAAAGTGAGACGTACAAACAGAACAGTGCTCTCTTGTGAAGATTTGATGACCCTCGGAGAGCTCTCCGACGGTCATCAAATCTGTTCTGTTTGTACGTCTCACTTTGAATGTCAAAGTGGCCCCTACACTAATACCTAAACTTCACCTCAAGTTATTAGGTGGGCCTCCCATAGAGAGACAAATTCCTATCTAGTGTTGGGGCATTATGGCTTCTCTCTCTCTTGTGGCTCTTTGTATGTTGGAAATACCACACTTTTCTCAAAGTGTGAAAAAGTTATCGCAATTTGCGGTAACTTAGCTCTTCGCATAGGTATAAGTGCAATAAACTGCCTATTACCACAAAACACACTCATTTTTCTATCGCATGCGGTATTTAGTGCATTTTGATAAATCCAGGCCAGAATTAGCCATGATGCATTGGGTGATGTCATCTGATGGCACCAAACAGACCTATTTCTGTAACTCAGTAAAGTTTTTACTACTGAGCATGCACACTGACTCATGAGCCCCTCAACCTGTTTTTGTCCAAGCTTCTACAAGGATATGTACCATATCTCTCCTACATTTTTCTATTTATGGCTTTCTCTTTGCTGTTTTGCCTTTTGCCTCACTGCCTCAGCAGTAAACAGCACTTTTCAGTGCTAAAAAAAAAAAGTAAAATAAAAACTAGGCATTCTTCTTTACACAAAAGAAGAATGTCCAGTTCCAAGAAGGCCACACTTAGTGGCTTCAAAGATTGTGCCTGTGGCCACAGGCACAATCTTTGCCTGTGGTCACAGGCACAGGCACTTTGTTACAAGGTGCCTGGGACTGGACCATGACTTGGAAAATTGCTACGACTGTAGTCAGTTGTTCTAAGGAACTGGGGTTTGCAAAATGGTGGAGCTCCACAGGTCACTGGAGAGACAGAGCCAATCTTCTTCCTTTGTGCCAAGTCAAGCAAAGGCTTCTTGAGCTCACCCACCTATGGTGCCAGATTCCAGATCCATCATAGCTTCAGGGGTCGAGAAAGGTGCAAAAGTGCTGGGCTAAGGTACTGATATACTCCGTGATGCACTCCTGAGCCTTGTTTCCATTATGGGGCTCATCAGTGCTGATAAAGAAGCATCCTTCAGCATTGTTGGCATGGCTGATGCCATTGCTGCAGGCGCTCTCAATGCACATGGCACTCCTGAGGCATATGACACCATTGAAGCACCATCAGCACGGAAAACTATGGCACCATTGATGCAAAAAGCCTCAGTGCTGTTGATGCACAGATTCATGGTGCCATTGATGCATGATTCCTCAGTGCCATTAAATGTACTCAGTACCATCGATGCAGAAACCTATGGTGCAATCAGTACCTTCGAAGCCCATAGTGACTCTGACACATCACCCCTTATAAGCATTTGTGCTGACCTCAGCCTGCCAGTATTCTTTCTCCACCAGAAGGTAGGTGAGCAACTCATGCTGTGGACTGAAGCTTGATTTAGGGTAGTGGGACTTGATTGGTAGTAGGGAGCTACTGAGGAGAAAGATAAGTGTTCCCTCCCTCAGCTGAGCATAGTCTAGAGAGGAGTCAGGTGGAAATTTGATCTTAGGCAGCATCTGAGGTGAAAGATTGGTGCTCCTTCCCTTAGTGGAGCAGGCCTGGGCCAGGGAGCTACCAGTTCAGCTTGGTTTGTGTTCTCTCCCCTGCCCTCTTCTCTTTCTCTCTCTCTCTCTCTCTCCCCCTTTCTGCCTTCTGTTGAAAAAAATATTTTGGTTTTTTTTTTGAAAAGAAAAAAGGCAGCACAGAATCAGGTAGGAAGAAGGAAAGGGAGGAGGCCTCTGATTGGCCTGTTGGGGCAGAAAGAAGGGGATTCCATTTGACCCATGGCAGAAGCAGTATATGGCATGGTTGGAAGAAGGAGTCCCATCGACCATGGGGGCTCTAAAGAGAAGGTTTCTACCGCTGGAAAAATAGTGAGTAAGTATGGGAGGAGGAAGTGTATGTGAGGAGGGCATATGTGTGTGTGTGTGGGGAGGGGGAGGCAATGTATGTGAGTGGGCATGTATGTAAGAAGTCATTTTATGTGTGGGAGAATGAGGGGAATATGAACATTTGTGTGCAAATGAGCATATATGTATGTATGTGAGAGAAAGCATGAGTGAACATGCTAGTGTATTGAGTGTGTGTATGAAAGAGGAGAAAACTTATGTGTATACCACCTGACCTGCCCCCTTGCACTTCTCCCAGCTAATAGATGAAAATCTCAGGGTGACTGTAAATTGAAAGTTCCCTGGCATGGATACCTTTATTTCTCAGGTTGGTTCCAGAAATCTGTTCATATAGCTGCAAAGCAAAGTTCAGCCTTTGGATCATTATCCCTTTCTAGATACTGTCCATGGACTCATGACAGTATTACACTTGAAGTGGGAGAGTCTAGTTTTTTTGTGGAGATCAGTTACTGGTTCCACATTGGAGTTTCTGCATCTTTTTTCTTCACCCAGTAACACATTATGATGATGAAAAAAAAAAGAAAACTTGGAAGCCAGTGATGTCCAGAATGGGGTATATCTTAGATTTAAGAACTCTTGTGGAAAAGGGGCTCTATTCAAATAGGGATTCTCAGCAAGATTTATAGCTATTGTTCAGTCCTTGATCTAAAACTGACAAAATGTGGTGGTTATTATGTTTAGTAATACTCTTAGTGTGAAATTGTAAACACTGAAAAATAAAAATGGATGCGTTAATACATGAAAAACAATATTAAATGAATACCAATATAAAGAGGGGTAATGTATTCATAAGATAGGGGTAGTCCACAGGGATTGAATAGACAATGGGGTTTGTATATATAAAGTTCCATCCCTGAACACAAGAAACATTACACAAATATGGATTAACACCAGTAACAGGCAAGTATAGGAAATGATCAATAAAGACACAAACATTGAGGGGTAAATTTTTGATAAGGCCCTAACTGGCAATGTACATGTAACTCTTGTATGGTAGACCCGGATAACAGTTCCAGAGCCACATCTCACACTTCTGTTTGGGTTGATACTGTCACTATAGCACAAGATATATAATTCCAAGATTTCCTGCAAGGGGGAAGCTTCCTTTTAAGGCCCTCACATTGCATTACTTCAAGTCCCATTTTGAGTACTTGCATTCAGCAGTACTCAATAAGGTGACAAGTCAATGCGACTCTTGTTTATTTCCATTTCTCTTTTACTGATAAGATGAAATAAAGTTGTTTACAGCTGAGATTATTCACTTTGAGGTGAATTTTAAGACCTGCATGTGGGTGCACACACATGGACACAGCGATTTTATAACATACATACAGATGACTTTATGTTGATGTGCGCAAATGATGCCTTGATCACGTAAGTGGGGGGGATTTTAGTAGATACATGTGCTGAGCAGTTACCTGTTTTCCCAGTTAAAGAGAGGACTTCCTAAACCCCCTAGCTAACTTGCCTCTCTTTTCCCTGAATCTTAAAACCCCACTGAATGCATGCATACTTTGTTACAGACTTAGCCCACCCATGCCCCTTTTTTGAATTTTATGATTTGTGCATGCACCAGGAGATATGCATGTACTTTTGTGGTTTTTAAAATCAATGTGGTGTATACCAAGTCATGCATATCTCTCAGCTTTGGTGTGCATATCAATATGCACTATTTTATAACCTACTCACACTTATATGTGTGCCACTGCTCCTTGTTGGGGGAGAAAGAGGGAGGAGGAGAAAGAGAGAGAGACTTTTTATAGGGCTCAGCCTGATACTTTATATATGGACCATTGTAAGGGGGCACTTTGATTCAGGGTGAGTTTTCTGGAGGTCAGTTGGGGTTAGGGGGTGTTACAAACATATTCAGAGGTATCCATTTTAAAATTGACCTCATTAAAGAATTTTTGACCTTATAAGTGATGAAAAGGAGTTGATTTGTACAATGCATCAGACACTGCATTGTACAAATCAACCTCTTTTCCACACTTATAAGGTCAAAAATGTGTTAATGAGGTCAATTTTACAATGTGTCTGTAATAACACCCCCCTAACCCCAACCCACCTTCTGAAAACTCATCCTGAATCAAAATGCCCCCTTACAATGGTCCATATATGAGTATCAGGCTGAGCCCTATAAAGAGGCACTCTCTCTCTCATGTTCACCAGACTCCTGCAGCTAACAGGGAGCCATAGCAAAGTGGTACCCATAACACACATGTCAGTTGGGGAAAATTTGGAATTACGCATGTCAGTCCTGGCTCCACCTCTAGTACTATTTTTTGGGGGGCACACCTCTTCTTAGCATAGCTCCCACTCAGGCCACTTACATGCATAAGTGGCTATTTTTGCACATGCAAGGCTTAAAATCTACCTTTTTGTGAATAACTTCTCATAGTATTTCTTATATTGAATATGTTAGATCAATGTCATTTACTTCTTTATTTATGTCTTCCCTCCCATTGGATACAGGGCTAGTTAATGGCTTCCCTCCCAATGTAGGCAAAGCATGACTTAGTGCACTTTATATTACACAGTTATTTTAGTTCCTACACCTTTCTTGTAGTTTTCATTCTTAAAACTCTTCAGTTTTCTCACTATATCTCCTCTCTCCTCAGTTCAGTATCATTTTGATACCAGTAACTCCTCTTCATCATTGGTAGATGCTTATGGGCCCTTTTGAGGCCTGCTCTAACTCCCCGCTCTCCTTCTTCCTCTTTTCAGTATGGCTGGATGTTATACTCTCTTCAAACCTTGATGTTCTCAGATCCATCCTGCATGAAGTGAGTCTCTCCCAGGTGATAGACTAGAACTTAAGGGATACATTTTTAAACTTACGCATGTGCGTTCATCTGCACATGCTTCCCGGCGCTCACACATGGACATGCTGATTTTATAATATGTGCGCGCCAGCGCATGCATGTTATAAAATCCAAGAGCCACGTGCACATGCGCGGGTGGCTTGCGCAAGGGGGGGACTTATGCAATTTTCGTGCGGCGACACATCCCGGCCTTCCCCAGTTCCCTCCCATTCCACTCCAAATAAGGAGTAGACTGGGAGGGAACTTTCCAACCCACCTACCTAACCTCCTTTCCCCTTCCCCTCTCCCTAAACCTAACCTTACCTCTTATTTTTTTATTTTGTAAGTTGCTGCTCCTCCAGAGCAGAAGCAACTTGCGTGCTTCCCCAGCACAGCAGCAAATGGCCGCTGTACTGGCCACTTCCAGCCCCGCCCCTGGACCATTCCTTTCCTTGGGCTTAGCACTTCTGCGCATAACGGGCATTACGGGCGTGGCCAGGCCCCTTTGAAAATGCATGCGGTGCGTGCAAGGCCCGGCCACGCACATAACCCTTTTTTTGTACGTGCTTGACCCATTTAAAATGTACCCGTAAATTAGCTGAGTTTCAACTTTCTTAGAACTTCAAGCTTAAATAAATTAATTAACGTCTTTAAGGAGGATTGAGAGGGTGGAAAGAAACTCTCATCCAAAGAAAATACTCCATGGAGTCATAAGTTAATTAATAGAAAAATTGGAACACAGCACAGGACATCTATCTGTTCAAAAGCAAAGGGAAATCCACAAAGCAAAAATGGTGCCCTGGCTGTAAGTGCCAGAGGGACATACCATTCACTAGCTTCCACATAGTTGAATTGCTCACTCAAAATGTTATCACTGTCTTTCCCCACACCAATTGGTATATTCTTTTACCTAACTCTCGGGCTGATACAGTAAAGTCCGCGGGATTCAGTATTCAAATTAGGCCTGGAGGTAAAAAGAGGCGCTAGGGACACTAGCGCGTCCCTAGCACCTCTTTTCGGATCGGAGCGGCGGCTATCAGCGGGTTTGACAGCCGACGCTCAATTTTGCCGGTGTTGGTTCTCGAGCCCGCTGACATCCACTGGTTCGGAAACCGGACACCGGCAAAATTGAGCGTCCGGTTTTCAACCCGCAAGCCGCGGGCCGACTTCAAAGATTTTTTTTTTTTTAAACTTTTTGTAACTTTCAGGACCTCCGACTTAATATCGCCATGATATTAAATCGGAGGGTGCACAGAAAAGCAGTTTTTACTGCTTTTCTGTGCACTTTCCCGGTGCCCGGAGAAATTAGCGCCTACCTTTGGGTAGGCGCTAATTTCTGAAAGTAAAATGTGCGGCTTGGCTGCACATTTTCCTTTCTGAGTCACACGGGAATACCTAATATGGCCATCAACATGCATTTGCATGTTGCGGGTGCTATTAGGTTCAGGGGGGTTGGACGCGCGTTTTCGCCCCCTTACTGAATAAGGGGTAACGCTAGCGTGTCAAACATGTGTCCAGTCGCGGGTTGTATGGGCTAACCTTTCAGCCCATACAGTCGCGGGTTGTAAGGGTTAACCTTTCAGTCCATACAAACCAACCTGATATTTAAACATAAGGTACCCACATAGTTTGTGTTTGACAATTGGGTTGTTATGTGGATAAAAGGTATGCATGTACCTTAACTTGTTTCAAATGAAGGCATGTTGTATTTGCATTAGCTTTGCATGTACATTTTATTTTTAATTAATTGAACATGTGTAGTTGCAAACCACATATCTGAAACATCCATGGTACACCTCTTTTTAATGCAACCAAATGTACGCTCATTTTGTAAGAAGGAGCTGAAAATCCACTTTTTCAGATTCAGCTAATCCACCTGCATAATTCCTTTATTTTCAGCCATGAATTAAGCCTTTGAAAATGTATCCTTGGATGTATGAATAAAGACAACCCTGTCTGCTGTAGGCAAGGGTGCTATGATTGTCCAAGACTATATGAAAAATATACAATTTGTTCATCATTAGCATGTGTTGCAGGTTCGTGCTACTGGTCACTCTCCCAGTCGCAATCCAATGGGAATTCTCTGGTTACATAAGAAACTGATCCACTTGTTAAGTTTTTGGGGGCTGCTTTTTCATAGTCCCGCTGCCCAACTCCTCCTTGCAGCTTCCCCGCTTCCACCCTTGGAGGCTCTTCAGGCCAGGTACTCCAATCTCTACTGCCTGTACTTTACACTGTTTCTTCCGGAATGTCACAGCTTTAGGTTCAAATTCTCTCATTCCAGTCAGTGAGCTGGACTTAAGCACATATAGTCCCAGGTTATCTCTATAGTTTAAAGTCTCTATAGCTGTACTTCCATTCCATTCTTTCCAGGATGTCACAGCTACAGGTCCAAATCCTCTCAACCTTGTTAGTGAGCTGGGCTTAAGTATATATAGTCCCAGGTTCTCCCAGAAGATTAAAGTCTGTATATCTTTACTTTATCAAACCACAACAGTCTCAAATTCATGCGACAAGAAAGCAACTCTCACCTTAATCCTTCCTCACGCTGCTTACAGCTGATTCCTGCACAGCTAAAGCTTGGCTGCGCTCTATGGATCTGGTTCTTAGGGAACTAGGCCCTACTGCCACCTCCCACTGTAGTTTGCAGCTGGGGTTTATGTTGCCCCTTTTCACTATAACTACAACTACATCCACCCCATGGCAGTTTTCATTTAAAACTCCTGACCTGCAGGCTCCATGAGTATATCCTCCTCTGGAGATAATCTCCACCATTTGTCCTCAGGGTTGCTCAACACCTCCACCTCCATCTCCTTTGTCTCTTCATTTGGTTCTAGTAGGACTCTTTGCTGTTCCTGCCCCAGCCCTCCTTCACACAAGCTCTCACCCTTCTCCCACCATGCACGGGCTCTCTCATTGTCTTGATAGTGCAAGCCCTGGGAAGTTCCTCTCCCTCCAGACTCCCTGTGCCTGCTGAAAGTTGGAGTTCACCTCCTATTCTGATTTCTTTTACATACTGGATCTCCTTTCCAGGTTTTCCTTTCAGCCCATCACACATGTAAGGACAAATCTTTTTGTAATGCAAATTCTGATAATTACATACTTTTACCTAAATCAGGATGCATTATACACCTTTGGTCCAAAAGCGATTTCTACTCATTGTTATCAAATAAGACCCATTGGTATAATAAAAAGACCAAGTGATACAATAGGGTGAACAGTATCATGCGGTACTCAACTAATCTAAGAAATTAGCACCTTGGCAATTAATAGGATAATAATGAAAGTGCACCCATTTCCCCTAAAGAATATAATAGGAATATAAGATAAAATAGCAGGTGTACATAATCAAAATAATAAATGTAAAATAAAGAGAACAGTTTGTATATTTAATCATACTCATGGTGTAATGATCATAACAGAAAGCAATTTAAGTTCTCTTTTGATGTAGAATTCTGGGCAGCAATCTGTTTAACTTCTAATAATATGGCCTTCCCCACCAAAATGAATAATTTGCACATTAGATTTTGGGCCTGTGCCCATGTGACTGCATGAGACAAATTTTGAAGCCACCTCAATTCAAATATATTGATTTTCTTCTCAATTGAGGGCTTTCCACAAGGGATGTACATCTACTACCATTTTACAGTGTTTTGAAATTGCCGAGAAGAGGTTGTAACTGATGAGCCCAATTAGTATAAATGTCCTCCAGCAACTGATACTTTGCTCAGCATAACCTCTGTATCTATAGAGTTTAGAAAATTAAGGGCACTTGCTAAAACATCCCTTTTTACTTCACTTAGTGAATTTTGTCAACAATCTTCTGATACTGTAAATCTAGCTAGAGTTTCCAGCTCTGTACATAAGAGATACATCTAGGAATTTCTTGGGATATGTTCAATTGGGCTACAGTGATACCTGTTTGCTTTAGAAAATGGTGAATTTGGAACATCACATTTTCATGTGGTCTGTTTTTTTGTTTTGTTTTTTTAAATAGTTGGACCAATATAATTAGAACTGACCAAAAGATGTATCATGTTTCAAAGAATGAAACACACCTTATAGACAATCCATTGCTTTATAAATCCTGTTACCTTAGCAGAAATAGGAATATAAGATAAAATAGCAGGTGTACATAATCAAAATAATAAATGTAAAATAAAGAGAACAGTTTGTATATTTAATCATACTCATGGTGTAATGATCATAACAGAAAGCAATTTAAGTATCTATGTATAATGTCATTCAAGTATAACTCATAGCCACAACAGTTTTTTATACCATTCAAAATTTATACCAGTTAGAATAACACTTCTAATCAGGAATGAATTTCATTGAGAAACCTCTGTCTCCATACCTGCATATGCCACACCTCATAGGAACATACAGCATAAGAGAGAAAAAAAGACAATTAAGTTGAATTACATTTCTCTGCATGAGAGCAAATTACAGTATATCATCTGGTTTTATACCAGCCAGTGGTGGTAATTTTCATTTTATTTGTGGTGATAAACAATAGTACTTGTGTCACTAAAATCTTACATTATTCACTGCATAAAAGTCATATGAAACACAAACCAAAGCATTTGCTTTGATACTGTATCTCCAGTCAATGATGTTCATACTAGAGGAATGGATTAATAATAGTAATAATTAAAACATAATTTGCAATCAGATTGCTTCTTCAATAAAATCTAATGATGTCTGTGTCTAAAACACAGTAAACAGTTCTTATACAGTGAGACTGATAGATTGTAGTGTGTTCCTTTTACAGATATTGTTCTACTGTAGTGACTGCATTTTTCTCCATCAACAGTAAAGGCTGAATTATATATGACAAGTGGGTTATATCATCTGATGGCACCGAATAGATCAGTCTCTCTGATCTCAGTAACAAGTTTACTGGGCATGTGCATGCTGACTCATGACCCCCTCAGTCTGATTTTTGCCTGAGCTCATGCATAAATGTATGACCCCCCCCCCTCCCTCTCTTTCTAATATTGTTTCTTATTCCTTATCTGCCTCATGCAGCTTGTTTGTTCTTTGTACTCTTGCCTCAGTGGCCCCTCAACTTCATTTTTAAATGCTACCCAAAAAAAAAAAAAATGGGGTCAATATTCAAAGTCACTTAGATGAATAACTCACAAGTTTTCCATTGATAAGCAGGCTGGATTTGCCATGATTTGTGGCACCGAATGCACTCCTCTCTTAGGGGGGGTCATTCATCAAAACACGTTAGGGCCCTAATATCTGTGATAACACCATAACGCATGCGTTATTTTTCTCACCGTAAGACGCATAAGCAAATTTTCAAAATTTAGTCAAAGGGGAGGAGTTTATGAAAATGGGGGGTGATTAATATTGTGTAGAGATGTGAATCGTGTCCTCTATCATCTTAACGATCGATTTCGGCTGGGAGGGGGAGGGAATCGTATTGTTGCCGTTTGGGTGTTTAAAGTATCGTGAAAATCGTGAGCCGGCACACTAAAACCCCCTAAAACCCACCCCCGACCCTTTAAATTAAATCCCCCACCCTCCCGAACCCCCCCCCCCAAATGCCTTAAATTACCTGGGGGTCCAGCGGCGGTCCGGAACGGCCTCCTGCAATTGAATCGTGTTGTCTTCAGCCGGCGCCATTTTTCAAAATGGTGGCGCAAAATGGCGGCGGCCATAGACCAACACGATTCGACTGCAGGAGGTCATTCCGGACCCCCGCTGAACTTTTGGCAAGTCTTGTGGGGGTCAGGAGGCCCCCCCAAGCTGGCCAAAAGTCCCTGGGGGTCCAGCGGGGGTCCGGAAAACGATCTCCTGCCGCGAATCGTTTTCCGTACGGAAAATGGCGCCGGCAGGAGATCGACTGCAGGAGGTCATTCAGCGGCGGTCCGGAACCCCCGCTGAATGACCTCCTGCAGTCGATCTCCTGCCGGCGCCATTTTCCGTATGGAAAACGATTCGCGGCAGGAGATCGTTTTCCGGACCCCCGCTGGACCCCCAGGGACTTTTGGCCAGCTTGGGGGGGCCTCCTGACCCCCACAAGACTTGCCAAAAGTCCAGCGGGGGTCCGGAACGACCTCCTGCAGTCGAATCGTGTTGGTCTATGGCCGCCGCCATTTTGAAAAATGGCGCCGGCTGAAGACAACACGATTCAATTGCAGGAGGCCGTTCCGGACCGCTGCCGTTCCGGACTGCTGCTGGACCCCCAGGTAATTTAAGGCATTTGGGGGGGGGGGTTCGGGAGGGTGGGGGATTTAATTTAAAGGGTCAGGGGTAGGTTTTAGGGGGTTTTAGTGTGCCGGTTTTCCTGCCCTCCCCCTTCCCCCGATTTACGATTTTTTGACGATAAATCGGGGGAATTGGTATTGTATCGTGGCCCTAACGATTTTTGACGATTTAAAATATATCGGACGATATTTTAAATCGTCAAAAAACGATTCACATCCCTATTATTGTGTGTGATAGCATAATGCATGTTATCACATGTTTTAATGCTGGAAATAACTATACCTTTTTTCCTGGTGTTATGCCTGAAGTGGGATTTGTGATATTTATCCTGAACCCTGTTTCAGGCAGGAGGGGGAGAGTAGAGTAGAGTACAGTGGAGTGGAGTGTAGAGAGAGAGAGAGTCTCTAGGGTGGCACACCTATTTGTCAACTTTTTATACCACTGTAGGAGGGTCAACTAGAAACTCGAGGTGAGGTTTTGATGGTGTTCTATGGTTTGGGGGTAGTTTTACATGCACTACCAGTGGTACAAACAGCATAGTACACATCAGTGAAGATTTGATGTGACTTTGAGTGAGGAAAGGTACACAAAGATGAGATTTGTATATTGTACTCTTGACCTAGTTTGATGCACTCTCTACCTAGCTGCTATCAAGCTAGCAAAATGATGAATCTAGGTCTTAGCTAGTAGAGCTTTGAGCTCTACTGAGCATGTGTAGGAGATCCCATATGAGTAGTACCCCAAAAGCCGCCTCTGTCATTTTTTGTCTGAGCAAAGCATGGACATATGCTCAGTCTCTCCAGATATTTTTTTTTAAATCCTTTACATTTATAGTTTCTTTTTCATTTTTTCTTCAGTTTTCTTACTTTTAGTTTCATTGTTGCATTGTAGCATTTTTGGTGCTATAAAAAAAAAAGATTGTTGTATCTTCAGAATGTAAAGAAGTAATGTCCCTCACTGACTGTTACATTTTCTTCACTGTGAACAGATATCCCATGTTCTCAACACTCCACAGTATAAAGGAACTAAGTGAGTCTCTCAGGAGCCACAGTAAATTCTCCTACTGCACTGCAGCAGTGTCTGCCTTGCCGAGAAATGAATCAAGCAAGTGCTCCTCAAGGACTCCCCCTTTTGTCCTAAATTGAAGCCACAGGTTTGAGAAATACAATTGCCCTGCATCAAATCAGAGCCTTCTTGGAAGAAATGGAAAACACTAAGACAGCGTCGGTGAGGCAGGATACATCGAGTACGATGCACAGGCTGCATCCAGGAATCACCCAATGCACAGCATGTGTCTAGGCATCACCTGACGCACAGGATGTGTTTAGGAATCACCCGATGCACAGGATGTGTTGAGGCATCACCCAATGCACAGCATATGTCTAGGCATCACCTGACGCACAGGATGTGTTTAGGAATCACCCGATGCACAGGATGCGTCGAGGCATCACCTGATGCTTGAAGTAGGGGATGCCTCAAGGCACTTGAAGCACAGGATGTCTTGAAGCAGGAAGCATAAAGGTACTGGGAGGCTTATCTTATTTACACCCTCTAATTACTAGAGCCCTCATTCCTTCTAAATTGATAGCAGAGGGCTTCACATTAGAGACTCCAGCTCCATTATGCTTCATATTGTCACTTGTCTCAAAAAAAAAAAAAAAAAAGGAGAGGAAAAGAAACCTCAGACTGAGATGCAGGAGTCTATACTTGTCCTCAAAGGAGATATTCCTCACATCAGTCAGTTGACCAGATTGTAGAAATTCTAGTGGGAATTTTCTTATCTTGTTATTTTTGGAGATGGAAGGAATAATATAACTGCTCCTCTTCAGCACTGTGGCAGTAATACCTCGCACTGGAGTCCCAGCATCACACATTGGGGTGAACATATCATCGGAATCCTTGATTTGTGATTCTTCATCTTCTCCCTCCTGGTAGTGGAGCTGAATTGTTCAGAGGTGATTGACCAAGGTTCTTCCCCTTTGGACCAGAAGAGTCCCCTGATTTGTCGTCTTAGTTTTTGGTGTCCTAGATTGTAATCCCTCTTTTTCAGTAGGGGGTTCTACAGATATGACATCACCCAAAATACCTGTTCAAGGTTTATGGAAAAGTTGGGGATGACACTTAGCATCAAAGCACTCTGTTTATAAGTCTTTGGGCTCCTCCAGAATTTAGACGCTCATCAGTTCCGGAGGCTCTCCCAGTCCTCAACATTTAAAAATTGTTTGCAAATGAAAATGGAGGAAACACCTATCTCTGACATTCCTATGGCTAAGATGCTGCATTTCAAATGCAGAGTACATCATCTTTGGGTTCAGAGAGCTGTCATATCAGTCAGTCATTTTTATGTCCACTCTGATGAAGGCTGCCAGACAGTCTTCCAAAGCTTCATGCTTACTGCCCATAATTCTATGTACCAGTTCCATATGGTGCAATATCTTTATGAGTGTATTTAGAATTTGAAGGTTTTGTCTATAGTCTTCAGACAGAGGGTCTTATTACCCAAAATTGCAATGAGGGCAGAAGAGAGTATTTGTCATTTTCTCCATTCTGTCTACAAAAAAGAAAAAAAAAATTTCAACACTATTTTCATGCATCCTCAGCTTTGATTAAAGCTCAGTGTATGCCATGGCTCAGGGCAAGTGGCGACCAGGCCAATGTCCAAAGCAGTGATAGGACCTACTTGGTCTTAGTGACATATTAAGAAACGGAATGTAGTGGTCCAATGAAATTGAATTTAAGCAGAGGCAACATAGTCAATTGCCTAGGGTGCTAAAATTTGAAGGTGGAAAATATGCAGACCAAAGAGGAACCTGTCTTTGTTTTAGGGCCATGTGCTAGCACAGCTTCAAAAGGGGTATTGCTGTGGCACTCTGCCTATGAGCGACAAAATCTTAAATCCAGCCCTGGGTCAGTCCTATCCCTTCTGTGCTTACAAATGCTTTCATAGGTGTCAATTCCAGCTTTTCAAGCAGTACCTCCTATTGCCTTTTCTGGCTCGACGTCAGTACTAACTTCCGGCAGACCCTGGCAGCAAGCATGCTGTCAACTTATGACTACACAACAGATCTAGAACACACCATGGCCCAGTTTTTGTTCCGGAGGAGGACAAGATCTAAATCTTGGAGGCATAGTGCCAGATATCCAAGCACCTCTAAATCCTCCAAATCATGGAGTATGGATACTATCTGCATTTCTCCAACCTATCTTTCCCTCCATGCTGCTCAAATCTTGAGCTGCATCTGTCTCACTTAATGCTGCTTCGCCAAGCAGTGCAATCACTTCCTCACCAAAGAATGAAATGGCCAGTTTTTGTGTCTCAACATGACCTGGGTATTTACTCAGGTCATGTTGAGGAAGATTTGGACCCTTCTGGGTCTGAGACCCCTGAACAGGAATATCAGGAAGATTTGGACCCCTTCTGAGTCTGAGACCCCTGAACAAAAATCTATTTAGAGAGGAATTCCCTCAGCATGATTCTCCCTTTCATCCAATAGTAGGAATGGATGTGCAGTCATGATCAGAAGGATGTGTATGTTCATTCTTCCCACTACCAGTACAGGTTACTCCTGTTTGCCTTTATTGTTCCAAGAGTCTTTACCCAATGCCTTACAGTGGTAGCTGCACACTTCCATTGCCAGGGGATTCAAGTTCTTTCCTGAACCTGGAAGACTGGCTTTCTGCAATGAGCTCTCTTGAATAAGTGTTGCTTTCCCTATCAAAATGGTCCATCTTCTACAAAATGTGGACTTTTCTTGTCAATTTCCAGATGTTAAATCTAGTACCTTGGATATCTGGATAAAGGTGAACCGGTAGATGTAGTGTATTTGGATTTTCAGAAGGCGTTTGACAAAGTCCCTCATGAGAGGCTTCTACGAAAACTAAAAAGTCATGGGATAGGAGGCGATCTCCTTTCGTGGATTACAAGCTGGTTAAAAGACAGGAAACAGAGAGTAGGATTAAATGGTCAATTTTCTCAGTGGAAAAGGGTAAACAGTGGAGTGCCTCAGGGATCTGTACTTGGACTGGTGCTTTTCAATATATATATAAATGATCTGGAAAGGAATACGACGAGTGAGGTTATCAAATATGCGGATGATACAAAATTATTCAGAATAGTTAAATCACAAGCAGACTGTGATACATTACAGGAGGACCTTGCAAGACTTGAAATTGGGCATCCAAATGGCAGATGAAATTTAATGTGGACAAGTGCAAGGTGTTGCATATAGGGAAAAATAACCATTGCTGTAGATACACGATGTTAGGTTCCAAATTAAGCGCTACCACCCAGGAAAAAGATCTACTTATCATAGTGGATAATACTTTAAAATCGTCGGCTCAGTGTGCTGCAGCAGTCAAAAAAGCAAATAGAATGTCAGGACTTATTAAGAAGGGAATGTTTAATAGAACGGAAAATGTCATAATGCCTCTATATCACTCCATGGTGAGACCACACCTTGAATACTGTGTACAATTCTGGTCGCCGCATCTCAAAAAAGATATAGTTGCGATGGAGAAGGTACAGAGAAGGGCAACCAAAATGATAAAGGGGATGGAACAGCTTCCCTATGAGGAAAGGCTGAAGAGCTTAGGGCTGTTCAGCTTGGAGAAGAGACGGCTGAGGGGGGATATGATAGAGGTCTTTAAGATCATGAGAGGTCTTGAACGAGTAGATGTAACTCGGTTATTTTCACTTTCGAATAATAGAAGGACTAGGGGGCATTCCATGAAGTTAGCAAGTAGCACATTTAAGACTAATCAGAGAAAATTCTTTTTCACTCAACGCACAGTAAAGCTCTGGAATTTGTTGCCAGAGGATGTGGTTAGTGCAGTTAGTGTAGCTGGGTTCAAAAAAGGTTTGGATAAGTTCTTGGAGAAGTCCATTAATGGCTATTAATCAATTTTACTTAGGGAATAGCCACTGCTTTTAATTGCATCAGTAGCATGGGATCTTCTTAGTGTTTGGGTAATTGCCAGGTTCTTGTGGCCTGGTTTGGCCTCTGTTGGAAACAGGATGCTGTGCTTGATGGACCCTTGGTCTGACCCAGCATGGCAATTTCTTATGTTCTTACCTGCTCAGGGAATGAAATCCATTTAAGCCAGGATGGACTTGCAGGAGAGAGTGTTTCTGATGATGGATCAAGCATATGCCATGATAACACTCATATACAAATTACTGACTTATCACTGTGCCACAGCTGGAATGATTCTCATCACATCAGGAGCACTTTTGAGATATTTATTGTATTATTGTTGTTTTATGTTATGTTTTATTTGCTCGTTGATGGTTTATATGACTTGCTATTTTGTATGTTTTTAAGTATGTTAAAATTATTTGATTTTATGTTTATTAATCTTATGGATTTTTATTGATTATATATGTTGTTCTTGTAACCACCTAGTATTGTAGATAGGCAGGTCAAAGATTTATAAATAAATACATAAATAGAAATATGGTAGTGGCTATTGTATGTGGTCCCCCTAACCCGCCTTTATATCCATTATCTTCACTTGAGGTCTCCATTCTCAATGGGATCAACTGTCCCAATCATATCCACCACAATCCAGGTTTCCAAGTTGAGAACTCCTTTAGTGATAAAACCACCATATGATTCAGGATGGGGCACCACTTTTTGCACTTTTTCATCTAGTCTCACTACCAATGGACACCTCCTTGAAAGGGGGGGGGGTGCTCACACAGGATCATTCTGATTCCAGGGCACATAGTCTTGCCAGCACTCTTCCTTCTAATCTATGAGCAAGTTTGCATGCACACAGGTCATGAGCCATGCATTCATGGCAAAATATAGTGTGCACAAAAAATCCTGATATTTGCATTATTCTGGTTCATAGTGCACAAATTTGAACTCAGTTTATAAAATGTCACACAAGAGAATTTTTGCACACATAGCCTCTCAAATATTAGAAGGAACATTGCTCATGAGCAGAGCCATTGTCAGATCAGTCTGCTCAAATTAAGGGTGATCAGATACACTCCATCAAAGCTCATGCATCTTCTTTGAGGGGAGAGCATTTAATTCATACAGCCTACCAGGTTCCTGTGTTTCTATGTCAGCAAGCAGAGGAGTGTGGAATCATGGCTTCTGCAAGGAAGTGTTAAATATTGGCCTGACCTACAAGCTACCTATTGTCCAGGAGCATCCAACACACTGGATCACCTCAGAAGGAGTATTCCAACTGCATAAGTGGTCTTTGCAACAACTGACAACAGACGTACTATTCATTTTAAGGAGTCAGCTGTCCATTGTCCTGTTTCCATTGAAACAGAATAGAAAACCAGATCAAATATTTCTTCAGTTCTACTCAACAATCTCAGACTGGCTCAGGGTGCTTTCCTCTTTGATAGGAGGACAAGCCTCATGGATGTTTTTCCACAGCTACTTATGATTGCCAGGGAAGTATAAAAGATACTACAGAGCCATGTTAACTTGCTTCTTATAGCTGCAGCATGGCCTTGAGAGACATAGTTTGCATATCTTGTACTACTTTCCAGCAGTGCCCCATATATCTGGGAACAGATCCTATGTTGTTAACTCTGTCATCCAGGCCTTCCATACCTCTGTTGTTAACTCTGTCATCCAGGCCTTCCATACCTCAAGCCAATGGTTTAGATGCTGAATGCTCAGTACTTGCTCATCTCTTTGTCTACAGCAATCAAGAACATTTCGGTTCCAGCTAGCACACCATCTACTCGAGAGTGCTATACCTTCAAATGGATAGGATATTCTAAATGGTACTGACATAAAACCATGGACTCATTTTCTTGTGAACCCAAGCACTTGCTAATATACTTGTTCTTCCTTTCTGACTCAAGCCATGCCACATCACCAGTGAAAACATATCTCATTAACTTATAGGCTTACCACATTCATGTACCCACTAAACCAATCTCTATTCATCCATTGATATCTAGCTTTATGAAAGGCTTGTTTCACATTTAGCCCCTGGTTCAAAAATCTCCCCTTCCATGGGAGTCATCATTTCTCAACTTATGGGGCTGCCTTTCAGGCCATTGCAGAGATTTTCTTCAGTTCTTGACACTGAAAGTGGAATTCTCACAGGACAAACAGGATGGTAGTCCTCACATATGGTTGACATCATCAGGATGAAGCCCAATCATGGAACAATTTTGTCAAAGTTTTCAGAACTTTGACTGGTACCTACTGGGCATGCCCAGCATAGCACCAACCCTGCAGCCAGCAGGGGTCCCCCTTCAGTCTTCTTTTTTCCGCACAGCAGTAGCCATGTGGGTTAAGGAGCTCTTCAGAGATTCCTGACAGGAATTTTTCCTCACGGAACTTCATCAATATTTAAAAAAAACATTTTACCCCACAGGGGTCCCCTTATCGATATCTTTGCTCCGCAGTCAAAAGGTACGTTTTTTACCTGCTTGCGGTCGATTCCCGTCGAGTTTTTCCCTCGCGGCATACCAGCCATTGACCGCACCATGGCTAAATTTTGTCGAGGCCATGGCATCGGGTTTTTGTCGGTGCCCTGACTGCACTCAAACGATGTCCATCACTGACCCTCACATGGTCTGTGTGATGTGTTTGGGGTCCGACCATGATGTCCTTACTTGCACCAAATGTGCCCAAATGACACCAAATGGTCGCAAGGCTAGGCTGGAGAAGATGGGACTTCTTTCGGCCAAAAACCTCAACTCTATCGATTAGCTTCGATGTCATCTGAACCAGTGCCATCTACTTCGTGCCAGCACCAGGAAACTACTGCTGCCCGACCAGCTTCGACTCCGCGGGTGTCGACCCCCTCTGTTCCTCCTCAGGAGAAAGATGGAGGAGAACATCGAGAAAAACATCAACACCGCCATCGAAAAGCTCAGGCCACCGATACAGGCAAGCCCTCGGCATCGACGTCGTCTGAGCCACTGACAAAGAAGTCCTGAACAGAAAAGACCCCATCCTCTTCTGTCTCTGGGTCACCAAGGCGTTCCCCACCTGGACAGGTGCTGGGATCCGTGATTCCACCTTCACCGGTGGACCCTCTGTCTATGCCAGTGCTGCCTCCTACTCCGGAACCGGGTATCTATGCCCCAGATTTTCATGAGGAATTGGATCAGATGATCCAAGAGGCCATCGGTAAAGCACTCCAGGGGTTCAAACCTCCATCGATACCGGTGTCTATTCCTGCTCTGGCTTCCAATCCGATACCCATGGCGCTTGCACCACTATTGGCAAGAATGGATAAGTTAATCGGTGCCCTTCCACTGGTGCATCTGAGAGAACCAATGGCTCAGATTCCTTCCTCACTGACACCCTTGTCATCGGAAGAAGAAGAAGAATCATCTATCTCCATTCCGCCCTCCGGAGTGCTACCACCATCGATGCTTCAATCGATGCCTTCAGTTCCACCTTCAAGGCTATTGATGCCTAGGCCCGGACCTTCCGGAATAACACCGTTACTCCCTTCTGATGAACAGAAGGGAGTAACCGCTCTTCGGAGGGGAGGCCTGCGCGATCGGCGCCCAGACCCGTCGGGGTAAGGCCTGCTAAATTCCCTTCCCCCCGGCGGGCCCGATCGCCGACCGTGCGGACAGAGCAGCGAACCCACGGCGCTAAGACCCGCCCACCAGCCAGATCCGGCCAATCAGACAGCAGCAGAGGGAAGTTTAAAAAATCTGCTCCCTCCGGCGCTGCGTCTGACTGCCTGCCTGCTGCACATACTTACCTGAGGCTCTTCGGAGGGGAGGCCTACGCGATCGGCGCCCAGACCCGTCGGGGTAAGGCCTGCTAAATTCCCTTCCCCCCGGCGGGCCCGATCGCCGACCGTGCGGACAGAGCAGCGAACCCACGGCGCTAAGACCCGCCCACCAGCCAGATCCGGCCAATCAGACAGCAGCAGAGGGAAGTTTAAAAAATCTGCTCCCTCCGGCGCTGCGTCTGACTGCCTGCCTGCTGCACATACTTACCTGAGGCTCTTCGGAGGGGAGGCCTGCGCGATCGGCGCCCAGACCCGTCGGGGTAAGGCCTGCTAAATTCCCTTCCCCCCGGCGGGCCCGATCGCCGACCGTGCGGACAGAGCAGCGAACCCACGGCGCTAAGACCCGCCCACCAGCCAGATCCGGCCAATCAGACAGCAGCAGAGGGAAGTTTAAAAAATCTGCTCCCTCCGGCGCTGCGTCTGACTGCCTGCCTGCTGCACATACTTACCTGAGGCTCTTCGGAGGGGAGGCCTGCGCGATCGGCGCCCAGACCCGTCGGGGTAAGGCCTGCTAAATTCCCTTCCCCCCGGCGGGCCCGATCGCCGACCGTGCGGACAGAGCAGCGAACCCACGGCGCTAAGACCCGCCCACCAGCCAGATCCGGCCAATCAGACAGCAGCAGAGGGAAGTTTAAAAAATCTGCTCCATCCGGCGTCTCGCGCCGGCGTCTCGCGCCGAAGGAGCGCGACAAAGGGGCCTGCCCCTTTGTCGCGCCCCTTCGGACAGCCCCAAGGAAGCCCCTCGCCATTTCCACAGAAAACCGAAGGATATCTCCACTCCTGCTCAAACCGCTGACACTCCCGCGTTTACTACTGTTCGTGCATCAAGGAGGGGAGGCCTGCGCGATCGGCGCCCAGACCTGTCGGGGTAAGGCCTCAAGGTTTCATCCCTTCCTCCCGGCAGGCCTTAGCCCCAATCCCACAGGCAGCGGCACAATAGACCCGCTTACCAGTTCAAGCAACCAATCAGCGAGGGAAAGGATCATTTAAACAAACCTGAGCACGGACGCTGCTCGTCAAAGGGGTGCGAAAAGGTGGTTGCCCTTCTGTGGGCCCCTTCGTGCTGCACCTGAGCAACCATCTTTCCGACTCCACTCCCCCGCGACTCAAACAATCCCTCTTGAATCAATTAACTCATCGGAAAGTGAGGCCTGGAAATAACAACAACCACCCAGGACCCTTAACCAAGGCTCATCTCTGCTCTCACAATAAGTCCAGAGTAACACAAATATGATGACCCAACATATTCCCATCAGATATCACCGCCACCTCTTCAACATGCTCCCAGCTCAATCCCCTACAGCAAGAACTCCCAAATCTCTCATCCCTATCTTGATCACTCCCCTGACTCAGCTCCTAGGTCTAACACTTCTCTCAGTGACCCTATTTAATTCTCAATCTCTGACAAAAAAAACTCATATCCTCAACGACTATCTCTTAGACTGTAACCCTGACGTCTGCGCCATTACAGAAACCTGGCTAAAAAACTCGGATATAGCGCTAATCAACCAATTACCTACCCACAAATACGATTTTTTCTCTATACACAGACAAAAAAAACGAGGGGGCGGCCTATTACTAGCCTCCAAGAAAGAACTTAGACTAACATCTCATACAATCAAGACAGAATCCAAACTAGAATTAGGTTTATTCAAATCTAATCATCTGCAAGTCTTACTAGTTTATGCCCCTCCAGGAGTATTGGAAGCAGACGCCTCCCCCCTTATTGAATCCATTGTTAAACATATCAATATTGACTCTCCTACCATAATCTTGGGAGACTTTAACATACACTTTGAAGCCTCTCACCATACGCCCAATTGTGAAGCCTTAATCACCGCCCTCAATGCAATGGGATTCACCCAGATCGTCAACGGACCCACACATAAAGCAGGACATACATTGGACCTTATCTTTATCAACTCTAATTTCTCCATCACCAAGGATCCGGCTTGTACCCCCATCCCCTGGTCAGACCACTATCTGATAACAACCACCCTCACTTCAAATAAACAGACACCCAACACCCAACACCTCTCCTCCATTCACTTTAGGAAATCATGTGCTTCCGAGACACTCAATGAACAGCTCACTAAGGATCTCAAAAATATAGATCTATCCAACCCCAACACAGCAGTGCTCTCCTGGCACAAGATCACAGAAGATGTAGCAAATAAGCTCTGCCCATCTATCTCGAAAAGAATTAACCCCACAAAAAAAGGAAATCAACCTTGGTTCACCCAGGAACTCAAACAGTTAAAACAAGAACTGCGTCACAAAGAAAACAAATGGCGTAAAGCCCCTTCCCCCTCCACGCTTTCATCATACAGAGGAACCTTACATTATTACAGGTCATCAATTTTAAAAGCTAAAAAAGTTTTTTACGCAAATAAAATCCATGACTTCCAATATGATGCGAAGGCTCTCTTCTCATATGTGTCTCAAATTACAAAGTCACTACCACCACCGATCCCAGACAAACAAGCTCAATCCAAGGCAAATGAGCTAGCCATATTCTTTCAGCAGAAGATATCAAACACGATCTCCCTCCTCCCACCCAATACCAACACCCTCGTTTCATTTACCAATACCCATATGCTTAAGGAAGCCAAATTAGAAAACTTCGAATTAACTTCATCTAAAGAGATCGAATCCATTCTCAAGAAGCAGAAACCATCCAGCCATCCCACAGACAACCTACCAACCAAGCTACTTCTACTCATACCAAACACTATATCCGGACCACTGGCCAACATCATAAACTGCTGCTTAACCCAAGGACTGTACCCAAACATCCTAAAAAACGCCTCTCTCAAACCCCTACTTAAGAAACACAACTTAGACCCTAGTGAACTAGCTAATTTCCGCCCTATATCGAATCTTCCATTCTTAGCCAAACTCACAGAAAAGGTGGTTAACACCCAGCTATCAGAATATTTAGAAGATTACAATATTTTATATCCTTCACAATATGGTTTCCGCAAATCATGCAGCACAGAAACCTTGCTCATCTCCCTAACTGACCATATTATTATGGGACTAGACAAAGGACATTCTTTTCTTCTAATCCTTTTAGACATATCAGCGGCGTTCGATACCGTCAACCACGCCATCCTCCTGAATCGTCTATTAGACATAGGCATCTCAGGACAAGTCTACAACTGGTTCAAGTCTTTCCTTAGCGATAGAAGTTTCAAGGTCAGAATAAATAATAAAGAATCACCACCAACAAATTCATCACTTGGAGTACCTCAAGGATCCTCCCTGTCCCCCACCCTTTTTAATATCTACCTCCTCCCCCTATGCCAACTATTAACAAGCCTCAACCTTATTCACTACATTTACGCGGATGATGTGCAGATCCTGATCCCCATAACGGAATCCATCACCAAATCACTCTCGATCTGGAACAACTGCCTACATTCTATCACTAATCTCCTCAACAGTTTAAATTTGGTCCTCAATGCTAAAAAGACCGAACTCCTCCTCATTTCCGCCTTCCAAGATAACTATCAGTCACAGGCCCAACATAACCACGCCCTCTCTCATACTCAAGTTAGAGACCTTGGGGTTATACTTGATAACCGTCTTAACCTAAAGAGTATGATTAACACTATAACCAAAGATTGCTTCTTCAGACTACAGGTATTAAAAAGACTCAAACCCCTTTTATATTTCCACGACTTTAGGACAGTTCTTCAATCATTGATTTTTGCCAAAATAGACTACTGCAGCGCGCTCTTCACAGGATTACCCAACTCATCCATCAGGCCTCTCCAGATGATACAGAATGCTGCAGCTAGAATCCTGACAAGCACCAACCGGAATGATCATATTACACCCATCCTCCGAAATCTACACTGGTTACCAGTCAATTACAGAGTCCTTCACAAATCTTTAACATTAATACACAAATTCATCTATAATCTCCTTTATCTCGACCTTGAAATTCCATTAAAACTCCATACTTCTAACAGGCCAATGAGAGAAATATCCAAAGGAACGCTACAAGCCCCTCCAACCAAAGCCACACGACTCATCGCATCCAGGGACCGAGCATTTTCGACAGCAGGCCCAGCCATCTGGAACAACCTCCCTGCAGAACTTAGGCTGGAACCTTGCCTGCTAACTTTTAAGAAAAAACTCAAAACGTGGCTGTTCCGCCAAGCCTTCCCAGAACCCTGGGATACACATTAGGCGTTATCTACCCATGATTAATGGATCCTCCCCTCCTCTGAATACCTTGACAGCATGGATACCGACTCTAACATGTGGACTATCTCTAGTCTGGACTACCTCTAGTCCGGAATTTGTTTCTCTCCCTTTAACTTAACTTTATATTTCTCTTCTAGCTTCCTAAGCTTCCAAGTTCACAGTCCTCGTTGTAATGTAACTTTGTTTTTTTTCTTCCTTTATCTAGTTATTTTACCCCTGTTCGATGTAAACCGTCCTGATATGGTATTTAACCATGAAGGTCGGTATAGAAAAATGTTAAATAAATAAATATGGGAGCTGGTGATGAGCCATACAATCCCTGGACCGATGATTCGTCCCAGGATTCAGATGATTTGCCTTCACAGCCCTCTTCTCCTGATGAAAGGAAGCGTTCTCCTCCAGCGGACTTGTCCTTTATCAACTTTGTTAAAGAAATGTCTGAAACAGTTCCATTCCAGCTTCAGACCGAAGAGGACTCTAGGCATCATATGTTACAACTTCTCCAATTTCTCGATGCTCCTAAGGAAATCATGTCTATTCCTATTCATGATATCCTCTTGGACCTTTTAAAGAGAAATTGGGAGCACCTTGGCTCTGTGGCACCTGTCAACTGTAAGGCAGATGCCACCTATCTAGTTTAGCCAGCCCCTGGCTTCCAGAGAGCTCAAACAGATCATCATTCAGTAGTTATGGAGTCAGCCCAGAAGAGGGCACGATGCTCCAAACCCCACTCTTCCATTCCCCCAGGAAAGGAACAGAAATTTCTAGATGCGTTTGGAAGACGGGTATTTCATAGGTCAATGCTCATTTCTCGCATTGCTTCCTATCAATTATACATGATCCAGTACAATAGGACCCTGTTTACGAAGATTCAGGAATTTGCTGAAGCATTACCTCTGCAATTCCAGGACCAACTTCATGCCCTAGCACATAAGGGTCTAGATGCTGCCAAACATGAAGTACGTTCGGCATATGACATCTTCGACACTGCCTCAAGAGTTTCGGCGGCAGGAATTAGTGCGAGAAGATGGGCCTGCCTAAAGTCTTCAGACCTCAGACCAGAAGTACAGGACAGGTTAGCTGACTTGCCCTGTGCTGGGGATAATCTTTTCGGAGAAAAGATTCAAGAAGCAGTGGTGCAGCTCAAGGACCACCAAGAAACTGCGCCAGCTCTCCTTACTGCCTTCTGATCTCTCTTCCGAATGATCTTTTAGAAGAGATTCCAAGAGACAATTCTACCGGCAAAGGAGATTCTATTCTCCGGCGTCCAGGGATCGAGTTTCTAAGCCTTACCAAAAAGGACAATCCAAGCAACCTCGAGTTCAGGAGTCACAGCCAGCCCCCCAGCCAGGTCTAGTGTCTGGCTTTTGACTCCTTCCTAGACAGCAGTACCCAATCTCCACTTCCGACTATTCCCATCGGAGGCCGGTTGGGCCACTTCTCCAAACTGTGGCACACAGTCACCACAGATCAGTAGGTACTCGCTGTAATAACCCAAGGTTACCGTCTCAACTTTCTCTCTGTTCCACCGGATTCCCCACCTCGGCTGATGTGGGGTACATCTGACCACTCACCGCTCCTGAGCAGGAGGTCTCCCTCCTCCTCCTCCAGTCCCAAGCAAGAGAAACAGTGCCCCTCTCCCAACAGGGGCAGGGTTTCTATTCCCGGTATTTCATGATACCTAAAAAGTCAGGTGGTGTTCGCCCAATACTGGACCTTCGCACCTTAAAGAAATACCTACAAAGAGAAAAGTTTAAGATGGGACCTTGGGTTCTCTTCTTCCCCTTCTCCAAAGGGAAGACTGGCTCTGCTCTCTAGACCTCCAGGACGTGTACATACACATTTCCATTACTCCGTCACATCGCAGATTCCTGCTCTTCCTAGTAGGCCCAAAACACTTCCAATACTGGGCATTACCATTCGGCCTAGCATCTGCCCCACGATTCTTCACCAAATGTCTCGTAGTGGTAGCTGCCTTTCTCAGGAGTCAAAGTGTCCACGTCTACCCCTATCTCGACGATTGGTTGATCAGGGCTCCTACTCAGCAAGCTGCACTGACGTCTCTACGTCTCACGTGCCATACCCTGATCTCCCTATGGTTTCTCATAAACTATGCAGGAAGACCTTGTGAGACTGGAAAATTGGGCATCCAAATGGCAGATGAAATTTAATGTGGATAAGTGCAAGGTGATGCATATAGGGAAAAATAACCCATGCTATAATTACACGATGTTGGGTTCCATATTAGGTGCTACAACCCAAGAAAGAGATCTAGGTGTCATAGTGGATAACACATTGAAATCGTCGGTTCAGTGTGCTGCGGCAGTCAAAAAAGCAAACAGAATGTTGGGAATTATTAGAAAAGGAATGATGAATAAAACAGAATGTTGGGAATTATTAGAAAAGGAATGATGAATAAAACGGAAAATGTCATAATGCCTCTGTATCGCTCCATGGTGAGACCGCACCTTGAATACTGTGTACAATTCTGGTCGCCGCATCTCAAAAAAGATATAATTGTGATGGAGAAGGTACAGAGAAGGGCTACCAAAATGATAAGGGGAATGGAACAACTCCCCTATGAGGAAAGACTAAAGAGGTTAGGACTTTTCAGCTTGGAGAAGAGACGACTGAGGGGGGATATGATAGAGGTGTTTAAAATCATGAGAGGTCTAGAACGGGTAGATGTGAATCGGTTATTTACTCTTTCGGATAGTAGAAAGACTAGGGGACACTCCATGAAGTTAGCATGGGGCACATTTAAAACTAATCGGAGAAAGTTCTTTTTTACTCAACGCACAATTAAACTCTGGAATTTGTTGCCAGAGAATGTGGTTCATGCAGTTAGTATAGCTGTGTTTAAAAAAGGATTGGATAAGTTCTTGGAGGAGAAGTCCATTACCTGCTATTAAGTTCACTTAGAGAATAGCCACTGCCATTAGCAATGGTTACATGGAATAGACTTAGTTTTTGGGTACATGCCAGGTTCTTATGGCCTAGATTGGCCACTGTTGGAAACAGGATGCTGGGCTTGATGGACCCTTGGTCTGACCCAGTATGGCATTTTCTTATGTTCTTATGCAAAATCCAGGCTAGTTCCCTCTCAAATCCTATCATTCATAGGGGCCGACTTGGACACTCTAAAAGCGAAAGTTTTCCTACCTCAGGATCAAGCTTTCACTCTCACCTCTCTGGCTCATTGACTGCAGTCTCGACAACACTCAACTGCACGTCACTTTCTGATCTTACTGGGTCATATGGCCTCCTAGGTGCATGTCACTCCCTTGGCCCGCCTGGACATGAGAGTAATGCAGTGGACTCTAAAATCACAGTAAATTCAGTCTTCTCAGCCAAAGTCCACCATTGTCCACATCACCAACCAGCTCCGCTTATCACTGGCTTGGTGGATAAACCAATCCAATCTGCTTCAAGGCCTTCCATTTCAGGCTCCGGAACCTCAAATAACTTTGACAACAGATGCCTCCAACCTCGGCTGGGGTGCACATGTTGCAAACCTGCAAACTCAGGGCATTTGGTCTCCAGAGGAAGCCAAACACCAAATAAATTTCCTGGAGTTTCGTGCAATCAGATATGCTCTCAGGGCTTTTCAGGATCACCTTTCAATCAGGTCATCCTGATTCAAACAGACAACCAGGTGGCCATGTGGTACATCAACAAGCAAGGGGGAACAGGCTCCTACTCCTGTGTCAGAAAGCTGCACAGATATGGGCAGAAGTCCTTTCCCACTCGATGTACCTCAGGGCCACCTACTTGCCGGGAGTGGACATTGTGTTGGCAGACAAGCTGAGTCGCACTTTTCAACCACACAAGTGGTCTCTCAACCCCACTGTAGTGGACTCAATATTCCAACGTTGGGGTTACCCTCACATAAACCTCTTTGCGTCAATTCACAACCGCAAAGTAGGGAACTTCTGCTCTCTCAGTCGCAACCAACACCTTCAACCAAGAGACGCTTTCTCCCTCTCGTGGGCCAGCGGTCTCCTTTATGCGTACCTTCCACTTCCACTCATTTCGAAGACTCTCGTGAAGTTGTGAAGGGACAAGGGACTAATGATTCTCATAGCCCCTCATTGGCCACGCCAGGTCTGGTTTCCAATTCTCCACGACCTATCAGTACCCCTGCACATTCCTCTGGGGAAGGACCAGCTTCTGATCACTCAGAACAACGGCTGCCTTTGTCACCCCAACCTCCAGGCCCTCTCCCTGACTGCCTGGATGTTGAAAGGTTAATACCTCAACCTCTTAACCTTTGAGAGCCGGTTTTCCGTGTCCTAGTAGCTTCACAAAAAACTTCCAGAAGGCAGTCTTATCGTTACAAATGGAACAGGTTTACAGCATGGTGTACTTCCATGTCCATCGATCCCTTCACTTGTTCCACACCGAAGTTTTTGGACTATCTCTGGCATTTGTCAGAGTCAGGTCTCCAAACTTCTTCCATCAGGGTACATGTCAGTGCGGTAGCTGCCTTCCATAAAGGTGTTGGGGATGTACCTATTTCAGTGCAACCCCTTGTAACATGCTTTTTGAAGGGCTTGTTCCACCTTAAACCTCCACTGCACCCTCTGTCCCCTTCCTAGGACCTCAACTTGGTTTTGGGATGGCTCATGAAACCGCCGTTTGAGCCTCTCCAATCCTGCGATCTCCGCCATCTCACCTGGAAGGTGATTTTTCTTTTGGCGATCACATCCACTCGCAGAGTTAGTGAGTTACAGGCCTTAGTTACCTACCCACCTTAAACTAAACTTCGGCATGATAGGGTAGTACTCCGCACTCACCCTAAGTTTTTGCCTAAGGTAGTAAAGGAGTTTCATATCAATCAATCCATTATACTACCCACCTTCTTTCCCAGGCCCCACTCAAACCTAGGAGAACGGGCTCTGCATACCCTTGACTGTAAACATGCTCTAGCATTTTATCTAGACCGTACAGCTGCCCACAGGAAATGCACTCAATTGTTAGAGTCCTTTGATCCCATCAAATTGGGCAAACTTGTGGGTAAGCAGACTCTCTCCTCCTGGTTAGCGGACTGTATTTCCTTTTGTTACTAACAGGCAGGCAATCTGCTCCAAGACCGTGTTAAAGCACACTCTGTCAGGGCCATGGCAACATCAGTAGTGCACCTACACTCGGTGCCGCTTGCTAACATCTGTAAGGCTGCTAACTGGAGCTCTCTCCACACCTTCTCAGCCCATTATTGTTTAGACAAGGCTGGCAGTCGAGATTCCATCTTCGGCCAGTCTGTGCTATGCAACTTATTTGCGAACTGAGGTACCAACATTCTTCCACCAACCCAGTAGGGTTCAGGATGCCCTCTACTAAATTCCACCCCAGTTCTTGTGCCTGTTGCACGTCTCTGGGTACATTTGGAGCTTTGCTCGGGCATCCTCAGCTCGGTACTCACCCATATGTGAGGACTACCATACTGCTTGTCCTATGAGAAAGCAGAGTTGCTTACCTGTCACAGGTGTTCTCACAGGACAGCAGGATGTTAGTCCTCACGAAACCCACCCGCCACCCCGCGGAGTTGGGTTCGCTTACGTTTTATTATTTTATTTTTCGCATGTACTTTTTACTATAAGACGAGACTGAAGGGGGACCCCTGCTGGCTGCAGGATTGGTGCTATGCTGGGCATGCCCAGTAGGTGCCAGTTAAAGTTCTGTAAACTTTGACAAAAGTGTTCCGTAATTGGGTTCCATCCTGATGATGTCGCCCATATGTGAGGACTAACATCCTGCTGTCCTGTGAGAACATCTGTTATAGGTAAGCAACTCTACTTTCCTCACTGCAGTTACCTCAGCTATAAGAGTCAGCGAACTCTAAGTTCATGTCTGCAATATGCCAAACATATGATTTTTCCATGATCGGGTAGTTCTTCCCACTCATCTGAATTTTCTACCAAAGGTTGTTTCAGTTTTCCATATCATTCAATCCATTTCCGAGACCATGTGTCCATGAAGCAGAAAGAGCCCTTCATACCTTAGATAGTAAAAGAGTCCTCATCTAATAAAAGAAAAGAACTCAACTGTATCACCCTGCTTCACATCTATTTGTTGCATATGACAGAAACAGACTTGGTGTCAAAGTTGCCTAAGGTACATTGTCCACCTGGACAGTGGAATATGTTCAACACTGATACACTTTCTTAGGATTGCAATCTCAGTCATGGCTCATCAGCTCAGAGTTCTGCCTTCTCCTCTTGCTCATCTTAGGGTAGAGCCCTTAGAGTATGTTTGGCAAAGCTACAATTTGATTATCAGTTCGCACCTTTACTGAGTATGTGTGGGAGTTTCCACATGAGCGTTGCCTCGAGAGCCTTCTCAGTTTATATCATAGCTAAACACAGCTAGGTAGTCAACTCTTTAAAAGGAGGGCAGGATGCTCATGACTTATTCATCCTATTTATGGAAAACACCATTTATGCTAAGTAAATTTCCTTTTACTATCAATAAGCAGTCTGGATTAGCCATGATCTGTGGGGAGCCCCAAGCTGAGGATTGCAGCGGAGCTTATATTGAATAAGCAACCCGGACTTCATTATGGAGAGTAGATTACTGTGAGAAAAGGTTACGCAAATCTGCTTGTCCAAAGGTTACTGTCTGTCATTGATAGGTTGTTCAGGCAGCAATAGGACATAAAGGTGTGAACTGATGATCAAATTGTAGCTTTGCAAACATACTTTAAGGGTACTACTCTAAGATGAGCAACAGGAGAAGGCAGAACTCTGAGCTGATGAGCCGCAACTGAGAAAACGCTATTTATGGTAAGCAAACTTGCTTTATCTGTCCAAATGGCAATTTTCTAAATATTGAGTTACTTATACAACTAGTTTTTAGCTGGAGAAAAGAGGCATTCCGGGAGCGTTTCAGGGAGGAGTTAAGTTATCCAGCTAACTTAGAATTTCTGTTCTATCTGGCTAAGGTCCTCATTTACTAAGCATTTTTCCCATAGATATAGATTGAGAGAAAAGCCTTAGAAAATCAGGTAAGTTAGCTAGATAACTTTAGATCTGGTATTGGGTAGCCAGATAACTTTTTACTTAACTGGACAGAAGTTAAATTCAGCTAAGTTAGTGGGATAACTTAACTCCTCTCTGAAATATCCCCAGAAAGCCTCTGTTTTTTCTAGTTAGTTTTTAGCCGGATAATGATTTATCTGGCTACAATCTAGCTAGATATGTTTGGCTCAATATTTAGACATTTAGACATCTGCCATTTAGACATCTGCCATTTAGACAGATATCTTTGAGTAATCTGTTTAAATGGCTGTGAATATATATATATGGGGTTTGTTTTTTTTTTGTAGCATTTAAAAGTGATGTTGAGGGGCTGCCAAGGAAAGAGTAAATAGAATAAACAAGCTGCACGAGGCATATAAGGAATAAGGAACAATATTAGAGAGAGAGAGAGGGTCATACATCTATACATGAGCTCGGACAAAATCAGACTGAGGGGCTCAAGACTCAACCTCTGCACATGCTCTGTAAGAAAACTATTTAAGTAGTGCTGTAAAAAAAAAAACCCAAACAGAAATAATAGGGTCTGTGGTCTAATTCTCTACCTCTCCCTGTCCCCCTGTCAGGCCATGCAGATCCTCTACCTATTCCCCTCCTAAATTTCATAAAATGTTCCAGGCTTGCAAATTGGTCCTCCTCATTCCCTTCTGTTCTATTATTAATATTACATTGTACTACCACTGGACCCTCCCACCTCCCCTGCAGTTCTGTCTCACAGTGCATTTCCCCTCCTGCCCAGACCTTCCCATCCCCCGCCCCATATCATTTAAATCCCTGCCAGTAGTGGGGTATGAATTTACCTGCTCCTGGCACCCCAGCACTGCTTCTGTCACATTAATGTAGGAGACAGAGACCATAGCCCCCTTTGGAACCCTTGCACCCTGAATCCCACCTTTAAGGATCACTATTGTGCAATGGCTAGAATTCCTTCTCTCTTCGGGGACAGCAAATATCTTTGCAGCATCCCTAGCACCTGCCACCCCCATGTTCAGAAACCAGATCTTGAAATTAAACTCAAATATCTTGCATGGCAGCAGGAAACTGGGCCAGCCCCTTGTGCTGCATTTCTAATAATACCAAAGAGAGTTTTGGCTCTGTCTTTTGTAGATTTACTCTTTCAAATCATTTTATGCAAATCTCTGAATTTTGCAGAATAGAGATCTGTCTGAATAGACAGTGCTGAAATATTGTTGATAACATTGCTTTTGTTCTGTTTTTTTTTTCTATAATGACTTTACCAAATGATTCAGATGTATATTTTTCTTCTTCTTTCATAACATGAAACATTGAAATTTATGAACTATAAAATTAAAAACAAAATAGTTTCCCCAAATAGTTGAGCTGTTCCTGTGTTAAGATGGTGGCAACAGTAAATTGTCCAGAACAAAAATATAGTTGCCTATGTAGCAGCCTGCTTCAGATGTTATAGCCGAATTGGTTGCAGGGGTTACACTCAGTCCCAGGGCTAAGTCCCAGTTCACAGTCACCAGTCCTTTCACACCAGGGTATGACTTCGAGTGGGGAGGATGACCCTCCAGGGCCGAAGGTATAGCAGAGGAAAAGTCTCTTTCACTCATTGTCTCTCAAAGGTCTACTCACAGTTGCTGCTTTCCCTGTACAGTCTCTATACTGGTACCAAAACATTCACTGGATACTTGAATGGGGTTTCCAAATCAAATTTTGCTGCAACATAAATCTCCAAAGCTAATCATCTTGCTCTCATCAGTTAATCTCCAACAAAAATCTAGGTGCGAACTTGGTCTCAGTCTTGCTTCTCTGAGCGAGTGTCCCTCAGGGTAGCAGGCACTAGGAAAACCACCTTCTTCCAGGTAGTGGAAGTCAGATTCTTAGTAGGGGACCGGAGTCTCCAGTTCTCCTCTGGTATTAAATGGATATTTCAGTGAGAAAATCCCGAATGGCAGAAAGAGATGAAATCCTTATTCCCTCTCTCTCAGGCAGGAATGGTAGCAAAAACTTTCTCCCAACACAAGAAAAAAATCTTCTTCTATGGCAAGAAACTGCTGCCCCTCCATGGGCTATAGGATGGGTGCCACAGATCCTCATTTTCTGGACCTCTTCTAAGCAGGGGGAAAATGCTATGAAATGCAGGAATAGGAATCCAGAAAACACTTCAAAAATAAATTTCTCAAAACTGCTCACAGCACCTGTGACAAACCCAGACTCATCCTTGGCCCAGATAAACCCAGGTTGGGTACTGGGTCAAGGATGAGTTCTCGCCCTCCGAGGTATCTGGTTGAGGGCTTTAAATTGGGATTCACACCAAGGGCTCTTCTGCTTCTCCAAGAACTAAACCAAAATGTTACACACTACTATGTACACTTCTGCAGGTGCTGATTGGGATGGTATGCATCCCTCCTTTCTCTCCACCCAAAGCCTGAGCTAGGGACATCTAGTGGAGACCTTAGAGGTCTCTACTAGAGATGTGAATCAGAACCGGAATTGGTTCGGATTCCGGTTCCGATTCACATGTGGGGTTTTTTTCATCGGGGCCGGTCGCGGTTTGTTTATCGGCTGCGCCTGAGCCGATAAACAAAAAACCCACCCGACCCTTTAAAACTAATACCTTAGCTTCCCCCACCCTCCCGACCCCCCCCCCCCCCACACACAAAAAAACTTTTTACAGGTACCCTGGTGGTCCAGTGGGGGTCCCTGGAGCGATCTCCCGCTCCTGGGCCGTCGGCTGCCACTAATCAAAATGGCGCCGATGGCCCTTTGCCCTTACCATGTGACAGGGTATCTGTGCCATTGGCTGGACCCTATCACATGGTAGGAGCACTGGATGGCCCGCACCATCTTGTGCTCCTACCATGTGACAGGGGCTGACCAATGGCACCGGTAGCCCCTGTGACATAGTAAGGGCAAAGGCTATCGGCACCATTTTGATTACTGGCAGCTGATGGCCCGAGTGCAGGAGATCGCTCCCGGACCTCCGCTGGACCACCAGCAGCTTTTGGAAAGCCTTTGGGGACCCTCCTGACCCCCACAAGACTTGCTAAAAGTCCAGCGCAGGTCCGGGAGCGACCTCCTGCACTCGGACCGTCGGCTGCCAGTATTCAAAATGGTGCCGATAGCCTTTGCCCTTACTATTTCACAGGGGTTACCGGTGCCATTGGTCAGCCCCTGTCACATGGTAGGAGCACAAGATGGCGCCGGCCATCCAGTGCTCCTACCATGTGACAGGGTCCGGCCAATGGCACGGATACCCTATCACATGGTAAGGGCAAAGGGCCATCGGCGCCATTTTGATTAGTGGCAGCCGACGGCCCAGGAGCAGGAGATCACTCCAGGGACCCCCACTGGACCACCAGGTACCTGTAAAACGTTTTTTGGGGGGGTCGGGAGGGTGGGGGAAGCTAAGGTATTAGTTTTAAAGGGTCGGGGTGGGTTTAGGGGTTATTTTTGTGTGCCGTTTTTCCCGCCCTCCCCCAAAACGATAAGAGAACCCCCACGATCAATATCGTGGGGTTTTCCTATTGTTCTGGGGGAGCCCCCGATTTCTGACTATTTTGAAAATATCGTCTGATATTTTCAGTCGTCAGAAGCCCGATTCACATCCCTAGTCTCTACACCTAAAGCTGAACACATAAAAGATATTGTAGTAAAATGTCATCAAACTGGTTGTGTTTTGGATGTTTTGAATCAATCAGTATTAACAGCACACATAGGGGCCGATGCAATAAATCTGCGCAGAAAACGGGCACTCAGTGTTGAGGGCCCGCTTTCCTAATGTGCGTCCAATCACCTCTCCTGGGCAAGCGAGCGAATATTTAAATGAGGGGTCGCGCTGCCAAGGAAGCGCCAGGGACAAATGTGCGCTCCTAGCGCCGCCTCGGCAGCCCAGGAGAGGTGGCTGTCAGCAGGTTAGGAAAACGGATGCTCAGTTTTACAAATGTACATTTTCCTAACCTGTGCACAGGAAAATGGACGCTCATTAATTGAACTTCCCTTTTAAAACTTTTTTTTTTTTTTTAAACCTTTTGGTCCTTTTTGCTCCTCCAACTTAATATTGCCACGATATTAAGTCGGAGAAAGTACAGAAAAGCATTATTTTCTGCTTTCTGTACACTTTTTTTGGGCTGCTCAGAATTTAACACCTGTGCACTTTTTTTTTTTTTTTTTTTGGATCTGGGGAGAATAATTAATAGCCTCCTCAACATGCATTTGCACGTGATGAGTTCTTTTAGTTTCGTGGGGTGGGGGGGAGGGGGTTGGACGCGTGTTTTGGATGCGCAAATCCCCTTATAGAATAAGGGATTGTGGGCACGCGTCCAAAACCCGCATCCAACCATGGGTTTAAACAGTGCGCTCGGCTGAGCACACTATTGCATCGGCCCCCATATTGTTTTCAATTAGATTAACACAATTTATTTACTTTGCACATGTTCCTTGCCTTTCTCCTATTTTTCCTATAGAACAAAAACACAAAGCATTTTCTCTGCTCCATGCTGGTATATCTGCCTTTGGAGATGGAATGTGTCCTTATCATAGTTCTGTGTAACTCGGTGCTATTCTTGTCTTGCAGTTTTGAGTTAAGACCTCAGACATGGCACAAGGATCCAGTGAGCCAAGTCCTGTGGGAACAGCTGATCCAGAAGAAAGTACACCAAACATGATTGTCTACAGAAAAGTAAGGTCTTGGGTTTTTCTTTCTCTTTCCTGTACATTCTGGATGGATTGTGGTGTTGAGGCTGTGATCAATAATTGTATTTTGTGCTGGTTTGTTTAGTACTGGTTTTTACCTCTTGACATTTTGTTTTGGATGTTCACTCCCTTAAACTGGAAACAAAACAAGTCCATTCTTGTCATTTTCAATATTTTAAATGAAAGGGAATCTTGAAAAAATTAATAATTCAATGGTGGTTAGGCAGGGTCAATGTTAGCTGGGATCTGGAAAGAGCAGGGGTTTATGGCGCGTGGCCAAGAATTTGCTGTGATGGCTGGGCCGAGTTGGATGGAGTGGAAATATAGGATAGGATAGAAAACCCTGGGTAGTTGTGAATGAAGGCTTATGGCACCAAATGTCAGCCCTGTTTTGACTGAGTTTGAGGTATAAAGTGTAGGATGAAAATTGCCAGGCTGATAAAAAGGTGATTTTAGTTGTTCTGTACTTTGGAAATAAACTAATCTTAATTTTACGCTATTTCACTTAACATATGAAAGCGATTTAGAATAAAATAGATAAAAAGCGAATAATGTAAAATGCATCTATCTGTGTAATTTTTCAGCTACACATGCACAGGAACATAAACATATAGGGGTACATTTTATAAATCTGCGCGCACGCGTATTTTTGTTCACGCACCAGGCGCAAACAAAAGTACGATGGATTTTATAAGATACGCACGTATCTTATAAAATCGGCCACGCCCCCGACCGCCCCTTTTTGCAAGCCCCGGGACTTACGTGCGTCCCGGGGCTTGCGCACTCGCCGCCGAGCCTTTGTAAAATAGGCTCGCACGCGCAGGGCATTTTAAAAGGGTTACGCGCATACCTTATGCACGTAACCCTTTTAAAATCCGGCCCATAGCTTTCATGGCAGTAAAAAATTAAGTTGTTAACTTTAAAACAAGCACGCGGGTACCCAAATATGAGTGTATGTGCACGTGAGTGGACATACACTGGAATTTTAAATCATGCATGCAGTTGTGCACGTATGATCTAAAATATGTCTAGCGTGTGCAAGTGAGCTCCTAATTTTAAGCTGTTACTTGAACAAGTGTCCTTCGCTTATCTTCCTTAGGACATTATTGGCTTCAACACGTGCAGGTGAGTGCATTTAAAAACATGCTCACGTGAAGGGCATTCCCAATTTTACCAAGTAGTCCATTGGTTTTCCCAGTCGACCTTGAGGTCATCCAGACTTCTCTGGTTCTTCATCTTGCATTCCTCTCAGTTGATCCGGACCCCTCACTTGTCATGTTAGGCCTAAAAAGGGATTTCTGCAGACTTACACCTCATCAGGAGCAGCAGTAAATATACATAGCTAAAAAGCTGCTGCACACTGCTGTTTCCAGTTTTAAAATATGATTTACCCGTGTAACTGTTGGCTGTGACTCACCCCGGCTTGTCCATGCCCCTCCCCTTTTCCACCCCCTTTTTTTTTAGCTCACACACACACACACATGCACATAATTAGCGGATTTTAAAATATGCATCGCTCGCATGCAATTCACATACTTGCGTATATGGGCCTTTTAACACAAACAACGCTTTTAAAATTCAGCCCTTAAGGCAGCTGGAGGAGCAGGGCTGGTGGCAGTGTTGTCTGTAAATGTTTTGTGGGTGTGTTATTGGACACACAATTTCAGCTGTGAACGGCGGCAGGTCTTCTCCACATTGCAACCCCTGCCCCCGTCATGTTCCCTCTAATATTTTAAGAGGAGGAGATATGCATCTCCACCTCAACAATGTACTCTTTCTACTGTTTTGCCACCACTTCCTGCTGCCATCACCAAGGATCCAAGCTTGGCCTTTTTCCTCCTTTCTCCCTCATCCTGTCTTTCTCTGCTCAGCTTCCATCTGTTCACACCATTACTATCTCTTCTCTTTACACTCCTCTTTAGCTTTTCTCATATCTATCAGTTCCCTCACCTTCCTTTCTACTTCATTTACCTCTCACCTACACAACTATTCCTTTTCTACTCTCCCATCCCCTCCACTTCTTTCTCCTACTCCTCCATCTTCACATCATCTCTGTTTACGTGTGCGGTTAAATATCTGATTAATTCTAACTGCACAAAACTTGTAAACTGATTTTAAAACGTGCGCACGTAAAAAATCAGGGGTTACACGCATGGCTGGTCCCTGCACGCACTGCGCATGTTATAAAATCGGGTCTACATTTGTGCGTGCCGGGTAGCGCGCACAAATGTACCCCGCGTGCGTAGGATTTAAAATCGGCCCTTCCTTGTCTGATTTTTGAGGAGTCATGGGAAGGCCTGTCTCCCTTCTCATTCGGGCCCCAAGAAGTAGTAGGAAGCCCACCTGTCTCCCTGACTGGCCCTGAGGAGACATGGTAAAGGCCTTTTCCCCTATCCTTGCTAATCCCACTGAAGCCATTAAGCAAGCTATGGATTTACAGTGAACCATTTTATATATATTTCTGAAATACCCATTCTTTGAATTGTCATTTTTGGAATTGTAGTTAATTAAAGAACTTAATTCAACTTATTTAGGTGAAAAATATTGTTTCTTTTCAAAGAATCTAGTAGTACCAGTTTATCTGAAAAGCAAAGTAATTTTAGTCATTGGAAACCCCAAGAATGATCAAGTAAAAAATGACCCATCTATAATTTTCTTCTGGTGGCACTCAGTAATTTTGATAAGCTTTTAAAGTAGATAGAACAGGCCACTCTCACGTTATAAGGAAACATTGTCAATTATTGTCTTTGGGAGTTGAAGATATAAAAAGTGAGGCCTAACATATATTATTGATGGTGCTTTTGGGTTGAATAAATTTATAAAGTAAAAAATACAAATGCTTTTATTTAGCAAAATAAGTATTATAAGTTTTCGCTTTGTCGGACTGTGGAGTAATAGAATTATTTGGTAATAGTTTTGCTGCATTTAGAAGATTGTACTTTGTGCTTGCTAGGGCATTGATGATAAGAGTGTAAATTAAAGGGGAAAATAATGCAACATATTTTGAGAGAATGGTATAGATGTAGCAAGTAAAGTATGTATTCTTTTATTATAATTAAAGAAAAGGCAACTAAAGTGGCTTATGAAATCTTATGGTGGCAAGTACCATACTGAATTTGATATTCAGTTTATATGTGGGTTTGTGGTATGCTGACATTTTAATAATATTTAAATAAATAGTTGATTTGCAGATTGTGGTTAAAGTAGCACACAAAAGTGTAATAATAGAATAAATTGTATGTACATTTGGCCTAGGTTCTAAATTATGGTCTCATGCCACTAGTAACTAGATCATTCTCTCAAAATTCTCAAACTGTTTTGGTTATATTGGGATTAAGGTGGTGCAGAATAGAATGGTACTGTTTGCTTATTCCTTTAATTCAGTGTTTGGAGAGATGGCTTTTAGGGGGAATGTACCCTGTGTACATATAAGCCTGAGCTCAGAGTGGAAATTTGTGATTCAAAGAGAGAGATATTTCTGTGTGATTCTGAGTGAGGAGTCTTGGGACTCTTTTTAGGCCTGTTGGTGTTTTTTCAGTCCAGCAAGGCCATCCTTTACAAAGGATGTTGATGTGTTAAGGGAATTATCCCAGGCATTTGCCAAATGGTACCTGGGAGAAGGCATGGATGCTAATTACAAATGAGAGATCCTTTGGCTTTCTCTGGAAATTTCCTCCTCTGAAAAATGTAGTGAATCTGTGCGATTACTGATAGATTGTTTGAAGAATAACTAATACATGTAGGTTTTTAGATGAGCTATTGATCTAAAAGAACTGCTAAAGGAAGAGAAAGAATGTGATATTTTAATTTTTGTTACTGCTGTTATCTTTGCTGTGGAATGCTGTGACTCATTCTTTTGTGAATTTTATTGTTGGGTGACTGCTGCTACCATAGAAAAATAAAAGTTGTGTTAATTTTTAATGACAGGACATTGTATGAGACTTTGATTAAGTAATCCCAGGGTTGTTTTGAGGTCTATTGTTCTGCTAATGAATGGATAAAGACAGAAGATATTGTGCATGGGAACAGAAGAGAAAAGGTCATAGAAGAGAAAAGGTTTATTTTTAATTTCACTGTCCAGCATCTAACCGACTATAGCTGGGGTTTTTATCTTCCATTATCTCCATTATAGTTTTGAAAACCATATGCAGTTAGCTTAACTGGAGTTTAAAAAAATTTGGACATGTTCCTGGAGGAGAAGTCCATAAACTGCTATTAGTCAAGTTGACTTAGGAAATAGCCACTGCTTATTACCGGCATCAGTTGTTGCATGTGATTTGATTATAAATGAAATGTAAGTACTATACACATGAGAAATCATTACATGTGCATATATGTACATAAATATATATTTATATTCTGACACAGAAAACTAATTCAACCCTTTTATGTTTATATGTAACCCAAGTCAGGGGAACATATAATAAACGAGGTCCAATGCTCTTTTTTTGAGGTCCCACACTATCTCTATTAGTTAAAAAAAAACAAAACACACAAACAAAAAGCAATGACAGAAGCAACCTGCCACCACCAGTCAACTGTTCCTCCTAATCATACTGTTGTACCGGCAGTTTCCAAACCATGGATTTCAGAAGACCTCTAGGTAGATCATTAGATGAAGGACCATTGGGAATCTTCACCATGACGATCCTGAGTAAAAATAGACAGTTTTCAGCATTAGTTGTACGATTCTCAGAAAACTGTAGACTGCTCTTGCAAAACATTCTTTGCAAAAGCTAACAGAAAATAATGATAAGGGTTTAGAATGTTTGTACAGTAGAGCAACTTTTATCCAGAGTTCCATTATCTGGAAATTTCAAACATCCAGAAAAAATTTTTCTTGTGGCTGGGGATCCTCAGGGTCTTATAGAGCAGTGGGGAGAAGGAAGCAAAACTGGTTTGTGCCTCCTTTACAGGTGCCTCTCTCTAATACCTCCCCCTTTCCCAGTGGCCCAACTTGACCTCAACAGGCAAGCAGAGATAGTGCTTCTCTAACCCATTTGTCTTGCTGCCAGCACTCTTCCTGCATAGTTCACAGGCTCAGATAAACTGTTTAAACCACATAGTGCACCACAGATTTCTAGAAATGGCAGAGATAAGCTGGTGTTGTAGCCTATTGGAACAAAAAAAAAGAATGATGGCATTGACAGACTACGTAAGATCCAATGGGATAATTTGTATGCACACAGGCAGACATGAAGATAGAGGAAGGATGGGAGTGTGAATGAGTTAATAATTGATGTATGAAAAATAGGGGACAAGTCAGAGACATGTAGGTTGAGGGAAGGAAAACCTGAGAAATTAAATTGAAGTAGAACATCTGAGAACCAAGAAAAAGTATGAGGGAAGAAAAGTGTGTGTGTGAGAGAGTGGAAGAAAGATAGGGTATGAAAAAGACAGGTACTATATATAAGAAGGAGGAAACAATAAAGAGAGACCAAAGGTAGGAAATAAACTTAATCAATTTTGGTGGGAAAAAGACAAAAAAATCAGTAAAAATTAACTGGAGAAAAAGCAAAGAAAGGAAGATGTAATAGGGAGAATTTTGTAGCTGCATCATAAGGGTAGAAATCATTATTTTAGTTTTGGTTTACATTTAGTGTTCTGTTGTGCTTTTTCTGTGTTGTATAGCTTGACTCATGTTTTGGCTCATTCCTTAGCTCAGCTGTTCCTCGGCTCAGAAATCAAATATTCTGGTTTGTCTACCTCGTTACCAGACACATTCTCATTTATACTATCAGAGTGTAAGTATTGTGCCAGTAGAAAGAGGTTTGATTAACCAGCCTTGGCAGTCAGTGCTGCTAAGCAAAATATCCTTCCCTTTTTGCTCTATGATGATTCAAACATTTTTGCAAATTTGGAGCTTCGATCTATCAATATCCTCCCCCCCCCCCCCCCCCGCCTCCAGACTCCAGTCAGAGAAATAGTGATTCTGTAGATATTAAGTTTACAGATATTTTTATTTACATCACTGGGACTGTAGGAAATTATCCATAGTAAACCATTTTGGATTCTGCTATTAAGAATATTAGGGGTAGTTTTTAAACTGGCTGCATTGGGGCAAAGTCTGCGGGGACTTTTTATTTGCAGATGTTTCACCAATTTTCAAATCAAAACATTTTGCATCATTTCACTTTGAAGCTCATTACAGGTACAAAGTATCCATAGACATTTGCAGCTGCTTTTTGCGTGGGTAATTTTTAATTGAAAATGCTGCATGCAGATTGGAAAATCCAATCTACATATGTTATTTTCCTTCCCTGACCTAAACACGGCCTGGAAGTGCCTCCTCTAAATACAGCTCTAAAGGAGCACAATTTTCAAACATCCAATTATGCATGTAAATAGCTCTTTACTCTCATAAATGACTTTGAATATTGCCATCTTCAAGATCAAGAGCCCATTAAAGGATATTTGTGTGGCAGTCTAGTGGTAACTCTAGCACATTCTACTGTTGACATATATATTCTATTTTCCTGGCGTGTAGCCAGATGGACTCAGTACGAATGGGTTAGTATCCGCGTGCTAGCAGTTGGAGACGGATCTGACGTCAGCACGGGGTATATAGCCCCACAGGAAGCGCAGCGATTTAGTAATTTCCGTCTCCAAAGCAGTTTGGAGTGCCTGCACGCTGTTCAGCGTGCTTTCCAAGACTACTTTAATTTTTTTCTCTTTTCTTTTCGTTCTAGTTTCCTCTTTCCCTGTCTCCTCGACTCTTCCGCCCCGCGCTCCTCAGGGGACGTTCTGTCCATTCCCCCCAGTTGAGCTTCCCGGGGTGACTACCGTGGTCCCCCGGAGGTGAAAGTCCTCGGTCCAGCCGAACCGCGGCAGGGGCAGAGCCCCCCGGGGGAGACTCGGGTGGAGCTTCGAGGCCCTCGGTCCCGGCGTGGACGAGGTAGCGGGTGCTGTTCCTCAATCGCGGTGGTGAACAGTACTGGCCCTTTCCCCCGCAGCCGGAGACCACCTGAGTTCCAGCCCGGGAGCGCCGAAGATCTGGTAAGGCGTACGTCTCTTCGCCCAGGTCTCTGAAGCCTAGAGGATCGGCGGCGTGGCAAGCCGGGGAGGACGCCATTTTGTGGCCCTATTCAGGTATTCCGCGCCCGTAATAGGCGCGGCTTTCTTCCTCCTTGTGCGTATATGGTATTGTTTTCGCATATTGGCTGCCACTGTGAGTGTTTGCCGCATATTATTGAAAGCCTATTGCATGCCATAGAGCAGGGGTCAGGAACCTATGGCTCGGGAGCCAGATATGGCTCTTTTGATGGCTGCATCTGGCTCGCAGACAAATCTTTAATAAAAAAGTAAAAATTTAACAAAATCCCCCACTCTCCTGACACCCCCCAAGACCTGCCAAAAGTCCCTGGTGGTCCAGGAGCGATCTCCTGGACTTGGGCTGTCGGCTGCCAGTAGTCAAAATGGCGCCAACGGCCCTTTGCCCTCACTATGTCACTGGAGTCGACCAATGGTGGCGGTAGCCCCTGTGACATTGGGCAAAGGGCCGTCGGCTGCCAGTAATCAAAATGGCGTCGACGGCCCTTTGCCCTTACTATGTCACAGGGGCTACTGCCGCCATTGGTCGACCCCAGTGACATAGTGAAAGCAAAGGGCCATCGGCACCACTTTGACTACTGGCAGCCGACAGCCCAAGTCCAGGAGATCGCTCCTGGACCCCCGCTGGACCACCAGGGACTTTTGGCAGGTCTTGGGGGGGTCAGGAGGGTGGGGGGCTTTATTAGATTTTTACTTTTTTATTAAAGATTTGTCTGTGAGCCCTGGACCCCTGCTGGATCACCAGGGACTTTTGGCAGGTCTTGGGGCATCAGGAGAGTAGGAGGTTGTAGTAAATTAATTTGGTAGGTCTTGGGGGAGTCAGGAGGGTGGGGGGTTGTAGTTAGTATGGCTCTCACAGAATTACATTTTAAAATATGTGGCGTTCATGGCTCTCTCAGCCAAAAAGGTTCCCGACCCCTGCCATAGAGTGTATATTGCTAAACGGCTTACTGCTGATTGCCTATTGCCTACCGTTAAGCGTATATTGCTAACTGCTTAAGTGCTGATTGCCTATTGAATGCCATTAAGCGTATATTGCTAACTGCTTAAGTGCTGATTGCCTGTTGAATGCCATTCAGCGTATATGGCTCACTGCTTACGTGTTGATTGCCTATTGAATGCCATTCAGCATATTCTTACTATTGTGCGCCTGTTGTATTAGGCGCCTATTGTGCGCTTGCTGTATTAAGCGCCTATTGCTGCCGCATTTCTTCTTGTGCGCCTGTTGTATTAAGCGCCTATTGCTGCCGCATTTCTTCTTGTGCGCCTGTTGTTTTAAGCGCATAGTGCTGCCGCATTTCTTCTTGTGCGCCTGTTGTATTCAGCGCCTATTGCTGCCGCATATTATTACTATTGGGCGCCTGTTGTTTTAAGCGCCTATTGCTGCCGCATATTATTGCTATTGTGCGCCTGTGGTATTAAGCGCCTATTGCTGCCGCATATTATTGCTATTGTGCGCCTGGTGTATTCAGCGCCTATTGCTGCCGCATATTATTACTATTGTGCGCCGGTTGTAGTAGGCGCCTATTGCTGCCGCTTATTATTGCGCGCTTGTTCTATTTGGTATGGATCAGCACGCAGCCGCATCCTCAGCGGCGCAGCCGCTTGTCTCAGGCATTTCAGCCCTTGGCCTCTGCTCTGCATGCCACCTTAGGGCCACACGCAGTACTGCGCCAGACTCACTATGTGCCCAATGTGAGGTGGCAGGGGGACCCTCCGGCCAGGACCAGTCTCAGCTGCAGTTTCTTGACAGTTCCCCTGGGGCTACCCCGGATTTGGGGGGCAGTCTTGACCATTCGGGAATCCCGGGAGAGCTTGTACCCCGGTGATTCGAGGCTGCTTCCATTTCCTGGGTGGATCTCTTTAAGGGGATTCATGCCTTCGTCCAGATGCAGACGGCTTCCCATCCCGGCCCTACTGTCCCTGTTGCTCCGGTGGTTCCTGCTGTTGCTGCGGTTCCTGCGGTGGCTGCATCGGCGGCGCCTGCTGCGGCCGCCGCTACAGTGGCAGCACCTAGGGATCCTGTGCCTGGACCCTCACGGCCTTTTCGGGAGCGGGACCTCCCGCCTCTGGACAGTCCAGATCAATCGGACCAGGAGGTTTCGCCGGACGAGTCAGACCTCCCGGATGAGGGGGACCGCCCCCCGGGGATTGAGCCATATAGAACCATGAGGCGGTTCTTCCCTAAGGAGGACCTCTCAGACCTCGTGACTCAGTGTCTGGCGGAGTTGGATATCACTGGTCCCAGTGCTTCGGTACCTTCTGCGCAGAACCCCCTGCTGGAAGGTCTTCGTCCTACAGCTCGCCATTTTCCTTTCTTGCAGGCAGCTCAGCAACTCATCGATTTGGAATGGGCGGCGCCGGCGGCTTCCTTCAAAGGGGGCCGGGCCCTGAAAGGCATGTACCCATTGGCACCGGCTCTCCAGGACCTGCTGGCATGTCCTCAGGTGGACGCCTTAATTAGCGCTGTGGTCAAGCGCACTACTATTCCAGTGGAAGGGGGGCGGCCCTCAGGGAGCCCCATGACAGACGAATGGACACCATTCTGAAACAAACTTTTGAGGTGGCAGCTTTCTTTGCGGATTGCGGCCTGCTGCACGGTGGTGACACATGCCTGCTTGTCTCAGGTCAGGAACAACGCTCCAGCGGCTGACATGGAGTCCGCTCTTTCCTTCCTCACCGATGCCGCCTCGGATTTGGTTCGCACTACAGCTAAGGGGATTTCATCCTCCGTAGCCGCCAGGAGGCAGCTCTGGATCCGGCCATGGTCAGCTGATGCGCCTTCGAAGTCTCGTCTCACCAGGTTACCCTTTCAGGGCTCGTTTCTGTTTGGCAGTGACCTTGATAAGCTAGCCACTACCTGGGGTGCCTCTCCTGTGCCTAGACTTCCGGAAGATCGATCCAGGAGGGGACAGCGCTCCTTTCCACGGCCCTACAGGGGCAGGAGTTCCCAGCGCTTTGTTCCGTATAGGGGGCGCTATCAGGCGACTCGTCCTCCGGCCAGGAATCAGTCCTTTCGGACCAAGCAGCATAAGCGGGGGGCTGGCCGGGCTCGGGCCCCGGTCGCGCCCCGCAATGAGAATTTGCCGATTCATCTGGGGAACGAAGCCATAGGGGGCAGGTTGACCCTCTTCTACCCCAGATGGGTCGAGATTACGTCGGACCAGTGGGTCTTCGCCGTTATCCGGGAAGGATATTTTCTGGATTTTCATCATCTTCCTCCGGACAGGTTTGTGGAATCTTCATGTCCCCGGCACAAGACGGCAGCGTTAGAAGCTACCCTGGCGAGGCTCCTGTCCTTGAACGCCATCCTCCCAGTACCTGCCTGGGAAGTGACTTCTGGACACTATTCCATTTATTTCATGGTTCCCAAGAAAGGGGGCACTTTTCGGCCTGTGCTGGACCTCAAGTCAGTCAATCGCTACTTACGAGTACCGAGGTTTCGCATGGAAACTCTGCGCTCCGTCAAAGCCGCAGTCCAGCCCGGAGAATTCCTCAGGGCATTAGACCTGTCAGAAGCATATCTTCATATTCCGATCCATCCGGATCATCAGCGCTACCTGCGCTTCAAGGTTCTGGGCCACCACTTCCAGTTTCGGGCTCTACCCTTCGGGTTGGCCACGTCCCCACGGACATTCACCAAAGTGGTAGTAGTGGTGGCAGCGGCACTCAGGCGGGAAGGGATTCTGGTCCATCCCTACCTAGACGACTGGCTGATCAGGGCGAAATCTCGAGAGGAGAGCCTGCGGACGACCGGCAGAGTGATCGCCCTTCTGGAAAGCTTGGGCTGGGTAATCAACCTCAGCAAGAGCTGCCTACAGCCTTCCCAGTCAATCGAGTATCTGGGAGTGCAGTTCGATACTCGGGCGGACACGGTCAGTCTTACGCCCAAGAGACAGTTGAAGCTTCGACAGCGTATCCAGTATCTGATGGGTGCCAGTCGGCCCATGGCCTGGGATTATCTGCAGGTTCTGGGTTTCATGGCCTCCACCCTGGAAGTGGTGCCTTGGGCGCGGGCCCATATGAGACCTCTACAACATTCCCTGCTCTCTCGCTGGAGCCCCTGTCGACGGGACTATTCCACGCGCCTTCCTCTACCGGCCAGCGTTCGGACCCAGCTGCGGTGGTGGTTGCAGTCCAACCACCTGAGCAGGGGGTCGAAGATGTCCTCGCCCACGTGGACCTTGCTCACCACGGATGCCAGCCTGAGCGGCTGGGGAGCACATTGCGAAGAACTCACCGCACAAGGGCGGTGGAACAGAGAGGAGTCCACGTGGAACATCAATCGCCTGGAAGCCCGGGCGGTCCGATTGGCATGCCTGCGATTCGCTCACAGACTGCAGCACAGAGCCATCAGAGTGATGTCCGACAACACCACCACGGTGGCCTACATCAACCGGCAGGGCGGAACCAGAAGCCGACAAGTCTCTCTGGAGATCGCCCCACTGATGGTTTGGGCAGAAGCGAATCTGCAGGACATCTCCGCCGTACACATTGCTGGGAAGGACAATAGCACAGCAGACTTCCTCAGCAGGGAACGCCTAAATCCGGGAGAGTGGCAGCTGTCCCCCACAGCTTTCCAGATGATTGTCGATCACTGGGGGATTCCGGCCATGGATTTACTGGCGGACAAGTCCAATGCTCAAGTCCCCAGCTACTTCAGCTGCAGGCGCGACCTGTTCTCACACGGAATCGATGCCCTGGTCCAGCCGTGGCCTCCAGGGACTCTACTATATGCGTTTCCCCCGTGGCCTCTGCTGGGCGCCATCATCCACAGGATTCAGACGCACCGGGGCCTAGTTCTTCTAGTGGCACCAGACTGGCCAAGAAGACCCTGGTACGCGGACATGAGACGACTACTGGCAGGGGAGCCTCTTCCTCTGCCTCCTCTCCGGGACCTTCTACGTCAAGGTCCCATCCTCCACGCGGATCCAGCTCAATTCTCTCTTACGGTCTGGCCCTTGAGAGGGCTAGACTGAAGAAGAGAGGTTACTCGGGGCCCGTGATTGATACACTCCTCCGAGCTCGCAAGTTTTCCACATCCCTCACCTACGTCCGGATCTGGAGAGTATTTGAAGCATGGTGCGACACTCATGGCACCAATCCACATACCACCACCATACCTATCGTGTTGGATTTCCTGCAGGATGGGCTTCAGAAGGGTCTCTCCCTCAGCTCCATCAAAGTTCAGGTTGCGGCGCTGTCTTGCTATGGTCCCAGGAGGGATGGCAAGACCATCGCCAAGCATCCAGATGTTTCTCGTTTCCTGCAAGGGGTCAAGCATATTCGTCCGCCACTAAAGTGGCCTGTGCCCTTATGGAACCTTAATCTTGTTTTGGATTTCCTCGCGGGATCCACCTTCCGACCCCTTCGGGGCTTATCTCTCTGGTCTCTCACCTTGAAGTTGGTGTTTTTGCTGGCGGTGTGCTCCGCACGACGCATCTCTGAGCTACAAGCAGTGTCCTGCCGTGAGCCCTTTCTACGGATCAATCCGGAAGCTATCCATCTTCGGACGGTTCCCTCCTTTCTCCCTAAAGTGGTTTCACAGTTTCATCTTAACCAAACTATCTCCTTGCCTACCACGGTAGGTTTGAAGAAATCTGAAGAAGGCCGTTTATTACGCCATCTCGACATCGGCAGATTGCTGCCTAGGTATCTGGACGTGACACAAGACCTGCGAAGGACGGACCACCTGTTCGTCCTACACAGCGGGAAGAAGCAAGGTGACGCAGCCTCTCGGCCCACCATTGCCCGCTGGATTAAAGAAGTTGTCAGAGCAGCCTACGTGGAGGCTGGGAAGGCTCCGCCTCTACAGGTTAAGGCTCATTCTACCAGAGCGCAAGCAGCATCTTGGGCTGAATCCGGGATGCTGTCGCCGACAGAAATTTGTAAAGCAGCGACCTGGTCCTCCCTTCATACCTTTTCCAGGTTCTACCGTCTGGATGTCCAGGCCAGGGAGGACTCGGCTTTTGCAAGGGCGGTACTATATGGTCCTCAGGCAGCCTCCCGCCCCGGCGGGGAGTAAAGCTTTTGTACATCCCATTCGTACTGAGTCCATCTGGCTACACGCCAGGAAATGTTTGGATTACTTACCTGGTAATCCCCTTTTCCTTAGTGTAGACAGATGGACTCAGCATCCCACCCAGCTGCCTGTGTACATGGGTTTCACCGATTCCAGGTAAGCCATGGCATTTGTCTTACATATGGGCATACACTCTACCAGGTGTCTGCGCCTTCCGGTTGGGACTGCTGGCGGTCTCCAGCCACTGTCAATCGGTTAGGGGGGTCCTGTTTTCACTTTTTCACTTTTCACTGAGCGTCAGTACACACATCCATAACAGCTTTTGCAAGGAAGATTACTGAATCGCTGCGCTTCCTGTGGGGCTATATACCCCGGGCTGACGTCAGATCCGTCTCCAACTGCTAGCACGCGGATACTAACCCATTCGTACTGAGTCCATCTGTCTACACTAAGGAAAAGGGGATTACCAGGTAAGTAATCCAAGCAATATGGTTCCCAAACAGAATGAAAACTATTTTTATTGATAATCATTGCAATTTTATAAAATAAAGTTTTTTTTTAACAAACTTGTTCTAATCCAAACATAGAAAAGCATTTGGAGAGTAGAATGTTACATGGTATTAGTAGAAGGGATGAGATCTGAGTAAGAGATCACCTTTAAATGGATTGCAAGGACATTACAGTTATCATTACCAAGTATTTGATTAAATATATTTTAGAAGTTAAAGAAAATCATAACATTTGAAATTGTAGACTCATGAGTTTTAAGATTTGAGATTTATTTATTGTTAATAATTAACTTTATTAAATGGAGTTAATTTAAAACAATCATTTCATTAATCAAGCATAAAAAAACCAAAATATAAAATGTAAATTTGTATAAGCAACTGAAAAAATGAAAGGTTGACAAAGGATTTTAGATTTTAAAGAAAAAAGGACTACTTGGAAATCATATTTCTTCTGATTTGTTTTTAACAGTATTTTTTAAAATATATATTCTGAAAGTAAAATGCTTCTAAAAGCTAACTGAAGTCCTGGTTAACATCTTTGTATTGTTGAATTACAGCTTATTATAAATATTTCTAGTGCTGATTCCTCTGAGTCATAAAATAACTAAAATGTAGTTTTCTATACATTTACTAAGTTGCGTTTGAGGAAGACTTATGGATACATCCCTATTTCTGTTCCCAGTTTAGGTCCTTGGATCTTTGTTAGTAGCTGTCTATAAGCCTGTCCTGACTTAATATACACATGAATATCACTGACGGTTGTTAAGTCAAGTGTCAAAATGCTATGAGTAAGTTAGGAAAATACAGTAAAGCACTTTATATAGCAAGCTATCTCCTTTGAAAGTAACAAAGCTTTACAACCAAAGGGCCGGATTTTAAAAGCCCTACACGCCCCTACACAGGGGCGATCTGGGGGCGGGACGGGGTGGTCCGGGGGCTGGGCGGGGGTGGGACCAGAGGCCTCCCGCACAGCGGCCATTTGCTGCTGTGTTGGGGGATCACATGCCGGCAGGCTGCTGGCGCGTGCAACCTGTGCCTACCCTGAGGCAGGCGCAGAAGGTAAATTAAAATTTGGGGGAGGTTTAAGATAGGGCTGGGGGGGATAGGTTAGGGGAAGGGGTGGGAAGGTTAGTTTAGGGGGAAGGGAATGGGGGAAGGCTGCAGGCATCGGCACATGCTAGATGGATTAGTGTGTACCCCCTTGTGCGCGCCGACCCCCAATTTTATAACATGTGCGCACTTGCATGCCATCTTATAAAATCGGGCATACATGTGTGCACACCAGTAGCATGCGCACATGTACGCCCGCGCATAGGTTTGAAAATCTACCCCAAAGTTTGTGCAATAATGGGCAACACAAATAAATAAATTCTTCCCAAAATCTATAAATGCCACTAGTAGACTGTTGAGAAAATGTTTGTGAAAGCTGTATGAACAGAAATAGTGTTGTGTCCATCGGTGCCCGAACACCCTATCTCCACCCTCCTTTCCTCTCTGGCGCCTCCCTCTCCGTCCGCGGGAAGATTGGCTACTGCGGCGTCCATTTGCCGAGGGCCCTCGGGTGTTCCCGGACCGGCTGAATGCTGCAATCGCCATGTTTCCTGGAGGCCTAGGGGCGTGCGTGCAGCGCGGCCCCGATTGAAGTACCAGCATTGGCGCGAACATTGGGGCGTCCCCCAAAGATGACATCACCCGCGACGGATATTTAAGGTCTTGGAATTTGCTAACACATCGAGTTAGCAAGGACATGGATTGACAATGGACTCGCTTGTCTGTCTAAGCTACTCTGCCTCCTCGGACTTACCAGAGATACCCGCTCCTCGGGGGCCTCGCTCTCTCTTTGTTTTTTCAGGTGACAGTCTAGAACCGGTACTCGCTCCTCGAGGGCCCTCATCCCAGACTTACTTTGTATTTTCTTCTGCCTGGAAGTCTTCACTACCAGCTATCTCAGCTACATCAGTGAGTTACCATCGTTCTCTCTGAGCTTTCCCTGGACCGAGGTTCTCGCTCCTTGAGGGCCTTTACTTTCCAACTCCTGGGTTTCATTGGGACTTTGTGTGAGTGTTACATCTGCATACCCTGCCTACTCCCTATATCTCAGTCTCTCTTCAGCTCAGCCTCCAGGGATTGCTGTTCCAGTATCTGAGGGATACAGCCCTGCCGGGCTTGCCAGCTCACTACTGCCATCTTTGGCGGTTCACTATACTGTCTAATAAAGAACTAGTGTGTGTCTATCTCCATACTCTGAGCCTGACCGGTGGTCCCTCTCGGGATCATTCCCCCGGGGGCGTTGTCATCTGCTACTGGTCCAAGGATCCACCCACTACTCTCATATATAACTACAAATTCCGAACGGATTGCTAACTACTATCTGATTGCTCCTCCCATCATGTATCAGATCAAGAACAGATTGCTACTCCCTAGCAGATCCTGAACAGATTGCTAACTCCCTAGCAGATCCTGAACAAATACTTCATTAATAAAAATGTTTCTGCCATTTTTCTATGAACATTTACATATGATGTACAAACCTGAAATTAATTTGTGCAGTTTTAGGTGAATTTTAAAAACCTGGTGAGTGCATAAATTGGGGGATGCGTGAATAAGTCAGGCTGATGCGCACTAACTGTATTTTAAAAAGCACCCATATATGTGCATACAACCCACTACACACACATCTGAAAAGTTTCCAAAAAGGGGCGGGGAATAGACATGCTCTGGGTGAGGCATAGGCGTTTCAGGGCTTGGCCAAGAGAAGTATGTGTAAATATTTATGTGCGCCAAGGTCTCCTGCCATGTAACTTTACTTCTGCTACAGAGGACGTGTAAGAAATAAAAATAAAATGAACCAGCCATTTCTGTGGAGTTTAAGGTCTAGGGTACCTGGGGAGTGTGTAGGCTATCAAACCAGGGGGGGGGGGGGTTTGGAGGACCTAGCTATTAACTGGGTGAACTGGTGGATGAATTGGTTAAACTGGTAATTGTGTGGACGCATGGCCTTCTTAAAACTCCCCGATTCACGTGGTAGAAGCAGGATTTGTGCGCTCATGTACGCGCCCATTTAACATTTTGGTGCACATGTGTGCACAGCCAGGCTATTTTATAACATGCGCACATATACGCACGCAAATTATAAAATGGCCACACGATAATACACATGTACCTGTTTGAAAGTTACCATCCATCTCTAAGTTCAACATTTTGAAAGGAAGGAAGGGAGAAGATAAAAAATAAAAAAAAAATAGAAATTGCTGACTTGACATAGTTAATTAATAAATTAGTAGGGGAGACATTGCTGCACAAATATTATAAAATATGACTGAATAAACATTGTTTCCCCATTTATCATAGTACAGTTGTGAAGAGTATTAATGTCAATACCACTTGCTCTGCTCTTCCCTTCTGTCTAATATGCTTATATACACATGAAGAAGCTTTTGTTGCCTCCCAGGGAGACTGTAGATGCCAAACATACCTTTCACTGAAGAATGCGACTATCCAATCACGCCATCCAGGTTTAAAACACATAAGGTTGTGCTGATTTGTCATAATCCACTTAATGGCTAGAAGAACCACTGTAATCTTAAAAAGGATGCCTCTGCAAGAGCAAAGCTATTGTTACAAACATGAACTATGAGCGCAAAATTCACATATTGTACTGCAACTGACCAGATGTCATTTGAGCAAAGTATTTCTTATTTAAAAAATGCAAAACTAAATTTAGAAGTATTTGTGAACTATAACAAACCTTATCAACAGAAGAGTCACTATCTCACATCTTTACTTGCAGCTCTGCAGTTGTCACTGACTTTGGTTGTACTTCAGGAACAAAGTCATCAATATTTGTCACACTGCATGTGCACACAGACATTTAGTTATATCATATACATAATCCTTCCTCATCTTATTGTCATCATTCACTTTCCCCTTCTTCTCTCTTTGGCTCCCTTTAAACCTTTTTACCTATTTCCCCGATTCCCATCACCCTCTCTCCCCTTTCCCACTTATTCTCCCATCTGATTCCTTCTCTATCATCACCTCCCTCCATACATGAAAGGACCAATAGAAGCAGCAGTTCCATTGGAGTTGGAATCTGTGACTCTCTCTTGTCCCTGATTATTTGTCAGCAGTAATGCTTGCATTGTCGGTAATGTTGTTTAGAAGGTTGCATGTCTATGATGAAATTTGGCTTCTGAACTACATTTTCAATGCACAATTTAATGTGAATATATTAGCACATTTTGTAATAACATGGGCATGTTGGGACCTGCTGACTATCTCCTGAATTTCCCTCCCCTCACAAACAAGCCAAACAATCAATATTGGGTTTAAATAAGGTCACAGTTTATCCAACAATACCACTTTGCAATCTGAGCCCATGCATTATTACACAATTATTACACAATGCCCCTATTCCATTTCCTCATCTCTTTCCTCTTCAGGCCGAGCTTTGGGTGGTGGCCTGGGCATGATCCATTGGTTCCACCAATAGCCAACCCTAGCTTCCAAGCGGCCTTCCCCCACCTCCCCAGTGGACCTCTGCTTTACCAAATTCCTCCCACCCACTATGTCTCAGCAAGGGAGAACCCACAGCATGACTGACATCCCCACCAAGCCATCTCTGTTCTGGGGTTTCAACATAACCTACCCATCCCACAGGCTGATTCAATATAAAGAGGCAGATTTTCAAAGGGGTACGCACATAAGATACGCATGTAACCCCCAAAAACCTGCCCCAAGCTCCCCCTGCGCGTGCCAAGCCTATGTTGCATTGGCTGCCGGCGCGTGCAAAGCCCCGGGATGCGTGTAAGTCCTGGGGCTTTCATGGGGTGTGTGTCGGGGGGCGTGTCACAGCGGCGCATCGTCGGGGCATTCCGGGGCGGGGCTGTGGGTGTGGTTCCAGTCCAGGGGCATTCAGGGGGCATGGCCGTGGCCTCTGGACCAGCCCCAGACTGGAACATGGTGTGCCAGCAGCCAGCCCACACTCGCAAGTTACGCCTGCCTTGGGCAGACGTAACTTTTGAAATAAAGGTAGGGGGGAATTAGGGCTGGGGGCGGGTTAGTTAGGGGAAGGAAAGGAAAGGTGGGGGGCGCCAGAAAGAAAGTTCCATCCGAGGCCGCTCCAATTTCGGAGCGGCCTCGGAGGGAATGGAGGCAGGCTGCTGATTTTGCACAGCCTTGCGTGCGCCGCCCCCCGAATTTTAAAAGATACACGCGGATCTATTAAAATCCAGCTTACTCTTGTTTGCGCTGGGTGCATGAACAAAAGTATGCGTTCACGTACTTTTTTAAAATCTGCCCCAAAGTGCGGGAAAGCCGGCGCTCCGTGTTGAGCGCCCGCTCTCCCGACGTGCGCCCAGGCACCTCTCCTGGGCACGCGATTCTCTATTTAAATTAGGGCCCGTGCTAATAAGGAGGCGCTAGGGAGAATAGCGCGTCCCTAGCGCCTCCTTATTAGCGGAAGCGGCGGCTGTCAGTGGGTTCGACAAATGATGCTTAATTTTACTGTATAAGGGGTAATAGACGCACGTCGAAAACGTGCGGCCAAACGGGTGCTAAACTGTGCTCTCAGCCGAGCGCACTGTACTGAATCAGCCTGCCAGTATGCTTGTTAACATAAAAACTTCACCACCAAAATTTACAACATAAATTTACAGCATAATCAGGTTACCCACCAACTGTGACAATAATATAAACAACCATAGAACACTACAACACACCAACACAAGGGTCGGGAGGGAGGGAAAAAAGATATTCCAGAGAAGAGGAGGAAGGGTTTTAAAGGAGAAGGGAAGACACTTCCAGGATGTGACTCTCATGAGAACTGACTAACTCTAGGTCACTTAAGCCCAGGCTTGGTTCAAATTCTCATGAGGACCACCAGCAGCCCCATGAGTCACCTCCATTTAATTTTTTTTTTACATTCAAAATTAAACTCTGGCATAAGCCACATAATAGTTAGGAGAGAAAGGTGTGTGTGTGGGGTGGGGGGGGGGGGGGGAAGCCCACCACCACCACCACCACCACCACCACCACCACCACCACAACGTTAATGACAGCAGGCTGGATCTCACACTTCTGCCTTCCTGTTCTTTTCCAGTTATCCAAACTACTTAACTGTGTCTGGCTTTACAATAATTAGCCAAGTAACCCTTTACCATCTATCAACATTGTGCTCCATTGTATTTGTATGACTGACTGCTAAAGCTTTGTTTGTGTGGTCTATCATAAACAGCAAACCTGAAGGAGGTACCACCAGCATTGAATGTGTTAAGATATTTAAATATGCCTTCTGTTCTGTGAGGAAAATTGCAATTTTTTTCTGCATTGATAATGGGACACTGGACAATTATTTTTTAATTTACTTTTCTAAAAATATAAAAAGCTTAGTCATAACCGGTATGAATACAGATTGTTCTGATTCAAAATGGGGAAAATATATCTTGGACTGTGATAAGAAATAGTGACGTTATAGTGCAAACATAAAAGAAAAATCAGTGATTCTTTTATTTTATGCCAGTACCTGTCCTACTGTTGTTACTGCCTTAGTTGAACATTTTTTTTTCATTTGCTGCAATACACAATGTGCCAAGCTTCGTAACACATGTTTTCTGTTGTATCCTGGTTCTTAGTTTAACACACACTGATCTATAATTACATTTGCAAGACTTGCATGTGCTATTCAGTAATGATGTAAACATCTGCAAAATACAGGGGTACAAGGAGCATCAAAACAAGAGCAAATTGTCTTCTTGAGCACAGTATGATTTTGATCTCTGGTTATCCTATAAAGTTTCACTTATTAAGCTTTTTACATTTTTAATTACTTGTTAATCAATCATAAAGATGTTTGCCTATTGTAAATTGTGCAAGGACAATGGGAAGTATATTCACATTATAATCGCTATGTGGAAAAAGTTGGAAACAAGGGCAATGAATCAGCGCTGTTCAGCTACTTCCTTATTCTGCTAATATGAAATCAGATGAGTTCAATACACTCATCCTTCACCGCCACCCATTTTGATTGAAAACAAATTAGTGTATCCATAAGGCACATGCTAGAACAGCTTTTTGCCTTATTGTAATATGAAAAAACAATAGAAAGTTTCCTTGTCATTTTTTAGTGAAAACATTTCATATTAACAGTGATGACGTTAGGGCTGTTCTTATGGCTGAGCAGAAGCCTTGTGCCTTGCCATGTAGGTGACCCAGGTCCCAATTCCTGGTGCTGGCTCCTGCTCTGTGGAGTGGCTGTGTCTGGAAACACTGCAGAGCTAGCATGTAAAGCCCCTGGGAATGAGAAACTCACAGCCACCGTACAAAAGTGACACCTACTTGGCTGGCTTAAGTGCATCTGGGCTAGGTTCTAGGGGAACTGCAGTCCAACTCTCAGCCAGAGGATTGTTGCTGAAATGATTGAGTAGGATTGGAGGGAGAATAAAATGGGAACAGATTCCGGGTAGCTGTGAATGAATGCTCATGTCCAGCTGTGGCAGGTTCTGATTTAACTAGAAACCCAAACAAGCAGGAAGAAAGTGCCAGGCAAAAAAAATAATAAAATAAAGATGAAGCAGTATCCATGCTGAACTACTAAGGCCTCTCTGGCTTAATAAAATTGTGAACATTTCATTCAGAGCTCTGTAACAAAATAATAATACATTAGGGATGTGCAGCCAAAAAGTTTTCGTTGCATTTGTGATACGTATTCGTGGGGGGTCAATTCCGTTTCATGTGGAAGTATGGAGAATTCCATAAGTTGTTGATCTGTCAATACGTTACTACGGCGAGTTAAATTCCTGTCCCAGCTAAAATTAAAATTAACTACAACCCCCACCCTCCTGACCACCCCAAGACTTACCAAAACTCCCTGGTGGTCCAGCGGCGAGTCCAGAAGCCATCCCTGCATTCTCACACCCACGTTTGCCGGTTTCATCATGTCGCCGATAGCCTGTGTCACAGGGGCTACCGGTGCCATTGGTCAGTCCCTGTCACATGGTCACCGGCGCCATCTTGTGCTCCTACCATGTGACAGGGGCTGACCAATGGCACCGGTAGCCCCTGCGACATAGTATGGGCAAAGGCTATCGGTGCCATTTTGAGTCCTGGCATCGGACGGCAGGTCGCTCCGGGACCCCCGTTGGACCCACAGGGACTTTTGGCCAGCTTGGGGGGGCCTCCTGACCCCCACAAGACTTGCCAAAAGTCCAGCGGGGGTCCAGGATCGACCTCCTGCACGCCGGCCGTCAGATGGCATCTACCTGCATATCCCGATCCATCCGGATCATCAGCGCTACCTATGCTTCAAGGTTCTGGGACGCCACTTCCAATTCCGGGCTCTACCCTTCGGTTTAGCCACGGCACCGCGGACCTTCACCAAGGTGGTCGAAGTGGTAGCAGCGGCACTCAGACGGGAAGGAATCCTTGTCCATCCCTACCTAGACGATTGGCTGATCAGGGCGAAATCACGAGAGGAGAGCCATCGAGCAACCGACAGTGATCGCTCTTCTGGAAAGCCTGGGATGGGTAGTCAACCTCAACAATTGTTGCCTTCAGCCTTCCCAATCACTGGAATACCTGGGAGTACAGTTTGACACCCAGGCAGACAGAGTCATTCTCACTACCAAGAGAAGGTTAAAACTTCAGACGCGTCTCCGGTACTTGATGGGAGCCAGTCGGCCCATAGCTTGGGATTATCTGCAGGTTCTCGGCCTTATGGCCTCCACCCTGGAAGTGGTACCTTGGGCAAGGGCCCATATGAGACCTCTACAATGCTCCCTGCTCTCTCGTTGGAGCCCCTGCTTTCGGAACTATTCCACGCACCTACCTCTGCCAGCCAGAGTGCAGACCCAGTTACGGTGGTGGTTGCAGTCCAGCCACACGAGCAGGGGGTCAAAGATGTCCTCCCCCACGTGGATTCTGCTCACCACAGATGCCAGCCTGAGCGGATGGGGAGCACACTGCGAAGACCTCACCGCACAAAGGCGGTGGAACAGAGAAGAGTCAGGGTGGAACATCAACCGTCTAGAGGCCCGGGCAGTCTGATTGGCATGCCTACGATTTGCTCACAGACTGAGGAACAGGGCAGTCAGAGTGATGTCCGACAATGCCACCACGGTGGCATACATCAACCGTCAGGGCAGAACCAGGAGCTGACAGGTATCTCTAGAGATAGCCCCGCTGATGGCTTGGGCAGAGGCGAATCTTCAGGACATCTCCGCCGTCCACATTGCCGGGAAGGACAACACCACGGCAGACTTCCTCAGCAGAGAAAGCCTAAATCCAGGAGAATGGCAACTGTCCCCCACAGCCTTCCAGATGATCGTGGATCAGTGGGGGATCCCGGACATGGACCTACTTGCGGACAGGTCCAATGCTCAGGTACCAAGATACTTCAGCCTCAAGCGAGACCCGTTCTCTCATGGGATCGACGCTCTGGTTCAGCCATGGCCTCCAGGGACTCTGCTGTACGCTTTTCCTCCGTGGCCTCTGCTGGGCGCACCATCATCCACAAGATTCAGAAGCACCGGGGCCTAGTTCTTCTAGTGGCACCAGACTGGCCAAGAAGACCCTGGTACGCGGACATGAGAAGACTATTGGCAGGGGAGCCCCTTCCCCTGCCTCCTCACCGGGACCTTCCACGTCAAGGTCCCATCCTCCACGAGGATCCGGCTCAATTATCTCTTACGGTCTGGCCATTGAGAGGGCTAGATTGAAGAGAAGAGGTTACTCGGAGCCCGTGATACATACACTCCTCCGAGCTCTCAAGTTTTCCACATCCCTCACCTACGTAAGGATCTGGAGAGTATTTGAAGCATGGTGTGACACTCATGACACCAATCCACATGCGACCACAATCCCTATTGTTCTGGATTTCCTGCAGGATGGGCTTCAGAAGGGTCTCTCCCTCAGCTCCATCAAGGTTCAGGTGGTTGCGCTGTCTTGCTATGGTCCCAGGAGGGACGGCAAGGCCATTGCCAAGCACCCAGATGTTTCCTGCTTCCTGAAAGGAGTCAAGCATATTCGTCCGCCACTGAAGTGGCCAGTGCCCCTATGGAAGCTCAACCTTGTTTTGGATTTCCTCGCAGGATCCACCTTCAGACCCCTTCGGGGCCTGTCTCTCCGTTCTCTAACTTTGAAGATGGTGTTCTTACTGGCGGTGTGTTCAGCACGCCGCATCTCAGAGCTACAAGCGCTGTCCTGCCGTGATCCCTTTCTCAGAATCACGCCGGAGGGTATCCATCTTCGCACGGTTCCCTCCTTTCTACCTAAGGTGGTCTCACAATTTCACCTTAACCAAACCATATCCTTGCCTACCACGGCGGGTTTGAAGAAATCTGAAGAAGGGCGTTTACTACACCATCTCGACATATGCAGATTGCTGCCCAGATATCTGGAAATGACACGAGAAGTACGAAAGACGGACCATCTGTTCGTCCTGCACAGCGGAAAGAAACAAGGTGAAGCGGCCTCTCGGCCCACCATCGCCCGCTGGATTAAAGAAGTTATCCGAGCAGCTTACGTAGAGGCCGGGAAGTCTCCGCCTCTACAAGTCAAAGCTCATTCTACCAGAGCACAAGCAGCATCTTGGGCAGAATCCAGGATGCTGTCACCTGCAGAAATATGTAAAGCGGCGACATGGTCCTCCCTCCATACCTTCTCTAGGTTCTACCGTCTGGATGTCCATGCCAGGGAGGACACAGCATTTGCGAGGGCAGTCCTACAAGGACCTCAGGCAGCCTCCCACCTAGGCTGGGAGTAAAGCTTTTGTACATCCCATTCATTCTGAGTCCATCTGGCTACACGCTAGGAAATGTTGAGATTACTTACCTGATAATCTCCTTTTCCTTAGTGTAGACAGATGGACTCAGCATCCCGCCCAGCTGCCAGTGTACATGGGTTTCACCGCTTCAAGGTAAGCCATGTCATTTGTTTACATAAGAGCGTCCCTTTGCCAGGTGTCGACGCCTTCCGGTTGGGAATGCTGGCGGTCTCCAGCTACTATCAATCGGTCAGGGGAATCCTGTTTCACTATTTCACTGAGCGTCAGTACACACACACATCCATAACAGCTTTTGCAAGGAAGATTACTGAGTTGCTACGCTTCCTGTGGGGGTATATATACCCATGCTGACGTCAGATCCGTCTCCAACTGCTAGCACGAGCATACTATACCCATTCGTTCTGAGTCCATCTGTCTACACTAAGGAAAAGGAGATTATCAGGTAAGTAATCTCAACATTAGTAAACATGGAAGCAAAGAATTAATTTAGTCTTTCTGCAATGGTCTAATCTTTCCTAAGAGCCCCTTTAACCCCTCAGTCATCTAATGGTCCAACCAACTCCCTCACAGGTTTCTTGCTTCGGATATATTTTAAAAAGTTTTTATTATGAGTTTTTGCCTCTATGGCCAACTACTGTGGGAACACTGAGAGGAGAGGATCACCTTGCTGGTAGTGGAAATGAATCAGTAAGTTTTTGCTTGGGACATTGTCTTTTTTAAAAGTATTGGGGCAAAGTTAACTATTTGGGAATATTATTTAGTGTGTTTGTACCTTTAATAGTCAGAAAGGCAGTGAATAAACAAGTTAAACTGTTTGTATTTTTAAATAGTCAGTCAATAAGGTAGCTAGTAAGCAATAGGTAGTGTGTTTATTTTTAAAACTGAGTGTTCTGCAGACTTTTAAAGAACTGAGTGTTTGTATATAATACAAACTGAGTGTTTGTATTGAAAAAAAAACCCCACAAAAAAAAAATTAGCCAGAAGCTAGAAATAAGCTAGGAGCAGTGTATACCTAAGTAAAAAAGTTGAATAGTTCAGCTCAGTTACTCACCTTGGAAAGGTGTTGAGGTAGTGTGATTGGGTTTGAATAGGGACCAACATTTGTTAATCAAGAGAGCAGTGAGTCACTCTGGCTGACTAACTGAAGTTAGACTGTTTGTATTTCCCAACCCTAGCTCATCCCTTAATTTATAGGCAGTTGCCACTTTCACAAAAAAAACAAACAAACCATCAACAAAAACTTTATTGAGAATTCGATCAGACCCCGGTAGGCCACTACCAGACACATAGTGAATTCACTAATACATTTAAAGGACGTTAGACACATTCCTACTCCCATAGCAACCTAAAACTTAACTAGGAACTGATCAAAATTGAGATGAAGGCAGCAATCCAGCAGCAAGAGGGGGGCTTCCCAGTCTTTTGCATCGAGTGTCACATGTATGATTTTTTACCCACCGGTGAGAAGTTGTGCATGCGATGCAAAGAGCTCCTGGCTTTCAGAGAACGAGTCCAATGTCTGGAGGCTAGAGTGGCAGACCTGGAGGAGCTGAGGCAGACAGAGATGTATATAGATGAGACCTTCAGGGACATAGTAGTCAAGTCCCAACTTCAGACTGGCAGCCCTGGTGCTGCCTTGGAGGAAGAAGGTCTCATGATGGGAGAGCACCAACCAGGTGCAGCAGGAAAGGTTCCTGTAGCAAGGACCTGCTCTCCAGGTGATGCATTGTCCTTTCACTAGGGATGTGCATCACTTTTCCACGTATTTGAAATCTGCAACTTATTTTTTGCTATCTGTTAAATACGTGGGGAGGCGAAACGCATTGCGACTCCCCACGTATTAAACAGATTTCTGTTTAATTCGGCCTAAATAAAAATTTAAACCCCCCCCCCACCCTCCTGACCCCCCCAAGACTCACCAAAACTTCCTGGTGGTCCAGCGGTGGGGTCCGGGAACTCACTCAGACCCTCGGTGCTAGTTTCATCATGGTGCCGATAACCTTTATCACAGGGGCTACGGTGCCATTGGTCAGCCCCTGTCACATGGCCATCGGTGCCATCTTGTGCTCCTGTGACATAGTATGGGCAAAGGCTATCGGCGCCATTTTCAGTCCTGGCCTGGCGTCGGACGGCAGGTCGCTCCGAGACCCCCGTTGGACGCACAGGGACTTTTGGCCAGCTTGGGGGGGGGCCTCCTGACCCCCACAAGACTTGCCAAAAGTCCAGCGGGGGTCCGGGAGCGACCTCCTTTCACACCGGCCGCCCGATCCCAATACTCAAAATGGTGCCGATTGCCATCATAGTGAGGGCAAAGGTGATCGGCGCCATTTTGAGTATTGGCGGGACGGCGATTTTGAGTCTCAAAATGGCGGCGATCGACGCCATTTTGATTATTGGGATCGGGCGGCTGGCGTGAAAGGAAGTCGCTCCCGGACCCCCGCTGGACTTTTGGCAAGTCTTGTGGGGGTCAGGAGGCCCCCCCAAGCTGGCCAAAAGTCCCTGTGGGTCCAACGGGGGTCCCGGAGCGACCTGCCGTCCGACGCCAGATCAGGACTCAAAATGGCACCGATAGCCTTTGCCCATACTATGTCACAGGGGCTACCGGTGCCATTGGTCAGCCCCTGTCACATGGTAGGAGCACAAGAAGGCGCTGATGGCCATGTGACAGGGGCTGACCAATGGCACCAAAGCCCCTGTGATAAAGGTTATCGGCGCCATTATGAAACTAGCACCGAGGGTCTGAGTGAGTTCCCGGACCCCACCGCTGGACCACCAGGGAGTTTTGGTAAGTCTTGGGGGGGTCAGGAGGGTGGGGGGGTTGTAGTTAATTTAGTAGTAACGTATTTACAGATCGACAACTTATTGAATTCTCCATACTTCCGCATGAAACGGAATTGACCCCCCACGAATACGGATCGCGTATGCAACGAAAACTTTTTGCCTGCACACCTCTACCTTTCACACTGAGGATAACTCCCCAAGGCCTACTGCCCAGGATGGAAGGGTTAGGTCGGCCGTCATAGTTGGTGATTCAATTATTAGGAATGTAGATAGCTGGCTGGCTGGTGGGCATGAGGATCACCTGGTAACATGCCTACCTGGTGCGAAGGTGGCGGACCTCACGCGTCACCTAGATAGGATTTTAGACAGTGCTGGGGAGGAGCCGGCTGTCGTGGTACATGTGGGCACCAACGACATAGGAAAATGTGGGAGGGAGGTTCTGGAAGCCAAATTTAGGCTCTTAGGTAGAAAGCTTAAATCCAGAACCTCCAGGGTAGCATTCTCTGAAATGCTCCCTGTTCCACGCACAGGTCACCAGAGGCAGGCAGAGCTCCGGAGTCTCAATGCGTGGATGAGACGATGGTGCAAGGAAGAGGTATTCAGTTTTGTTAGGAACTGGGGAACCTTTTGGGGAAGGGGGAGTCTCTTCCAAAGGGATGGGCTCCACCTTAACCAGGGTGGAACCAGACTGCTGGCGCTAACCTTTTAAAAAGGAGATAGAACCTGGGGGTTCTGGATTTCAGCTCTCTACCCAAAATCCTAAATTTGGCTTCTAGAACCTCTCTCCCACATTTTCCTATGTTGTTGGTGCCCACATGTACCATGACAGCCAGATCCTCCCCAGCATTGGCTATAATCCTATCTAGGTGATGTGTGAGGTCTGCCACCATCGCACCAGGCAGGCAAGTTACCAGGCCATCCTCTCATCCACCAGCCATCCTGTTATCTACATTTCTAATAATTGAATCACCAACTATGATGGCTGGTCTACCCCTTCCCTCCTGGGCAGTAGCCCTGGGAGATTGTCCTCAGTGCGAGAGGACAATACATCACCTGGAGAGCAGGTCCTTGCTACAGGATCACTTCCTGCTACACCAGAGTGGATTTGGGACTTGGCTACTATGTCCCTAAAGGTCTCATCAATGTACCTCTCTGTCTGCCTCAGCTCCTCCAAGTCTGCTACTCTAGCCTCCAGAGATTGGACTCATTCCCTGAGAGCCAGGAGCTCTTTGCACCAAGTGCACACATACAATCTCTCACCGGCAGGTAAAACATCATACATGTGACACTCAGTGCAAAAGACTTGAAAGCCTCCCTCTTGCTGCTGGACTGCTGCCTTCATCTTCATTTTACTGAGTTCCTAGTTAAGTTTAGGATACTAAGAGAGTTGGAATGAGAGTACTTTAAATTTATAGGTGAATTTACTAATTAATCAGCTAGTGTCCTACAAGGGGATAATTAAACTTTCAATAAGGGCTGGTACAATAGTATGTTTTAGATAAGTCCCTGATTGATTTCTAATGAGAAAGTGTCTCTTGCTTAAAAATCAAGGGTTGAGTGGGTGTGAAAGACAGACACTAGAATAAACTAGAGATGTGAATCGTGTGATCGATTTCGGCTGGGGGGGAGGGAATCGGATCGTCGCGGTTTTGTAAATATCGCGTAAATCGGGGGAGGGCGGGAAAACCGGCACACTAAAACATCCCTAAAACCCACCCCGACCCTTTAAAATAAATCCCCCACCCTCCTGAACCCCCCCAAAATGCCTTAAATTACCTGGGGTCCAGAGCGGGGGTCCTGGTGTGATCTTTTACTCTCGGGCCTGCGGTGCGTTGTAGAAATGGCGCCGGCGCCATTTTGCACAAAATGGCGCTGGCCGTACAGCAAAACGATTTGACTGCAGGAGGTCATTCCCGGACCCCCGCTGGACTTTTGGCAAGTCTTGTGGGGGTTAGGAGGCCCCCCCAAGCTGGCCAAAAGTCCCTGGGGGTCCAGCAGGGGTCCGGGAGTGATCTCCTACGCTCCTGACGTCGGGGGACAAAAAACAATGGTGCCGGTGCTACCTTTGACCTGTCCAGGGCAAAGGTAGCGCCGGCGCCATTTCTACAACGCACCGCAGGCATGAGAGTAAAAGATCACACCGGGACCCCCGCTCTGGACCCCAGGTAATTTAAGGCATTTTGGGGGGGTTCGGGAGGGTGGGGGATTTATTTTAAAGGGTCGGGGTGGGTTTTAGGGTTGTTTTAGTGTGCCAGTTTTTCCGCCCTCCCCCTTCCCCTCCCCTTCCCCCGATTTACGATTTTTGACGATAAATCGGGGGAATTCCTATTGTATCGCGCTTCTAACGATTTTTGATGATTTAAAATATATCAGACGATATTTTAAATTGTCAAAAAACGATTCACATCCCTAGAATAAACTATCTCTGGTTTATTGATCTTCCCTCAGTTAAGTGTGGGGCCTCTGGAAGCTGGGGCTCCAGAATTCAATTCCTGGATTGCTTGTGGTGAACTCTGGCCTCCTCTCCCGGGAGATGCTGGGAGCAGTATGCAGATGAGCCTTCCAGTCCTCTTCTACTGACAAGACAGCATATGAACCAGGGGAGCATCTCAATGACAATGGTGTGGTAATAAGGGAAGAAGATGTCCTTCTTATTGTCTCCTTTCTGGTGAGCCAAGTTCCCTTACAGAGTTTTGTCTTTTAGCTGCCCAGTGAGCACAATGAAGCATATAAGGGAAATAGGAGGATAGAAGTTCCCTGGAATTGTTTTCTAGGTAGCCTGATTGGTTTAACTTCACAGAAGCAAGATATTGCTGTTATCAAGGGTTGGGCCACTGATAATATATCAGAGTTAGACCCAATAGGTATTGAACAAAATGATAAAGTGAGAGGAGAGAGAGAGAAAGATGATTGCAATCTGAAAACATAGAGAGACCTAGATCCAAAAGAACAGATGAAGAAAATTAAATCTAGGATAGCTAATAAGGTAGGGGAAGAGCAAATATCTTCAGCCAGAAAAGCTTCACATATAGAGCCACCCCTGAAGGAGCTAGGTGTTTGAAAAAATGAAGTAAAAGAGTCTGAAAGTTAAACAACTGGTAGAAACTGTGTGAGGAAAGACAGAGGTAGAACTGCAGTTTGAGGAAGCCCTGAGACAGTTGAAATATAAGAATGAACAGCAGGTGCAAGAAATCCAGATATTATTTGCATTATTCTGACTCATAGTGCACACATTTGAATTCAGCTAATAAAAAGTTGTACAAAAGAAACTTAAAAAATGGTGCGGGCCATCCATTGCTCCTAACATGTGACAGGGGCTGACCAATGGCACCGATAGTCCATCACATAGTAAGGGCAAAGGGCCATGGGTGCCATTTTGATTAGTGGCAACCGATAGCCCGAGAGGGGGAGGTCACTCCCGGGACCCCGCTGGACCACTAGGGACTTTCAGTAAGTCTTGGGGGGTCAGGAGGGTGGGGTGTTGCAATTAATTAAATTTTAAGGGTTGGGGTGGGTTTAGGTTTTGTTTTTTTTAATGTGCCATTTCTCCCCCCCCTCCCCAAAATATGATAAGAAAACCACACAAAATTTTGTGAGTTTTCTTATCATTTCGGCGCCCTCCCAAAATGCGACGAAATAGGAAATATCGTCTCTGTTTCCTATTTGGTCGCAAACGAATGCACATCCCTAGTGAAAAGACAAGAGAGTAAGCTGGAGGACATACTTGGGGAGGGGGGGGGGGGCAAAGAGCATGAAGAAAGGCTCAAGGTCATACCTACAATGCAAGGAAGTGTCATTGATTTTGATGATGTTTTATAATATAATCCACCTAGAACAGGCATGCTGGTAAGTGAGCTATAAATCTCTGTAAATGAATAAATATGGCAAGAAGACTCTGTCAGTAGACAGAAGATGAAGTGGCATTAGGCTGTTACCTGTAGTGGCATTAGAAGGCTTGATAAAGTTGAGGTCAGTTGGGGACAAGCCAAAGTTGGAAAATAAGATAGGGGAAGAAAAAAAGGGCTAAAATACCTACTAGTAGAAAGAAAAGTAATGGTGAGAAACTTTAGGACAACTATGTACAATAAAGACCTGCTGCAGATGCCAACTTATGCAAGATTTAGATTTGCAATAATCTGGAGTTCAGGTCAGAAGGGAAAAGGTCAGGTTTACAGAAATATAGGGGTCCTAAAAATGATCCATAATCACAGCAGAGGCAGCCAAAGGGGGGCTAATAAGACTGCAAGATACAAGACCTTTCTACAAGTACCCAGAGAGAAGAGTAATAGGAAGACTGGAACAGTTTAAAAAGTCTGAAAGCATAAGGGGACATGCAGGAAAAATAAAGAGTCAACAGCTTACAAAGTTTTTCTACGAATACCCATCAGGGAAAGCCCTAGAAGAAGACTACAAGTGCTCTCCGATGGAACTTAAAGCTGTGAGGTAGGATATGTAAGGGACAAAGGGTAGGGTAATATGCCTTCATCTTAAAACCTTTAAGAAGTTAGACTGATCCACTTAAAAACAAAACAAAACAAGAAAACAGAAACCTACTGATTCACTGGGAGATCCCTGTCTCTTGCAGTTTAAAATAGATTGGGAGAAACGGGGAAGTAGAACAGGCTGAAAGCAAAGAGAGAGAGAGAGACAGAACCAGGCGGAAGCCAAGAGGAAAGGCTTACCTGGACCCAGCAGCATAGATGCCTGCAGCCTTTGGCTAGGGCCGAAGTTGGGAAGTAAGTTCTATGTGGTCCTTGGAAATCAGGTTAGCTACAACTGACTATTAATGTACCTTACTGCGGTGATCCTGGTGTCTCAAGAGGGAAACTGGAAACTTTAAGTGTGAAGTAAACACTGATGCATGAAGTAAAGCCGTTTTGATTGCAAGCAGCTGGCTCTGGTATGTGTGTTCCAGAAAATTGTTAGCAGATCGTGCAAGGTGCAGCGGATGATGTTACAGCCTTATTAAGAAAATGCTTTCTCCCATTCCTGTGTATATCAAATATATGGACCTGAAACCTGAAATCTTTGTTGTCAGATGTCTTGAACATATAAACTTCAGATTAGATTAGATTGAAAGATAAGGAATTCAGTGGCTGACTAAGAAGTTTAATTAAACCAAGCAGCTGTATTGCTGTTCCAACGTTAGATGCCAATGAGTTTTTGAATACTGGAAACAGAATGAAGTGCATGATTCTTTGTAAGAAACTCTTTCTGGATGCATTCATTATTGCATTATTCCATAGGATCCAGGTCTAATTTTCTGCCAGATCACCAACCTGGAACCTTTTGTAGCTTGCTTCCTTTTCCCATTGCAGCTGAAGGGGAAGGTGGAAGCCACCACTGGCCCTGGTCTGGCACCTATTTCTTTTCTTTCTTTCTTTCTTTCTTTTTTTTTTTTTTTTTTTTAGAAAATTACCACTGATCTGATGCAACTCTCTCTCTCCCCCCCCCCCCCCTTTTCCTCTCTGTAAGACTATTTTCAGTCTCCTTTGGCAGTACCATAGACACTGACAGGTGAATTTTCAAAGGAGTTATGATTGTAAATGTAACATACTATTGTAGAAAATTTCAAAAGGCATTTACCTGCATTAAGTGCACGTAACACAGTTAAAACCTATGGACAATTCAATAGCATATATTGTAGTAATTTTCAAAAGCCACTTAATCAGGCATGTTCTGTAAGGAGTGCGGGAAAATGGGTGCTCAGTGTTGAGCGCCTGCTCTCCCAACGCACGTCCAGCCACTTCTCCTGAGCACGCGATCCTGTATTTAAATGAGGGGTCATGCTAAAAGGAGGCACTAGGGACGATTATGCACTCCTAGTGCCTCCTTGGCCCAGAAGAGGTGGCAGGCTTTAATTTATAAGTATAAAATGTGCAGATTGGCTGCACATTTTTTTTCAGTATCCCGGATGAAAAACTAATAGCCTTATCAACATGCATTTGCATGTGACGAGTGCTGTTAGTTTTGGGGGATGCACATTTTTGATGCGCTAAACCCCTTACTGTATAAGGGGTAATGGACATGCATCAAAAACGTGCACCCAACTGCAGGTAAAATACTGCACTTAGCTGAGTGCACTTTACAATATCGGCCTGAATGTGGATAAAGTACATTTATACATATAAAACCCAATTTTAAGAGTAAATGCTTTTGAAAATCAGGCCATGAGTGAATATTTCCTCTTCTGATCCCTTTCCATCCAGCTAATTTCAGGGTAAGTGAAAACCAAAAGTTCTCAGGTATGGACAGTATAGTTTGATGGCATGGAGCAACAGGGCAGCTTTAGTATACTCTCACATTGACAAAGGGAGTGATAATAAGTTAGTCTTAAATTTATATATTATATAAGAGAAAAAATACACTCTAAAAAGAGTGGAGCAAAAGCATTTAATGAACACAAAAAAGTCATAAAATAAAAAATAAATTGATTACAAAAATTCATTTATATATGTATGTCAAATAAAATATTCATATTTCAAAAATAAAGAACTACATGAAACTAATACACCAAAACTCTAATAGTCCTATAAGAACCAAATAAGAAGATAGTTTAAGAAGAAACTCAGTGTCCAACACATTTTTGTCTTACAATGTAACACTCATTCAGTGTGATAACAGAGAAAACTCAAAGGAGATGTACCTTTGAACAAATTGTTACAATATCCCTGAATGAATCAGCAGATTATGCTTGTACAATGTTACTGCTTAACAATGTTACCTTCATTCTCAATGTATTTAACAATAAAGATTAGAAAGTGTGTTCCTCTTGGGTAAACTGTTAGAATGCCCAGAGAAGTCATGAGTAGGAAAAGTCTTTGAACATGGGAACCAGGCTATTCCAGCACTGGAACTCTGTGGAAAGGGTGAGTCAAAAAAACCTCCTACAACAAAATCCAAATACATGCTTTCTGAAGAATCTCTTGGTGGCTGCTGCTTTACTATCACTGAAGCTTGCCCCATGTAGGGTGTAGATTAAGGCTCACAGGTCTTTAGCTCTTGTCCTTTGTGTCCGGGGGCAGCCTTCCCAAAGGATGCAAGGTTTAAGCAGGCATCCTTTCTGGAAAAAATCAGGATACATCTTGGCCATCAAAAATCTCACTCAGAAGATCTGTCACGGGTGCTTGCTCCATCTAGGGTGTAGAGGGGCTCACAGGTCTTAAGGTCTCTGGGATGAGAGCCCTTTTGCCCCAAAGGGAATCAGGCAAAAATCTATCTCATTGCAATTAAATAGTAAATACAGGACAATCATCTGGCAGGGCGTGCAAAGAGAGGAACTGCTTAAAAAATATAAAGTTCCTGATGAGGCAGGCAGGTCTCACTGGAGTGGAAATGCTACATCCTTACTGCTCTGAATCTAAATCATAGTGACTCCAAGGAACACTAAAATGGCTGGGCTAAACAGGATGAGACATCCAATCCAAACTCTCCATGTTGGGAGGGGCTGAAAGGGATGGAAGGCTCATAGATGTAAAGTTCTAAGCAGAGACATAGTGACATCTAGTGGCCAACTCATAGGGGTGCCACATAGGAGTTTTGTGTTTCCATGTGGATGCGGATTCAAACTGCTTGGTGATCACAGCAAATAATAAGCACACATTTTGTACATTGTGTTTTTGCTTGTATATGGTATTTAAATATGGAATTATAATAACATTTGATTAATATTTTTGCACATTGTGTTATTGTATATTGTTGAGAGTTTAACATTCCACGTATGAAGCTCTGACAGCTGAGATATTCTGATTTAAATGGGGTAGGAAGAAGGTAAATGATTAGATCACAATGGATTGATATGATTTTGTGTATAGCCCATTTTGGGCAGAAGATGGTGGATTTCTTTATCAGCATAAGCAATAAGGACATCATCTTCCGATTCCCTGTCTTCTTTTATATTCTAAAGGTGCGTAGATAGTATAACATTTTTTTCCATTAAAGGGAGTTTGGGCATCGTTGATTGGTTTTTGTGTTATTTAAGTAAAAAAGCTGCATCTCTTTTTGTTATTTAGAGAATGTAATGATATTATTCATTTAAAAAGAAATAGATAAAATATTTGCACCTATCTACAGTTTTCTTTTGTCATTAATGTTTATTTATCTATTTATTTATTTGTTTATGCATATTCCACCTTTTATGACTGTTCAGGCACTTCAAAGCAGATCACATTCTGTTACTATAGGCCTTTCCCTGACCCAGAGTGCTTGTTTCCTGATTTTCTTGGTTGTTTATATTGCAAATGGGCTCATGATCCAAGTAACAGCAACAACTGGTTTATGAACGGGTTTAACTATCACAGTTGTGGATCAGGATTTTTCAGCGTCTCAACTATTAGCAGTCACACCTGATGAAAACCCCTATGGATAGCTCATCTATTTTTTTTTCTATTGCACATTTCAATCAGAATTGTTCTAAATGGAAAACATCTTATATCAAACTCCTGCATCAGATTTTCTGAAGCTTTTAGTAGTTGATTTCTCACTAAAAATAGATTTTTAAGTTAATTATAATTGTACCCCAAGTCCTTAGGTAAGAATTTACATCAGTATTATTTCCCTGGTGTTAGTCACGTTAATAACCAGTATAACAAAAATTCAGTTTTCTTTAACGAATAACTGAACTTTTTGAACATTTTAATTTATAAATTAGAATTCAGTTTGGGGGTTTTTAAACACATCTGGTAAGACATGAAAATTTGTAAATGCTGGATTTTGTGAACAGCATATTATCCGTTGCTAGTCTACAATTCTCATCCATGGTATGTGTTCTGTGAAAGTCATCACCACTCAGAGGCAGCACGTACGCAGTGCTGAAATTGACTGAAAGTGTTCATAGAATGAATGAGGAAAAAATGTGGGTTTATGTATAATTATCAGCTAACTGCCCATTATTACCTGCTTCACCTTACCATGGGAGTTTTAAGTAGGAAGCCAGCTCAGCTGTCAACCTACAAGTAAAGCCATGATTGATGGTTTCAGCCACTCCTTTTTTTGTTTGTTTTTCTCATCCCTTTTCTCTAAGCACTGGAAAACAGGAGAAATCCCAGAATGCTTAGAAAAGGGAAGCTTAAGAAAACCCTTGGACTAGCTTATTATGTGACTCATAATATAAAGAAACTTGGCAGCTCTAAGCAGGCATACTCTAGGCTTAAAAGTCCCCCATTATCATCACAAGCCTCTAATTAGAAGAATCACAAGAAAGAGGCAGGGAAATCTCAGTGTTAGCCTTCTCAGTTTTGCCCATTTTTCTGTGTGCTCTCACCTGAATATCAATTGTTATTTCCTCTTTAGACCAGGCACCACCACATTCTCTGCATTCAGCAATAGCTTTTGCCAAGCTTTTCACTATTATTACTTTTATGCAAACAGGATTTGTTCAGATGAGTTTGAATGAAATCCAAGAAAGCTATTTCAAGTGCCTGAAAAAAAAAATTAGAGGCATTTACTATCAGTGGACAAATGGAAAGTATTTTGATTATGGGTGTTCTGTTGGTCAGAAAATCACAGTTAAAAGTGGAAGCAGTTTTCTGTTAGAGTGCACAGAGATCTTATTACTTTAACTGGCTTTAGCTGTGGGAGATCTTCTAATGTATGCCCATTTGGCGTTAATACAAAATAGCATCACTTCTTGGATATTCAGACAGGTGCTGCCAAGAGGGACAAACCTTACTCTGCCATTTTTTTTGTGTCAAAGCTTCTCTCATCAAGCTTCTTCCATCAGGATGACTCGCACAATTAAAGTAGGCTTTCAGAGACTGAAAAAAAATAAGTTTATAAAAAAATAAGACTATCGGATTATCTCTTGTTTTATGATTTGTAGGACATAGTCTCCTGGATTTAGTTTTAAAAAATAGGCTAGGAGCTAGATCAGTGGCAGTGCTCATGTGTTCAGCCATGCTGAGGATCTTGGTTTGATTCACAGTGGGCCAGATCTTAAAAAAAAAAAAAGCGCGGGCGTAGATTTATTCGCGCAACCCGGCGCGAACAAATCTACGCCTGATTTTATAACATGTGCGTGCAGCCGCTCACATGTTATAAAATCCGGGGTCGGCGCGCGCAAGGGGGTGCACACTTGTGCACCTTGCGCGTGCCGAGCACAAGGGGAGCCCCGATGGCTTTCCCTATTCCCTCCAAGGCCATTCCGAAATCGGAGCGACCTTGGAGGGAAATTTTTTTGCGATTTTTTTTTTTTTTTTCTTTTTTTTTTGTTTCCCCCCCCCCCCCCCCACCTTCCCCTCCCTTCCCCTATCTAGCCCACCCCCAGCCCTAACTAAATCCCCCCTACTTTTTTTTTCCGAAGTTATACCTGCCAGCTCACCATCCCCCAGCAGAGGCTGCTGTGCCGGAGGATTCAGGACCGCCCCCAAACTGCCACCACACTCCCGGCCCGGACCATCCATTTTTGAAAGCCCCGGGACATCCACGTGTCCCGGGGCTTGTGCGCACCGCCAAGCCTATGAAAAATAGGCTCGGCGCGCGCAGGGGTAGGTTTTCGGGGGTTACGCGCATAACCCTTTGAAAATCTACCCCAGTCTGATCCTTGGGTCAGCTGGTGATGACGTGGAGGTAGTGTTCACAGGCACTCCCGGGGGTGGAGATCATTGCATAATAGTGATACTTAGTGGTTGTATTTAGGCCCATAGTTGCAAGTTTCTGGAAGGAGCCCTTATGCTTTGCCCAGGCCAAGGGCTGTTGCTGTAATGAGTAGGCTAAATGAATTGGGAGAGAATATAAAATATTGGAAAAAATCTCAGGTTGTTGCAAATGAAAGTTCTTGGCACTGTAGCCCAACAGAGGCCAGATCTGATGGAGTTAGACAGACATGCTGAACAGCAGGAAAAAACTGCCAGGCCAAAAAAAAATTGATATCTGTTGCAGAATCTTAATATGGATAGAAGAGCACAGGGAGGTTCTTTCCTGAAGTAAGATTATTCAATAATTATATTTCTATGATTTCAGTTCCTTACAGAAATATCCTTAAATTTGTATTTGTATTTGTGTGCTAGAAGTTGTTTTTTATGGGCTGAATTTTCAAAGCCAGTTACACATGTAAAATCTAATTTAGAACATAAGAATATAAGAACTTCCATACTGGGTTAGACAAAGGGTCCATCAAGCCTAGTACTCTATTTCCAGCTGTGGGTAATCTAGTCACAAGTACCTGGCAGGATCCCAAATAGTACATAGTGTCCATGCTATTTACAGCCAGGAATAAGCAGTGGCTTTTCCCAAGTCTACCTGGTTAATAATGGTTTATGGACCTCTGGGAACTTGTCCAAACATTTTTTAAACCCAGCAATGCCAACTTCCTTTATCATATCCTCCAGCAATAAATTCCAGACCTTAACTGTGTGTTGAGTGAAAAAATATTTTCTCCAATTTGTTTTAAATGTGCTTCTTAATAACTTAAAATGTCCCCTAGTCTTTGTATTTTTTAGATCGTAAATAATCAGTTCATGTTTACTTGTTCCACTCTACTCATGATTCTATAGACCTCTTTCATATCATATCTCCTCTCAGCCATCTTGTTTTCTATGCTGAAGAGCTCTAACATGTTTAACCTTTCCTTTATCATTTTGGTTGCTCTTTTCTGTATCTTTTATAGTTCTATTGTATCTTATATGAGATGTGGCAACCAGAACTGCATACAATACTCTAGGTGCGGTTGCACCATGGATCTATGCAGAGATATTATCATATGCTCCTTTTATTCTCCATTCCTTTCCTAATAATTTTTTTTATCACTGCTGTACACTGAACTGAGGATTTCAACATATTGTCTACAAAGACACCTACTGTAGATCCTTTTCTTGGGTGGTAACTACTAATGTAGAACCTAACAATGTATAACTACAGTTTGGATTATTTTTCCCAGTGTGTATCACTTTTCATTTGTCCACATTAAATTTCATCAGCCTTTGGATGCCCAATCTCCAAGTCTCACAAGGTCTTCCTGCATTTTCACACAATCTGCTTGTGATTTAACAACTTGGGATAATTTTGTTTCATCTGAAAATTTGATCATTTATAAATATGTTAAAAAGCACTGGTCTCAGTATAGATCCTTAGGGCACTGTACTGGGACCAGTGCTTTTTCCTCCATTGAGAAAACTGACTATTTAGTCCTACTCTCTGTTTCCTATGTTTTAACCAATTCATTTCCTGTCCCATGACTTTTTAATTTTCTCAGTCATCTCTGATGATGAACTTTAAGTGCCTCCTGAAAATCCACATAAACTATATCCATCGGCTCACCATTATCCACATGTTTATTAACCCCTTCATATATTGTAGCAGATTGATGAGACAAGACTTCCCTTTGCTAAATCCATATTGGTTCTGCCCTATTAAACCATGTCTATTTATACAGTATGTTCAGTAATTTTGTTTTTTAGAATAGTTCTACCATTTTTCCTGTCACTGACAGGCTTACTGGTCTATAGTTTCCTGGTTCACCCCGGAGCTTTTTTGAAAGATTGGTGTTACATTGGCCACCCTCCAATCTTAAGGTACAATGCATGATTTTAATGATAAATTACAATGTACTAGTAATAGGTTTACAATTTCATTTTTTAGTTATTTCAGAACACTGGGGTGTATACCATGTGTCCAGGTATTGTAATACTGTGTAGTCTTTCAGGTTGCCCTATTACATCTTCCATGTTCATGTACTTTGTTCACTGAGATTTGTTTAAGTTCTTCTGAATCATCAACTTCAAATATCACTTCTGACACATGGTTTGAGAAATGGGATTTGAATTCATGCCTCCAAAGTGAAGAACAGGAAAAGAAAAAGGTTTATTGTATGTGAGGCTTGCAGAAAAACAGTTTGGAGGTAAAGCAGTGCTGCAATGTGTACCAGAGCACTGAAGAGGTTAAAGGAATATGGCTTAGGGAGCCCACAGAAGTGAAACAGCTGCCAAAATTTTCTGTTTGAACAGATATTGAGCAGAGGACTTGTGGTGCTAAACAGGGTACAGAGCCATAGGAGTGCATAGAGTGCTGAGGATTTTAAAAGACTGTGGCTCAAGAAGGAACACAGAGGAGAAAAAACAGGGTAAAAGTTTTTTCTTCAAAACAGAGCTGTATAATGGGCCTGAAAGAAAAGGTAGGTTTAAAGGTATCATTGCAAGTAAGGGGTTCAGCTCCACTTGCATAATCAGTACCATCAGTGAATAAGTAGCTGGAAAAGCAGGATTTTTTTGTCTTTTTTTTTTTACCTTTTCACAGAAAACTAAAAGGAGAGAGATTGTGTTTAAACAGGGTGTGGGCTCTACAGAAGTGAAACTGCCAGAGTTGCTGTGTCTCTGAACAAGGCTTTGCCCTCCAGAAGCAAGCATGAATTGACAAGTGAAGCAAGCACTGTTTCAGAGCCTCCGGATACAACTACAAGAAAATGCTCTGAAATGCTAGAGGGTCAATATTCAAAACTGGCCAGTTAAGTAACTTGGTTGATTAAAACTTATCTGGCTAAGTTATGGTATATGTTCAGCGGCATGGCAATGCCACTGAATATATGCATATAACTGAGCGCTTAGCCGTATAAGTCTAACCGGCAAAGTTTAGACTTGATCTATGGAACATCTAGCTTAGCCATACAATTTATGTGGCTAAGTCCGTATATCAGCAGTTAGCGCATAACTTGTATGGCTAACTCACTCCATCCTGATCCGCCTACCTTTTAGCTGTGTAAAAGACTTATATGATTAAGTGGCGGCTACTGAATGTGGGCGCATATTCAGCAGCTGCTACTTAACCACATAAGTCCTGCTTGTCTGGCTAAATAGTGCTGACTGTGCTTTGAATATCAGGCCTTAGGTTTTCTGAGCAAATGCCAGGAAAGAACAGAAAGCACACTGGACACGTGTAACTGTCCACCTGACCGAACTAAAGCTGGAAGCAGAAAATGCACAGCAGCTGAGTGAGTCACATGACTACAGCGCCACTTCAGTGGAAGCCGAAAGTGGTAAAGTGGATAAAGCCAGAACAGACCCTGAGTTGCTAGAACAGGGAGAATACCAGATGAATGAACCTGTAGTGATTGAGTCTGAGATATCAGAGAGCTCATGGTGAAGCTTTAGAACCTGGCCTGGAAAAGGCAACACAGACAGAAGGAGAAAGTATAGAATAGCCTGCTGGATGCAGCACTGATTGGTCTATGGAAAGTGCTGCAGAGCATCTAGTGAGATGTGCTGCAGAAGAGCCAGTGGGAGGTGTTTCAGAGAGAGGTGCTACCAGGAGCCCAGACAGGGTTGCTGCAGAGGAGCCAGAAAGGGGTGCTTCAGAGAGTCCGGAGGAAGGCATTCTAGAGTGTCCAAACACAGCCACTGTGGAATGGCTAGAGGGAGGGGATGCAGGTGGAAACAGCACAATTGAGTCAGAAAATGCTGTGGCAATTGTTGAAAGAGAGTGGAAACCTGAAGGAAGGAGGATTTTGCAGTGAGTGGAAAACAAGCCATTACAGGAACTCCCAAGTAAAGTCCAAAGAGTCCAGCTGGGGAATGAGTGAACTCAGAGCCATTAATGGACTCAGTTAAAGGACTGGGGGTGAACACTGGGCAAAGGGAAGAGAGGGTGGTGGTAATAGTATTATCTGGGTAACCCTAATGTGTGAGGGTGAGCTTGACCCTAGAACTCCGACCCCAAGCCTAGCTAGTGGGAGACCAGATGAAGGAACATGGGGATTTGAGGCCCTTCTCTGGATGGGATACAGGAAGAGTGAAGATGCTCAGACTAATGGGTCAAAACTAAGGGGGAGGGTATATGAAGTGGCCATACTTCCCCTCCCTAACCTGTGCTGAACCAGGCATCTAGCCTGGTTCACCATAAATCCTATAGGGAGAGGGAAAGAGAGAGAGCTATGTGGGCAAGATAAGAATGTGAACTCAGCTGGGATCACAATGAGTCAACAATGCCTAGATCTTTTTCCTGGGTGATAATTCCTAATATAGAATCTAATGTAGTGTAACTACAGAATGAATTATTTTTCCCTATATGCATCATCTTGCATTTATATACATTAAATTTAATTTGCCATTTAGATGACCAATCTTCCAGTCTTGCAAGGACCTCCTGTAATTTATCACAATCCGTTTGTGATTTATCACAATCCATTTGTGATTTAACTACTCTGAATAATTTTGTGTCATCTGCAAATTTGATCACCTAACTCATCAAGGTCTTTTCCAGAGCATTTATAAAAATATTGAAAAGCACCGGTCCAAATACAGATCCCTAAGGTACTCTGCTGTTTACCTTTTTCCACTGAGAAAACTGACCATTTAATCCTACTTTCTGTTTTGTGTCTTTTAACCAGTTTGTAATCTACAAAAGGACATAGCCTCCTATCCCATGACTTTTTAGTTTTCTTAGAAGCCGCTCATGAGGGACTTTGTTAAATGCCTTTTGAAAATCCAAATACACTATATCTACCGGTTCATGTTTATCCACATGTTTATTAACCTCTTTAAAAAAATAAAATAGCAGATTCATGATGGTAAATCCATACTGATTGTGTCCATTAAACCATTCTATGATTTTATTCTTTACAATTGCTTCCACAATTTTTCCCTGCACTGAAGTCAGGCTCACCAGTCACTAAAGTCAGGTTCAACGGACACAGAATGTCTCTAACATTTTCTCTACAATATTTACTATAGGAATGACCCCAGTCAGGGTAGTGTTTGGAATTCAGATTCTCCATGGCATCCTTGAAGGGCTTCCATCAGCTGCCTCATCACTACCAAATCATGATGCTGCAGGGGGTGATCCACACCTTTCTCTGTTTCCAGAGACAGATTATGAAGGAGTATCTGCTGCTCCACTAAACTCTGCAGCATAATATAGGTGGAATTCCAGGAGGTGCCAACATCTTGAATCACACACTTGTGATGCATCATGAATTATTCCTGCTTCTTACAAAGAAGCTGCTCGCCCTTCATGCTTCAGTGGAAATGTCCTTCTATTTTCCTACACCTCTCTATCAGGGCGGGGTAGGGCGGGAGAGGGCCAGTTGGGACAGTGCCATCAGGTGCTATCTTGGTGAAGCGCGCCAGCTAGCTGCTGGCATGCGGAATTTACTTCTACTCATGAGAGCAGGTAAATTTTAAAACACATTTTAGGTGAACTGGGGGGGGGGGGGTTTAGGGTCGGGGCAGAAAGGGGAAAAGGAAGGAAGGATAGTTAGGGGTTAGGGAAGCTCCTTCCCAGTCTGTTCCTTTTTTGGAGCGGACTGTGAGGGAACTGGGGAAGGCCTGATTGTATTACGTCCGCTTTTAAATAAAATCCCCTCCCTTGTATGCACGAGTGGGCACCCACGCTCCCATGCGTGCGCCAATATAAAATCGGGTGCGCATGTATCAGATTTTATAACATGTGCGCAACCTTTTAAAAATTTACCTTCCAGCACAGACTGATTCCACACAGAAAAAAACCTGTTAGTTAAAGACCGGCAGCTGGTAAAACTATTCTTCTCTTCAGTTTGTCAGTGTACTGTGCTTACCTCAGTGTCCAGAGACAAAAAAATCATTGGTCCTGCTACAATCTGCATACTGTTTTCTACCCTAACACTCCCCTTGTGAAGTGAAAAATCATAATCAGCAGCAGTGTACTGCCTTTGTTTTTCTGGTGAAGTGAGTGAAACCACTGCAGCAGAGAGAAGATCAGAAGCAGTCTTACATAGAAACATAGAAACATAGAAATGACGGCAGAAGAAGACCAAATGGCCCATCCAGTCTGCCCAGCAAGCTTCACACATTTTTTTCTCTCATACTTATCTTTTTCTCTTAACTCTTGGTTCTATTTCCCTTCCACCCCCACCATTAATGTAGAGAGCAGTGATGGAGCTGCATCCAAGTGAAATACCTAGCTTGATTAGTTAGGGGTAGTAGGGGTAGTAACCGCTGCAATAAGCAAGCTACACCCATGTTTATTCCCTTTACCCAGACTATGTCATACAGCCCCTATTGGTTGTTTTTCTTCTCCCCTGCAGTTGAAGCTATTCTGGATATGCGTGAAGCCTCAGCTTTTCTTATTCCCCTGCTGTTGAAGCAGAGAGCTATGCTGGAAATGCTTGATGTATCAGCTTCTCTCCCATGCCATGAAGCAGAGAGCCATGCTGGATATGCATCGAAAGCGAAGTATCAGGCACATTTGGTTTGGGGTAGTAACCGCTGTAATAAGCCAGCTACTCCCCGCTTTGTGAGTGCGAACCCTCTTTTCTTCTCCCCTGCCGTTGAAGCAGAGAACTATGCTGTATATGCTTGGAAAGTGAAGTATTAGGCTTATTTGGTTTGGGGTAGTAACCGCCGTAACAAGCCAGCTACTCCCCTCTTTGTGATTGCAAATCCTTTTTTCCACATTTCCTCTTGCCGTTGAAGCTTAGAGCGATGTTGGAGTCACAGTAAGCATCTGTATGTTTATTTAATAAGGGTATTGTCTCCGGGCAGTAGCCATCGTTCTGGTGAGCCACCCACTCTACATTGGCGGTCTCTTGACTTTATGGATCCACAGTGTTTATCCCACGCCCCTTTGAAGTCCCTCACAGTTCTGGTCTTCACCACTTCCTCCGGAAGGGCATTCCAGGCATCCACCACCCTCTCCGTGAAGAAATACTTCCTGACATTGGTTCTGAATCTTCCTCCCTGGAGCTTCAAATCGTGACCCCTGGTTCTGCTGATTTTCTTCCTACGGAAAAGGTTTGTCGTTGTCTTTGGATCATTAAAACCTTTCAAGTATCTGAAAGTCTGTATCATATCACCTCTGCTCCTCCTCTCCTCCAGGGTGTACATATTTAGATTCTTCAATCTCTCCTCGTACGTCATCCGATGAAGATCCTCCACCTTCCTGGTCGCCCTTCTCTGTACCGCTTCCATCTTGTCTTTGTCTTTTTGAAGATACGGTCTCCAGAACTGAACACAGTACTCCAGGTGAGGCCTCACCAAGGACCTGTACAGGGGAATAATCACTTCCCTTTTTCTTACTCGATATTCCTCTCTCTATGCATCCCAGCATTCTTCTGGCTTTTGCTATCGCCTTGTCGCATTGTTTCACAGACTTCATATCATTAGATACTATCACCCCAAGGTCCCTCTCCTGTTCCGTGCACATCAGCCTTCCCCCCCCCCATCAAATACATTTCATTCGGATTTCCACTCCCCATATGCATGACTTTGCATTTCTTTGCATTGAATCTCAGCTGCCATGTCTTCGACCACTCTTCCAGTTTCCTTAGATCCCGTCTCATTCTCTCCACTCCTTCCGGCGTGTTCACTATGTTGCAGATCTTAGTGTCATCCGCAAAAAGACAAACCTTACCTTCACCAGTGCCAAATCTACCTTGTACCAGTGCCAAATCTAAAAGTTTATAAGCTTATTTTTAAATCCTATGAAAGTTTCTACAAACAGCTAGAGAGTAAATTCAGACTGTTTCTTGCACATGCTCAGACTTTATGGTAGAAGTCGCTCAGCATTACTTAACTCAAATAGCAGCTATAGGCTATTTAAAAAGATGTTGCACTGTGATTTGTTCTCTGTGTGGTTTCCTTGCCAACTTGCCCTGCTTCGGTTCTGACAAGGCTGTGAAGTCACACAGGAAGAGTTGGTTGCTAGTTACCAGGTTTTTTTTTGTTTTTGTTTTTTTGCTCAGTAGTACACAGCCTAGACTTCAATGTGCCATATACTTGAATGGGAAACATAAACAAATGAGACATATTTTTATTTCATTCTTGGGTCCCCTCCATTTGTTTCAGGGGTCCACATAAGAAACAAATATGGACTCATTTGTTGTGTTTTGCCCATTTGCTTCAAACAAATGTGTATCCCTAACAACAAATTACATTCAGTAATGATAAGTTCTTGTCATAGAGATTATACAGTATAAGCAGATACTGTGGCAATGGGAAATAAAGTGACTTGTTGTTATGGATTGTACATCCTGCACACAAAGTACCGCAGGCAGACAAAACTAAATTAGGTAGCCTGTGCTATAGCAGCCCAGGGAAATGCAAAGGAAGACCAGAAAAGAAAAAGTCTTGCTACAGCGACAAGGGGGACCCTAGACATCCTGAAAATTGGTCCCCAAATTCCAAGCCTATTCCACTAAGCCAGTCTTTCTCCTCAGTTTCTTGTATTTGGATTAACTTATGCAGAATATTCTCATTTGGAGGACTTTGTTTTAAAACTAAGGGTTGTTTTTTTCAATTTTGTGACTATGGAGAAACACTTTGGAAAACAGGGCTCATACTGTTTTTCTGTTATATGTAGATATGTATGTTCATCTATTTGTGATAGGATTGTAAAATGCTATGCTACCTTGGCATTCTTCTGAGTTTAATAACACAAGCAAAATAGCAAAATCCGAAGCCTACATAAGAATTGGATGTGAACATGGTTGTTTAGAGGGATCTGTGTGACTGAAAAGAAATGGAGATGTTTATGAAGAAATGTCTGTCTGAGTGACAGTTTGAATGTAGGCTGGAGAGATTGCTATTAATTACAATAAAAAGGAGAGGTATAGCTTTTTAAAGAAAGACTTCCTTCTGTTGTAAATTAGCTGTATAAAAATTATTGAACATTTTCTGTTAAGCCTAACAGCACTATGATAAGTATATTTTTTTCTATTGGGATGTAAAGAGACTCCATCTTTTTAAAAATCAATTATATACATTTCTATTTGTGCCTTTAAGTTGCTAGTGTATAGTTATATGTTACATTAAACCATTATTGTGACAGGTGAGTTAGATTTATCAGACGTTGTCATAATGAATACCACTACAGTGGGGCTGGGGCTACTGTAAACCCTTTTTTTTTTTTTTGCCTAGTTAAGTGGTAGCAGCTGTCAAGTGCAGTCAATTGTGCCATAAATCTTTAGATGGAGACCTTTTGGCCTGCATCTTCTTTTTCTAGAAGCTGTAGGCTTTCTTAAAGTTAAATGGTCCCACAACACACACAGAACTGTGATTTCGGGCAAGACTTGTTGACTTACTTTTCCCTCTGGCGCTGACCCATCTGCGCCAGAAAAACCAAGAAGCTGAAATACTACGTCGAAACTTAAAGCCAAGCATTTGTGCTGAACAGCTGGCAGAACCCATGTTTAGCTGTCATGTGTCTGGTTTTTTTTTGTTTTTGTTTTTTAACCCAATTGTTTCCTCCTCAATCAAAACTCAACTCAATCAAAACTTCCAACTCAATCAAAACAAGGCCTAGGATTTGATGCCATGAATTTTCATTCACATCTACTTGGGAATTTTCCCCCTCTCCACTTGAGTCATTGCAAAATATAGTTTATGGCCTCTGGCTGAGGATTGTCTGTGCAACAATTGGGATAGATAGGAAGGAGGAGTTATAAAATGGGGAATTGTGAATAAGGGCTCATGGAACCATAGACCATTCAGATTCTGATTGATCTGGAAGCCCAAAGGAGTAAGAGTAAACTGATGGACGAGAAAATACTATCTCAAAGTTTTTCTTGCAACCCACCAGCTTAGAATAGTAATCATAACATTAATAATAATAATTTTGGATTTTATGCCCTGTCCAGAATAATAAATAAAGAAACCCCTAAAATAAATGGTACATAAATCCATACAAAATAGTCAGAATGTACAAAGATATGATCCCACTGTAAAAATCTTGTAGTGCTCAATAATTAAAAATCAGTAGACCAGATAAAAAGGGCAACTTATTAACAGACTACTGAGCTTTACAATATATTAGTGGCAGCGTTCAAGGGGAGCAGTAGTTCAAGATTCCAGCATTTATTTTTGAATAATTCCTTTTGACAAGCACTAAATGAAATAGAGAAAAGAAAGATGAAAGGAAGAATTATACAATCGTTTAAGCATCTTGTACTGCTCATTCACACTTAATCTTCCTTATAACCATCACATCTGTATGGTATTCTTGAAAAAGCAGAGGAATTCATACACTTTTATTTACATATTAGAGAATGATTAGTGGAAGTAAACCATCTTTAAAAAGATATCCTCTAATTGATATAAAAAGGAAACGCTACAGTAGAATTTAATTCTATATTAAATGTCAAGCAAGGATCAATTTGGCAGGGAAAGACTTCAATTTATTGAAACCAAGGTTTGTAAGACAGCAGTCTGTTTTAGAAAAGAGACCATTGCAATTAGCCATGGTAATGCACTAAGGAGTGAATTTTTACAGGGGTTCCACGAGTAAAAATAACATATATGCATGTAAGCAGTAGATACATGCATGTATGCTATTTCATAAACATCAAGAGTACATGCGTATTTTCAGTTTCACACATATATTTTACTGTGGGGACAAAAAGGGGTGATCTGTTTTGTAAGAGATACATGTATACATTAGCAAATTCATTTTACACCTATTAATTGATTCATGCTAGCGAAATTGGACTTATTTGTTATCTGCAGTTTTTGAACTGGTGGAGATTCAGAGTGAAGTCCTAGATGGTCTAACTGTCCTGGAGAAGGACTGGATGATCTGGTGGTAGTATCAGTGATTTGGTGATTTTAAGTGTTATGGGGCTATGCCAGTCACTAACATTATCCCTATGTGAGTTTTCTATCTAGGGGTTTTGATATAGATGATTCCTCTCATTGCTATAACTCCATTTTTTGTGGGATATATATAGTCTTTTGGAGCATGTCCAGTGCTTCAGTGGGAAGGCTACAGAGAAAAAGTTAGGAGTCACAGTTAGAGATTCTGTTATGATCAGGAGGTTCGTGAACCCTTGGACGGACGGGGAGGTTTGTACTACCTTGGGAGATGGCTCCGCAGGTTCCCCCGTTGGGTGGCAAGGCGGAACAGAAGTTGGAACTGGCTGGATCCTCGCTGTAGGAGACTCAGATGGACGCTGAGAGGACGCCGAGGTGTGAAGTCAGAGCAAGGGACAGTTGGATTTTCGCCACCGGAGACCCGCGGTCCCCCCAGAAGGAGCCCGTAGGGACCCGGGCCGCTGGGACTTAGGTGGACCTTTGAGAGGTCGAAGAGGCGTGAGGTCGGTGCAAGGGCCAACTGGATCTTCGCCACTGGAAGTCCGCGGTCCCCCCGGGAGGAGCCCATAGGGACCTGGGCCGCTGGGACTTAGGTGGGCTCTTGAAGGAGGATGGTCCAAGAGAAGTCCGATGTTGAATACCAGAGGATTGCCACTTGCCAGTCCAAAGTCACACACCGAAAGATCACCGCTTGCCAGTCTGAAGTCACACACTGAGGAATCACTGCTTGCCAGTCTGAAGTCACACACCGAAGGATCACCGCTTGCCAGTCCGAAGTCACACACCGAGGAATCACCAAGAAGAACCAGGAATCAGGAACCCAAGGCACCAGAAGACTCACCAAAGCAAGCAGACTTGCAGCAGAAGCGTTGCCAAGTCAAGGATTGACTGTGGGCAGTCTCCTTATATACTTCCCTGTGCCTGGCCCATCAGGCACAGGTGAAGTCAATTTGAAGGACGAGGCCCCTTTAAATTCTGTAAGGAGGTGCAGCCTCGTGCCTAAGGGCATGGTGGCCATCTTGGATCCTGGCTGCGGAGGAAAGCGGCCTGATGCCGGGAGGGAGGACCAGGGACGCCTCCCCTGCCGGCAGCCAATGTGGAGGTCTGCGCCGGTGTGCGGGGGCGAATGGAACCAGACTCCCAAGATTTCCCCGATGCTGCCGTGGCGGCCCTGCTGCCGCGGGTCACGTAGGGGGTTGCAGCCGCGGCCATCCATGGCCGCGGGACACAACAGATTCCTCCAGGATCTCAAAGCTGAGAGGATGGGAGAGCAAGAGAGTTCCCCAAGATCTCAAAGCAGGGTGATTGGAAAGCTGGAGATTCCCCCTGGATTTCACAGAAGGCAATTCAAGCATTTGGCAAAGAGGTAGGTATTGAGGAAGAATTTTTTAGAAGATTTTTGGATTTTGACTGACCAGTCTTTGAGGGTAGGGCATACTTGGGCTGGAATGAGAGATCTTTTGACTCATTTGACCAGGTAATAGATTGGGTGAAGAGAAGGAAGTAGACTTTTGAGCCACTAACTCAAGAGACTTGAATTTTTGATAGTTGACTTACAGTTGAAGATGTTTTGTTTGATGCCCTCTTTTGGATATTTTGCTTGGGGATATTTTTCTGGACCAGTTCATGCCAGAACTGGAAGAACACTCTAGTCATCCCATTCTCAATGGTGAGGATATTTTCAGTCAGGATGAAGGTGCAAGAGCAAGAAGAAAAGTGAGCAGAGGATAACTAGAGGTATGTTGATTCTTATTTTTGTCATCTTGATCTGGATCCTCTTTTTTAAATTATAGTAAAAATGATCTTTTATTTGAACACCAACTAATGACTCTAGTGTTTTCATTGAGTTTGACTGAATTGTGGACTTATTGGGATGGATGGACCCTTTTGTGATTCTTAGTATCTCCCTGTAGTGAAAATTTTGGCTTCCCTGCTTTTATTTTTCAATATTTGGCACTTTCTGGAAATCAATATAGAGTGTGAAGTGATTACGGAGATAGTGGTGTATAATGCCAGGGGCCCCGAGAGAAGTCTTTAGTCTTCCTCCCCTTCCGGACTTGAATCCAGACCTGTAGCACCCCTAATAGTGGATAAAGCATCCACACTGGAGACTGGCTACACAAGTACATGTGCAAGCAAGTATTTTAAAATACCTGCCTCCACATATAAAGCAGGGTTATTATGCATACATATTACATTTTTTACATACCAAATTATATGCATGTATGTTTATAAAATGGGTCGAGAAAGTATGTGTTTTCTGGAATTAAAATTATTCACCTGTATTGAAACATGTAGTTACTTTTGCAGCAGAAATATACAGTATTTTATAAACTGGGCAGCTCTTGTCATTTAGTTTATAAAATGCTAACAGTAATCTCAATGCTTCCACTTATGCATGCAAATGCTGTACTGCAGATAGATTTGAAAGTTATGCTGTAAGGGTCCTATATACTAAAAGTGCAATGCACTTAGCACATGTGCTAACCGCTTTAAGTGCACACTTTAATTACATGCTATTTAATTAGCCCCTAGCATGGGCTAAATTTAATTTGTACTTTAAGTACATGATGTTTAACTCCTGTCCAGAGCTGTAATAAACTGCTAGTGGCACCAGTTTTGCATACGGTCAGGGCCTTCAAAGGATTCAGTGAATCCCCAGCCCATAGGTGTTGCCCAGATTTATACATCTGATCGGGCAGGGATAAACCAAAACCCTGCTTGATCCGATTAACTGCATCACATCTAGCTATACCTCTCCCTCCCCCAGTGGGCAGCAGGAATCACTTTTATCCAAACGTCATCTCCTGCTGCCGTGGGACCAGTCTTGCAGCTCTTACCATGAGTCCAGCCCTGCAACAGCAGGAGATGACATTTGAATAAACGTGACTCCTGCTGCTGCCCACTCCACTACTCAGCAGGACGTGGCAAAGCCTGTCCCACGATGGCTGAAGAGAGAGATCTGATGTAATGGCAACTGAAGAGAGGAGAAAGATGCAGTGGCCACCAATAGACCCATTTCCACTGGCAGCCGAAGAGAAGAAGAAGAACGCGGTGGCTGTCAGTGGACCCCATCCCACTAACAGCTGAAGAGAGAAGGATGCTGTGGCCACCAGCAGACCTCATATTGGTATTTTGGGAAATTTTATAAACATTTTTTATGAGGTTTTAATTACTGGATGTTCTATTCATCAGTTTTTAAATATTCCTTTTTTTTTTTTTTAGTATGGTTTTATTTTTATTATTGATGGTTTATATTTTTTTATTTTTTTATTTTGTTTGTTGGTCTCTTATTTTGCCTTTGGTAAGAGTCTGTCTGATCTGTATGTGTGATCGAGGTGAGGGATTCTGCTGGTTTATGTGTGTTTATGTGTGTGATGGTAAATGGAACCTTCTCTGAAGAGAGAGCGGTTTTAAGTGGTGTACCGCAAGGATCGGTGTTGGGACAGGTCCTGTTCAATATCTTTGTGAGCGACATTGCGGACGGGATAGAAGGTAAGGTTTGTCTTTTTGCGGACGACACTAAGATCTGCAACAGAGTGGACACGCCGGAAGGAGTGGAGAGAATGAGACGGGATCTAAGGAAACTGGAAGAGTGGTCGAAGATATGGCAGCTGAGATTCAATGCCAAGAAGTGCAAAGTCATGCATATGGGGAGTGGAAATCCGAATGAACTGTATTCGATGGGGGGGGAAAGGCTGATGTGCACGGAGCAGGAGAGGGACCTTGGGGTGATAGTGTCTAATGATGTGAAGACAGCAAAACAATGCGACAAGGCGATAGCAAAAGCCAGAAGAATGCTGGGCTGCATAGAGAGAGGAATATCGAGTAAGAAAAGGGAAGTGATTATTCCCTTGTACAGGTCCTTGGTGAGGCCTCAGCTGGAGTACTGTGTTCAGTTCTGGAGACCGTATCTACAAAAAGACAAAGACAAGATGGAAGCGGTACAGAGAAGGGCGACCAGGAAGGTGGAGGATCTTCATCGGATGACGTACGAGGAGAGATTGAAGAATCTAAATATGTACACCCTAGAGGAAAGGAGGACCAGAGGTGATATGATACAGACTTTCAGATACTTGAAAGGTTTTAATGATCCAAAAACAACGACAAACCTTTTCCGTAGGAAGAAAATCAGCAGAAGCAGGGGTCACGATTTGAGGCTCCAGGGAGGAAGATTCAGAACCAATGTCAGGAAGTATTTCTTCACGGAGAGGGTGGTGGATGCCTGGAATGCCCTTCCGGAGGAAGTGGTGAAGACCAGAACTGTGAAAGACTTCAAAGGGGCATGGGATAAACACTGTGGATCCATAAAGTCAAGAGGCCGCCAATGAAGAGTGGGTGACTCGCCAGAATGATGGCTACTGCCTGGACACAATACCCTTATTCAATAAACATACACATGCTTACTGTGACTCCAACATCGCTCTAAGCTTCAACAGCAAGAGGAAATGGAAAAAAGGATTTGCACTCACAAAGAGGGGAGTAGCTGGCTTGTTACGGCGGTTACTACCCCAAACCAAATATGCCTGATACTTCACTTTCAATGCATATACAGCATAGCTCTCTGCTTCAACGACAGGGGAGAAGAATAACTGATACTTCACACATCCAGCAGAGCTCTCTGCTTCAACGGCAAGGGAGAAGAAAAAGGGTTCACACTCACAAAGCGGGGAGTAGCTGGCTTGTTACGGCGGTTACTACCCCAAACCAAATGTACCTGATACTTCACTTTCCATGCATATCCAGCATGGCTCTCTGCTTCAACGGCATGGGAGAATGACTGATACATCACGCATTTCCAGCATAGCTCTCTGCTTCAACAGCAGGGGAAAAAACAAAAAGAACAAAAAAAACCCAAAACTGATGCTTCACGCATATCCTGCATAGCTTCAACGACAGGGGTGAAGAAAAAAAGGATTCGCAATCACAAAGCGAGGAGTAGCTGGCTTGTTACGGCGGTTACTACCCCAAACCAAATGTGCCTGATACTTCACTTCACTTTCAATGCATATCCAGCATAGCTCCCTGCTTCAACGGCAGGGGAGAAGAAAAAACAACCAACAAGGGCTGTACAACATAGTCTAGGTAAAACAAATAAGCATGGGTGTAGCTTGCTTATCGCGGCGGTTACTACCCCTACTACCCCTAACTAATCAAGCTAGATATTTCACTTGGATGCAGCTCCATCACTGCTCTCTACATTAATGGTGGGGGTGGAAGGGGAATAGAACAAAGAGCTAAGAGAAACAGATAAGTATGAGAGAAAAAAATGTGTGAAGCTTGCTGGGCAGACTGGATGGGCCATTCGGTCTTCTTCTGCCGTCATTTCTATGTTTCTATCTATGTTTCTATGGTTTCTAGGAGTCTATAGCAGTCCGTCTTGTTCTTTTTTCAATAGGAGGTGCATTGGTCTTCTAGGGCCTAATTTAATATTTGCAGAGCTGCTCTTTCCTGGGTAGGGTTGATGCCTAGGAGTTCATGTGTGTGTTGAAATAGCAAATTTGTCTTTTGGGATAAACTGTATTCTTGGCAGGCTGTGATAACTTTTATTGGAGCTACCCTGTTTCCCCGAAAATAAGACATCCCCCGAAAATAAGACCTAGTAGAGGTTTTGCTGAATTGCTAAATATAAAACCTCCCCCGAAAGTAAGACCTAGCAAAGTTTTTATTTGGGAGCATGCCCGTCGCACAGAACACCAGAGCATGCAGCTGTGATTTTTTTACCCTGCAGGATTCACAGTTAGTTGTCATCACAAACCAGCATAACCAGACAACTATTCAGAATATAATAAATGTTCATTTTTTTGTTCAACAATATATGTGAATTCTTCTTCATGGAAAAATAAGACATCCCCTGAAAATAAGGCCTAGTGCATCTTTGGTAGCAAAAATTAATATAAGACACTGTCTTATTTTCGGGGAAACACGGTATATAAGTATTATCCAGAAATACTGTATATGAGTTATTGAGGCAGTATATGATCTGTCTTTAGATCTTAATATGTTTGAACTGACATCTGAAGAAGGGACTTATGTAGTTTTAAAAGCCTTTGTACAAAATTTTTAGGTACATGTATTTTTTTATTTTACAGGTATTTTAGGCAGCCTGGCTTGTTTTGTTTTCTAATTAGGAGGTATATTGGTGTTTTAGAGCCTCAAGTAATATTTGCATTGATGCCATCGATGCCTGCACCAGGGCCTTCATTACTTTCATCGGTGCCTCCGGTTATTCCTTCGATGCCTTCAGAGGTATCCAACTACCCTGTCCCTCTACAGTTCCTAGAGTGACAGGTGCTGATCCTTATGATACCTGGACTGATGATTCTTCACCAGACACCGATGATTTGCCTTCACCACCTTCACCCACTGAAAGTAGAAAGCATTCTCCTCCAGAGGACCTTTCTTGCATAAATTTTGTGAAGGACATGTCTGAATTGGTCCCTTTCCAGTTACTGATGGAACAGGACGACAGACATCAAATGATGGAGTTACTTCAATTCCTGGTCGCGCCCAAGGAAATTACCTCCATCCCCATCCATCAAGTTCTTCTTGATCTTCTCAAAAAGAACTGGGAACATCCTGGCTCCATTGCCCCAGTCCACAGGAAAACTGACTCTACCTATTTGGTAAAGTCAGCTCCAGGCTACTTTTCTGTGTACCCTCCGACTTAATATCATGGCGATATTAAGTCTGAGGCCCCAAAGGTAAAAAAAAAAAGTAAAAAGTAAAAAAAAAAAAAAGTAAAAATCAGCCCGCGGGTCGGAGGACTGACGCTCAATTATGCTGGAGTCCGTTTTCTGAACCCGTGGCTGTCAGTGGGTTTGAGAACAGAGGCCGGCAAAATTGAGCGTCGGCTGTCAAACCCGCTGACAACCACCGCTCCTGTCAAAAAGGAGGCGCTAGGGACGCACTAGTGTCCCTAGCGCCTCCTTTTACCGTGGGCCCTAATTTGCATAGGCCACCCTCCTGAATTGTGCGCCCAGGAGAGTGGCCTGTGCGCGCTTTTTTATGAATCGGCATGTGGGAGAGGAGTAGACAATAGTAGAATTTCACTGTGGGCTATCTATGCAAGAATAAATGACTCTAAACTCCATGGTAGTGTCCAAAATAAAGTTTTCTGGCAGACTAGTAGTTGGATATCGCACAAACGATTCAGTTCTTAGCCTCACAGTTAAGCCATTCAATTTACAGTTCTTTTTCTCAATTTATGCAGTAGTATCCCTCACAGGGTCCCAGGGTATTCCCACTTTCCAAGGAGTGGAGGAGTGAAGGCCCTGGGTAGAAGAGATACTCGCTTTTTTGCGTGACAGGGATTCCCCTCCGACTCTGGATAAAAAATGGACAAAACAATTTTGGCACAGAGAATTTACAAATTCCGTTCTCTCCCCAGGGGTGAAGACTCCGGAAGGGTGTCCTCAAGAAAATTCTTACTCACAGTTAGATCAGTATCCTTGCTCTTTTCCTAGGCACCTGGACCCCAGATGGGGGAGGGATCTTCCTGGAACTGCAACTCCTGGTGTTGCCGTCAGGTAGGAAGGCGCAGCCAAACACTTCCTTCAGAGCCTCAAAACCAAGTCTCTTCACTTGTAAATCAAATTAACACCGGAGGGTCCTGGCACCAGATTACCACGTCCTCATTGAGTTGTAGACAGGCAGGTCTTCCCTAACCTGTGCAGCCCCAAAAACAGAGTTCCCCAATCCCTGAGTCTAGATGGTACACAGGGTTTCACCAAGCTTCTTAACTACCTCCTAACTCTCCAAAAACTATGAAGGACTGACCATAGATTCCCTCTATGGAACTGCTTGAAAAGCTTTCAGGGGGACATCCATTTCATACCCCTCAGAAGGAGGGGCTGCATTTGAATGGTATCCTTCCCCGTACTGACCTGCATTCCTCTAGCTGGAAAATAGGACTTACCCAGGGCTTACTGGTAGTGTGACCATGGGGTTTGCTACAAGATTAGCTAGGTGTGGAAGAGAATAATCCTTATACAGTTAGGTTTTCAAGATTCCAACAGTAAATATGTATGAGGCCCCAAAAAAGCAGTCAAAAAAGCAAATAGAATGTTAAGAATTATTAAGAAGGGAATGGTTAATAGCACGGAAAATGTCATAATGCCTCTGTATCGCTCCATGGTGAGACCGCACCTTGAATATTGTGTACAATTCTGGTCGCCACATTTCAAAAAAGATATAGTTGCGATGGAGAAGGTACAGAGAAGGGCAACCAAATTGATAAAGGGGATGGAACAGCTCCCCTATGAGGAAAGGCTGAAGAGGTTAGGGCTGTTCAGCTTGGAGAAGAAACGGCTGAGGGGGGATATGATAGAGGTCTTTAAGATCATGAGAGGTCTTGAATGAGTAGATGTGACTCGGTTATTTACACTTTCGAATAATAGAAGGACTAGGGGGCATTCCATGAAGTTAGCAAGTAGCACATTTAAGACTAATCGGAGAAAATTCTTTTTCACTAAAAGCATAATAAAGCACTGGAATTTGTTGCCAGAGGATGTAGTTAGTGCAGTTAGTGTAGCTGGGTTCAAAAAAGGTTTGGATAAGTTCTTGGAGGAGAAGTCCATTAATGGCTATTAATCAATTATACTTAGGGAATAGCCACTGCTATTAATTGCATCAGTAGCATGGGATCTTCTTAGTGTTTGGGTAATTGCCAGGTTCTTGTGGCCTAGTTTTGGCCTCTGTTGGAAACAGGATGCTGGGCTTGATGGACCCTTGGTCTGACCCAGCATGGCAATTTCTTATGTTCTTATGTTCTTATAGATATGCATACATTGGATCTTCAATGTATGCAAATATATCTCATGCATATTCATTATGGATATCTTGTAAACCAGACTGCTTAGGTGTGCCTACAAGAGAGGATTGTGAAACATTGATATTGTGATGGAAGTATTAAGTAATATTGTACGTGATATTGTATTCCTTTTGTATATTTGTAAGTGATACTATGTATCTCCTCTTGCTGTCACCGTTAAGTGCATTCCTACACTCATCTGCCAACATGGGAGACTGCTAAAGTAGTACTTACTAATCCATCGAAGCACTTATTAAGTGCATGTTCAGCATTCAGAATGCTCATTTTCACTGTATGAATCACACTGTAGGCTTTGTGCCACTAGCTCCTGGCAAAGTATTCAATGTACTTAAGACACTTTTTTGTTTATCTGACTTCAATATAAATGTGATACTTCCCTGAGTCCTTTATATTATTTCCTTTTAAAAATATAGAGGTCCATATTCAAAAGATGTGACTGGGTAACTTGGGAAATTACTTGGATAAATCTTTGGTTTCAAATACTTCCCCCTTCTCCATTTAAATTTTGTCTGGGTAATTCAATACTCATACAAAATTCAGCCAGATAAAAAAGAGAAAGAGATATTCAGTGCTATCTGGATAAAATTATCCAGGTAAGTCTAGTTGTGCCGGATTGCTGTCTTAAACTTATCCAGGTAACTTAGACTTTAGTTGAGTATATTCAGCAGAACATGTATGCAGTTCCCTGTACGTACCAGGATCATTCCAGACTGTGGGTTATGTTCCCTGTCCAGCAGATGGAGTTAGAACCAAAAATTCCCAGGGGAGGACCTATATAGCCACGCCTCCCTCGCCTCAATCCTCAGTATAGTTCTAACTCCAGTAGATTGAGCAGGGGACACGGTGGTCCCCAGCACTTTTCTAGTTTTATTTTCTCTTTGAGGAATCAATTAAATAATATTAGATAAAGGTTTTCTTCTAAGGGATAGGTTTTGTAGTGTTCTGACAGGACCACTCCGTTCAAAGAGAGACACTGTTTTCCAGTCATGAACTTGCTGACAGGCTGTGTTTTTTGCCTGTCACTTTATTTCTCTCTTCCTATCTCTTTGTTTTTTTTCCTCTTCCTTGCCTGGCTAGAGTGTGGTAAGTGTTATTTTTATTTCATTTACAGTCATTGGTAGGAACAGGAATTTATGAGGGGTGAAAGTCTGTAGTGCCGACCGCTCCCCCTAGCCCCGGAGTTTTTCCTTTTCCCCTCCTCCCTTTCAGGGAGTGATTGGAGTTCCCGCCCTGCAGCTCTGCGACGACCCATTCCCCGGAGCTGCTCACCGTCGGGACGGCGTTTTTCCCCGACGGTCTCTTGGGGACGGTGAGGGGTCCGGAGGCCGAAGAGTTTTATTAATTCGCTGCTTCAGTTGTTGCCGCGCGCCGCAGCCGCCCCTCCCCCTCCCTTCCGCCGCGATGCAAAAATCGCCGAACGGCTCCGGAGCTCGGCACGGGCTTCAGCAGACCTCAGAGGGATTTTCTTCAGCTTTTCCTGAGGGGGAGTATGGCTTACCTGGTAGGCAGCTTGGAGGAGAGTCGGACCGCGCTGGCAGGAAGCGACATGCCCCTTTTCCCCTCAGCGTGGGAACGGCGGCCATTTTCTCAGCTGACTCGGAGGCAGCTCTCTCTGAGGAGGACGTCTATGCTCCTCTCCAGGTTTTCTCTAACAGTATGGCGTTTCGGAGCGCAACGGACCAGGGCAGGCAAGGGGACGACGTCTCGGGGGGGCCCCTCATCAGCACTTCCCGCTTTTTCGCCAGAATTCATTGTTTTAATGCACAAGGCATTTTTACAGAGCAGGGATCCGAATCTTGGAATTTGGGGTCCCCCTCCCCCCCAAACTGGCCTGCTTGACACAGCTTTCGACGGCAGACCCTCCCTTAGGGAGGGCTTCTTTGCCCACAGGGGGTGCGGGGTCCACTCAGGCCCCCCCCCCCGTGGTTCCTATACTGCTGCAACAACTGTCGGGGGATCCATGGCAAGATCCAGATGCGGATGATCCCTCCCTGGTGGCCCAGGTAGAAGGTGACGACCCAAGGGTCCTCCGTATTTTTCAAGCAGCGGAATTGGATGATCTCATCCCCCACATCCTCCAGGAAATGGACATTGACCCTCTTCTGGATCCTGTGGCTCAGGATCCGAAGATTAAGAAAGGGGATCCTCTCCTAGCGGGCTTACGACCTCTAGCGAAAGCTTTTCCCACGCATCACAACATCTTGCAATTGATTTCAAAGGAGTGGGATACTCCTGAGGCCAATCTTCGAGTCGGTCGAGCCATGGAAAAGTTATACCCTCTCCCCACTGATTTCTTGGAGATTCTTAAGGTTCCTGCTGTTGATTCAGCGGTATCCGCGGTCACGAAACATACTACCATCCCGATCACGGGCGGGACAGCGTTGAAGGATGTCCAGGATCGCAAGCTTGAGGTTTACCTCAAGCGTATCTTCGAAGTCTTAGCGTTGGGGATGAGGGCTGCTATCTGCAGTTCCCTAGCACAGCGAGCAGCTCTGCGTTGGGTACAACAGCTTCTCACTTCCCAATCTTTGCCACAGGCAGAGACTATTCAGGCTGATAGACTTGAAGCGGTGGTTGCCTATGGAGCTGATGCTTTTTATGATCTGTTAAGGGTCCTCGCTCGTTCCATGGTGGCGGCGGTGTCTGCTCGTCGTCTTTTGTGGCTACGCAACTGGGCGGCAGATGCTTCGTCTAAGACGCGCCTGAGTTCCCTTCCTTTCAAGGGTAGGTGCCTATTTGGGGAAGATTTGGATCAGATCATCAAATCTCTTAATGAGAATGCGGTGCACAAGCTACCAGAAGATCGTCCACGTTCTTCTAGATCTTTTTATTCCTCCAGAAATAGGTACCGGAATCAATGGAGGTCGTGTCCTACTAGACAGCAGACACCTCGGGCTTCTTCTACACGATCACACACCTGGAACCCGTCCTTTCGAGGGCGCCGCCACGATAAGGATACTCAAGGGGCAGGTCCTTCCTCGAAAGCTTCACAATGATGCCAGAAGGACCCAAGAGGGGATCCCCCACCTGGGGGGTCGCCTTACTCTCTTTTACAAGGAGTGGGCCCAAATTACGTCGGATCAATGGGTGCTGGACATCTTAAGACAAGGCTACGTATTAGATTTTGTACACGAACCCCAAGATCGTTTTCTGTTTTCTCCTTGCGGTTCCCGTCTCAAACAATTAGCAGTCCAACAGACTCTCGATCGTCTGCTACAGCTGGGGGCGATAGTACCGGTAGCGGCCTCCGAACTGGGAAAAGGTCATTATTCAATCTACTTCGTGGTTCCCAAGAAAGAGGGCACTTTTCGACCTATCCTGGATCTCAAGACGGTCAACAAGTGTCTCAGAGTTCCTCGTTTTCGTATGGAAACGCTCCGTTCAGTGTTAGCAGTCGTGCATCCGGGAGAATTCTTGGCCTCTTTGGACCTTACAGAGGCATACCTTCACATCCCAATCCATCATCAGCGCTTCTTACGCTTCAAGATTTTGGGACAGCATTTTCAGTTTCGTGCTCTCCCTTTTGGTCTGGCGACGGCTCCACGTGTCTTCACCAAGATCATGGTAGTGGTGGCGGTGGCGCTCCGCAAGGAGGGTATCCTTGTACATCCCTATCTAGACGACTGGCTCATTCGGGCGAAGTCGAGGACACAGGGTTACCGTGCTGTAGACAGGGTAGTACAGCTTCTTCAGTCTCTGGGATGGATCGTCAATTTCTCAAAGAGCAAACTGATACCGTCCCAATTGCTGGATTTTCTGGGAGCACACTTCGACACCAGCCGAGCCAAGGTATTTCTGCACCCGGACAGAGCTCGGGCTCTGCGTGCTCAGGTAACACGGTTCATGGCACTAGTTGCTCCCACGGCGTGGGATTATCTCCAGGTACTGGGAACCATGGCCTCAACAATCGATTTGGTTCCGTGGGCCTTCGCTCATCTCAGGCCTCTCCAGAGGTCTCTGCTTTCGCGATGGAACCCAGTGTCGAGAGATTTTCAAGCAGTACTGCCCATCCCGGATGTTGTCTTGCTCAGCTTACAGTGGGTGGCTGGACCCTCAACAATTAGCTCAGGGAGTGTCTCTACAGAACCCGGATTGGGTGGTCATCACCACGGATGCCAGTCTCACCGGCTGGGGGGCGGTCTGTCAGGACAGGTCTCTCCAAGGCCGATGGACGATGGAACAGTCCACTTGGCCCATCAATCAGCTGGAGACCAGAGCAGTCCGTCTAGCGCTGCAGGGGTTCTACCCACTGGTACGCAGTCGAGCTGTTCGGATTCTTTTGGACAATGCAACCACAGTGGCATACATCAATCGCCAGTGGGGCACCAGAAGCCATCTAGTCTCGTTGGAGACCGACGAGTTGATGACATGGGCGGAGCTACACTTACAGCGGCTAGCGGCTTCGCACATAGCGGGCGTGGACAACATTCAGGCAGATTTTCTCAGTCGACAACACCTGGATCCCGGAGAGTGGGAACTCTCGGAGGATGCAATGCGAAGGATAGTACAGCGTTGGGGGAGACCCCATGTGGATCTAATGGCAACCGCGACAAATGCAAAGGCCGCCCGGTTCTTCAGCCGCAGGCGAGAGCGCGGCGCGGAAGGAGTCGACACGCTGGTTCTTCCCTGGCCTCGACAGTGTCTCCTGTATGTCTTTCCTCCGTGGCCTCTAGTGGGCAAGGTTATCCGACGGATAGAGGCGCATCAAGGTCCGGTGATCCTAGTTGCACCAGAGTGGCCTCGTTGATCATGATTTGCAGATCTTCTCAATCTGGCAGTAGACGGCCCTCTTCGGCTCAGTCATCTGCCACGTCTTCTTCGCCAAGGACCAATATTTTTCAAGGAGGCAGATCGCTTCTGTCTTGCGGCTTGGCTTTTGAGAGGCGTCAATTGAGACGGCGCGGATATCCAGAATCTGTCATCTCCACGCTCCTGAAAGCTAGGAAGACATCCATGTCGGTTACTTATGTCAGAGTGTGGAAGTTTTTTGAGGAATGGTGCAAATCAAAATCGATTCTACCAACGCAGGCCTCAGTGACACGTGCTTTCCTTCCTACAGGCTGGTCTGGATTTGGGCCTTGCCTATAATTCTCTTCGTGTGCAGGTGGCGGCGTTGGGAGCCTTCCTACATAGTAATGACAGGGAGCTCCTGGCCTCACATCCAGATATCCTACGTTTTCTAAAGGGGTAAAACACTTGAAGCCTCCAATTAGACCACCTTGTCCTTCTTGGAATCTCAATTTGGTACTCCGGGCTCTATGTGCACCGCCTTTTGAGCCTCTGACTTCGGCCACACTCAAGGATGTCACCCTTAAGACCATCTTCCTGGTGGCGATCAGCTCAGCACGTCGGATCTCTGAACTACAAGCTCTATCATGTAGGGAGCCATACCTTCGTTTCACGCCAGGGGGAGTATCCCTGTGGACAGTTCCATCTTTTCTGCCGAAGGTGGTCTCGACTTTCCATCTCAACCAATCGATAGAGCTTCCGTCACTTTTATCCTCTGATTCTTCTGACCTGCGTCGGTTGGATGCCCGACATTCTTTGATACATTATTTGGAGGTCACTAATGAATTTCGACTCTCCGATCATTTGTTTGTCCTTTGGTCGGGACCCAGGAAGGGTTGCATGGCATCCAAACAATCAATCGCTCGCTGGCTGAAAGGAGCGATTATAGCCGCATACATCGGAGTGGGCAAGTCTTCACCTTTAGCTGTTAAGGCGCATTCTCTCCGCGCTCAAGCGACGTCATGGGCGGAAAGTTCTGCAGTTTCTTCTCAGGAAATCTGTAGGGCGGCCACATGGAAGTCTCTCCACACTTTCGCAAGACATTATCGTCTAGACATTCGCGCGCCGTCTCACGGTCAGCTTGGAGACAGGGTCATACGGGCAGGGCTGTCCGCGACCCACCCATGATGGGGAAGCTTTGGTACATCCCACAGTCTGGAATGATCCTGGTACGTACAGGGAAAAGAAAATTATTCCTTACCTGCTAATTTTCGTTCCTGTAGCACCATGGATCATTCCAGACCCCTCCCTGGTTTTGGGGGTTCTTTGTGGGCCATCCCTGCTTTCCTGTCTTCACAATATTTTCACTCTGTATCTCTAGTTATTGCGAGCTGTGTCTTTGAACACAGTGCTGTTTGCAAGTTCTCAGTTACAGTTTTTTGAGTACAAGTTAGTTGCTGTCACTTACAGCTGTTATTTTTTCTCTATATTTTTGAGATTAATTGATTCCTCTGGTTCTGTCTCTTCTCGTCTTGGCTTTGCTAGTCCAGTTACTGAGGATTGAGGCGAGGGAGGCGTGGCTATATAGGTCCTCCCCTGGGAATTTTTGGTTCTAACTCCATCTGCTGGACAGGGAACATAACCCACAGTCTGGAATGATCCATGGTACTACAGGAACGAAAATTAGCAGGTAAGGAATAATTTTCTTTTATGTTCTGCTGAATATCCAAGTAACTTTCACATCCCCAGCTTACTCAATATGGACCTCACAATTTTTTTGTGTAATAAAAGATTTCTGTTTATCTTAGTTTCCCCATTGAGTCACATGGCATTGATGCATGTAAGTGTTTTTGATCATATTTAAGTGAGGCGCATATCCCTTTGAAAATCTACCCCCAAGAATTTAGTTTATGCAGCTTCAGAGAGCAGATAATAATTCAGATAACCGCTTCAGATTTAAAATAACAAAATACAAAGAAAATAATATTTTAGCCAGAATGGTAAAGTATAGGCTCTGTTAAAAGAGGTTCAACCTCAGATGTGTAGGCTTAGATGTCTCATGTCCTAGGTACAGGAATTCAGCCTCATGTCTTTCTTTAGGCTCTTTTATCCTTCTTTAACCTCCCTCTCAGGGAGTATATTCAGGCTGGTGGGAAGAGTGGAGCAGGGTTTAGGAATTGAGCAGGGAGTTTAAGCAAACTTCCTCAATATCCTCTTTGAGATTTACGATCTCAGAGCTATCACACGGAGGAGCGCATAGCAATCTCCCTTAGCTCTCCATCTGAGCAGAAGTGAGCTGCCCAACCTGCTCCCTAATTAACGGAATCTTTCTACCTGGGCTTAGTTCATTGCTAGATGAAGACATAAGGTCTGCAATAGCAGGTCTCAGCCTGTGCCTTATCAGGGGATCCTTTTATCTCATCAGGATCACATTGTGATAGAGTTACAGTTTTCTTCAGCAGCTGTCGAAACTCTTGGCTGCTCAGTGGAAAACCTATCCTGGATTTCCAGAACAAGGCTGTAATCCAGTGTCAAATGCTTGCACCCTGTCACAGCTGCTAAGATACTACATGATACAGAATGGGAACCACTCTGAAAAACACTACAGGTATTTTATTAGATTTTTTTTTAGATATACAAGGCCTTTCAGCCTTGTTGTTTTAGCCTAAGATTTGTAGAATTTTATTTGCCGAGGTTGATAAATATGTTTCTGTCAAGTCCCAACTTTGGAGTAATCAAGCCCATTGAACTTCATTTGCTTCTGACATGGTGAAGCAATAGCTCCTTTTCTTCTCTCATTAATTGCTTTGAATTCTTGGTTGGCCTCTGCCATGTTGTCAATCTCATCTATATGTTCTTTTGAATCTATTATATCATTTCAGCTTTTTACAGATGTGCTGCAAGTCTCTGTTTCTGGTCCCTTGCTGTTTTTAATTTATATATGCCTGTGTTAGTGGTTTATGTTCTCTTTTGTTGGCTGTACTATCTATATGTAAATAATATGCAGCCCTGTTTTCCTTTTTTCTTATTTGACTAATCTTCTTTATCATATCTCTAATTGCTTCAGAATTGTTTGGCTATGGATGACTGAATGCCACCTTAAATTTCTAGTTCATAAAAAATAGCATAGGGTTGTTCATGGAAAAAATGTTTGTCTGTTTTTTTGTTTTGTTTTAAAATTCTTTTTTTTTTTCAGTTGATGTTTAACTTTGTTTCATTTATTAGAAATTAAATAAATGCCACAGCAGAAAGGAAAAAAGGCAAAGGAAAAAAAAAAAAAAAAAGGAAGGACCGTCCCCTTGCTAGAAACCCTCCCAGCACCCACATTTAAAAAGTAAGAGGTAGATTTTAAAAGCCTTGTGTGCGCAAAAACAGCCACATACACATGGACCATGCAAATTTTAAATAGCTGTGACGGTGAGAGAGAGAGAGCGACTCTTTATAAGGCTCAGCCTGACACTCAATATATGGACCATTGTAAGGAGGCACTTTGCTTTGGGATGAATTTTCGGGAGGTGGGTTGGGGTTAGTGGGGGGTGTATTGTTACAGACACATTCAGAGGTATTCATTGTGTAAAATTGACATCATTAAAGAATTTTAGACCTTATAAGCAATAAAAATTCTAACAAGAGGAGTTGATTTGAACACTGCAATCTCTGCTAGCTGCATTGTACAAATCAACCCATTTTCATCACTTATAAGGTCTAAAATTCTTTACTGATGTCAATTTTACAATGAATACCTCTTAATGTGGCTGTAACAACCCCAACCCACTTCCAGAAAACTCACCCCCAAATCGAAGTGCCCCCTTACAATGGTCCATATATAAAGTATCAGACTGAGCCTTAGAAAGATTCTCTCTCTCTCTCTCTTTCTTTCTCTCTCTCCCACTTAGATATGCGTGAAGAGTATTTTATACCAATGTGTATACTTTATAAAATATCAAGCAGCGAAATGCGCACATTCGGCCCTTTTAAAATCTACTCGTTTATGTGCCTGGGCCCTCTTATGCCCCACCCTCCCCAGATACCAAGTACCCCATCTGTGTGGCTCCAGTACTCAAAATAGGTCCATTTGCAAAATGATGGCAGCTTGTCCTAAGTTTGGTGCCATTTTGTTGTATGGCCATATGCTGTATAACTGAACAGCACACTGATGCTGTCCTCAGGGCTGGCCAGCACCATTTTGAAAACATACCTAGCAAAGTAGGAGTGACTGCGAATCGCTCCTGCCTCATTTTCACTACTGGAACCACACAGATGGAGTAAGTGGCTTCCAGGAGTGAGGGGGTGAATTTATGGGGAGAAGGTCTGGGAAGAGGGGGTGTTTAAATATTTAAATGTCAACCAGGGCTTTGGGGATTGTTTCCAAAATGAAAAAAAACCCAACAAATCCTGCCCTCCCCCCAGATTTTGGAATGCATTTTAAATGAAACAAAATGAGTTTTTCATTTCATTAGAAATCTAATATGCATCCCTACAGTAGATTAGATTTTTCTTCCCATATTTTGGTTTATTAACCTTTTTGTTTATCTGTAAAATTGTATTAGAAAAGACCATTTTATTTCTATTCATAGCAGTCTATAATCTCTCAGTCTTTCATGACCTTGACTATACTTTAACCGTATTTTAGCATTTGCTACAGTATCACTAAATTAATTCTTTGTCTCTTTAGTTATGTCACAATTAGATCTTTCTAATGCAGTCAAGCCTTTACTGTGCCAGGAAAATGTACACTTTGCCAAAGTTGCATTGCGACAAAAGTTAATTACTGACACAACATAATTTAAGAGAGGAAAATTTCAATCAATTATGTGCAGTGGTATGTGCGTGCATATATGGTCGCACGTAGATCGATGATAGTATTTTACAACCTGCATCTATAACATACGCGTGTATTATAAAATACATGTATCTTTAACCTGGAACATATGATGTGCAAATACATGCAATGCATTGAAAGCGAATATTTCAAAGCATTGAGTGCATGAACTTTTCCCACCTATTTAAATAAAAATACGCATGTAGGAGTAGATTTTAAAAGCTCTATGTGCAAAACCAGGGATATATGTGTGTCTCTCGGGCCGGTGTGCGGCACTTATTTTAAGAAGTGTCCCTGGATACGCATATCTCCTGGAACGTGCACAAAAGAAAAAGTCACAAAAGGGGCATGGTCTGGGCGGGGCATGGGCGTTCCAGGAATTTAAATGGAAACCAGTGCGTGAGTATTTATGTGCACAAGTGCGCGCTGGGGTCCCCTACTGATTAAATTTACTTCTGCTATACATGGGGCCAGATTTTCAAAGGGTTATGTGCGCCGAGCCTATTTTGCATAGGCCCGGCGATGCGCGCAAACCCTGGGACGTGCATATGTCCCGGGGCTTTGTGAAAGGGGCGGGGTGGGCGGGAGCGAGGCCTCCGGCACAGCTGCCGTACTGGGGGATTGCGCGCTGGCACTTGGCCAGCGCTCAACCTACGCCTGCCCAGAGGCAGGCACAACTTATTAAACAAAGTTGGGGAGTTTAGATAGGGCTGGGGGGTGGGTTAGGTAGGGGAAGGTGGGGGGGGGGGGGTGGGGTGGAAGGAAAGTTCCCTCTGAGGCCGCTCCGATTTCGGAGTTGTCTCGGAGGGAACAGGGAAAGCCATCGGGGCTCCCCTAAGGCTCAGCACGCGCAAGGTGCACTAGTGTGCACCCCGTTGTGTGCACCGACCCTGGATTTTATTACATGCACATGGATGTTATAAAATTGGGCATACATTTGTGCGCGCCGAGTAGCACACACAAATGTACCCCGCACGCATAGGTTTTAAAATCCGGCCCATGGTGTTCAAGATATAAAACAAAAAGAACTAGGCTAAATCAGTGGGGTTTTAAGGGTTGGAGCAGGTAGAGTAAAAGAGAGGTTAGTTAGCGAGGGGGGTTAGGAAGTCCTATCCTGTAACTGGGCAAAGTGGGATTGAATTGGTTTAACTGGTAATTGCGTTGGCACACCTGTAGATTAAAATCTCCCTCCACTTATACGGTAAAAGCGGCACATGCGCGCATCCATATAAAATGGCGTGCACATTTAAGTGCATCCAGCCGATTTTGTAAGATGTTATAAAATGGCCGTGTCCATGGGGGCAAGCCAGCATACGCAAATTCATGTATGCAGGTGTGGCTCTTTTAATGTTACCGTCATATAGTTTACATGTGAAAATAAAGTATGACTTACTTGCATAAAACCTGATTTACACGTGCAAGTCAGCATATTTTAAAACATGCGGGCATAATTGAAATTAACCAGTTCATCAATTACTCCACAGTTCGCCCAGTCCTTCTCCTGGTCATCAAGGCTCTCCTTGTTTTTCAGCCCAGACCTCTCCCTAGCCACTATTTCACAATATACAAGTCTGATATCAATTATGCAGATAATTAGCAGGTGTAAAATTATCCAATAAATTGCCAAATGAGCGCATGTGTTATGGGAGTCTCTGTTTAGTGGACCCTTTGGCCGACCTGCTGGAAACTGGGAAAGGTGGTCAATGTCTCTAGTGAATAGCAGGCCGGGAGGCAGATGTTCAGGCAGGACGTAGATCCTCTTCACCCTGGAAGCTGGTACTCCCCCGGGAGGAGCCCGTAGAAGCCCAACCGCTGGGACTTAGGTGGCTTCACCCTTGGAAGCTGAAGCCCCCCTGGGAGGAGCCCGTAGCGGCCCGGCCGCTGGGACTTAGGTGTGTTGTGGATCAGGATGGGTAACTGGAACCAGACTAGGACAGTAGCAGTACTGTAACTGGGCTCAGGTTCTGGAACCAGGCAGGAACTGTGGCAAGACTCAGGTACTGGAACCAGGCAGGAACTGTAGCAGGATTCGGGTACTGGAACCAGGCAGGAACTGTAGCAGGATTCGGGTACTGGAACCAGGCAGGAACTGTAGCAGGCAGGCTAGAACCAAGCAGGTACTATAGCAGGCAAGCAGGAACCAACCAGGTACTGAAGCAGGCAGGTGGGAACCAAGCAGGTACTGTAGCAAGCAAGCAGGAACCAAGCAGGTACTGTAGCAGGCAGGCAGGAACCAGCAGGTACTGTAGCAGGAACGGAGTGACGAAGCAAAGCGAGTTACTCCGGGGCACAGCGCAACAGGAAACCGGGAGGCTAACCCGTTGCAAGACAAAGACTGGATGGCCGCGGCCGGCTTATCAAGGCCGCGGCGTCTGACATCAGGAGTTGGGTGGAGTCACCACTGGCGGGAAATGGCCTAGAAAAGCGCCCAAGTGGCGCGCGCGCATCCATGGGAGGGCTCGCAGCGGCGCAGCCCCAGTGGGGACGCCACCAACCAGGCCGCAAACCAGGCCTCTAGAAGCGGGAGCAGGTCCGGGAGCCCGGAGGTAAGGGCCTGGCCGCAGTGCTCGCGGCCAGAACCGCAACAGCATGCATCTTTTAAAATAGCAACTTATATGTGCATAACTGTTGGCCCCGCCCTGGAGCACTCCTAGACCGTCCCTTTTTAATGTACATACTATATATGTGTGCATGAAACATAAAGTATGTGTACTTTTGACTTTTATAAAATATCAATTACGAGAGTATATGCCAATTTTTACACATGTCGCTCTTTGAAAATTATTCATAGGTAATTTCTAGGCTGCCTAGAAAAAGGAGGGAGGAAAAAGAAGTCTGGAAAATTGAAAAAGAGTAGCTATTCAGAGATAAAAGACAAGGGAATGAAGTATGTCTTCAACCAAGTGATTAATGAAGAAGTAAGCTAAAAATTAGAGGATGCTTGCTTCACTCCAGACACTAATAGAATAAAAGGTATCAAGGTAGTTTCACAACAGCTATGCTGAATTTTTACTGAGAGACTATGAGGGTAATTTTAAAAGGCATTTCTGTGGGTAAATCAGTGCTTTAACCACAGAATTGTTCCTTTTATAACATTGTCTGCACAATATGTAGGTAAAAGTGCACGCATAAGACCTGTATGTTTGCACTTTTACCTGCATTTGGGAGAGACATTCCAGGGGCAGGGTCTGAGAGTGATTTTTCATTTATGCTTTTTTTTTTTTGTGAGTAAATTTTTATGGCAAAACCACCCACACCACATAGATATAATTAATTATGTGTGTATAAGTTAAATTGGTGTAACCTATGACGGTAATTTTAAAACAAGCTCGTGTGCACACATACACTCGCATTTCAGCGCACGAGTGAAGATATGCTGGAATTTGCAATCGTAAGTGCAGTTGCATGTGCATGTAGTACTATAAACCAACCGCGAATAAGTATGCTCTTCATTTTAAAAAGTTACTCAAGCACAGCTAGCCTAGCATGCTTTTGTCCTCCATAGGACTTTGTCATCTTTTATGCACATATGTCAGCAGATTTTAAAACATGCTCGCATGAGGCACATTCCCAGTTTTCCAAAATACACCAGTTTGTCTAGTTAATATCGAGGTCTTTCAGACCCCTCTGATTTTTCATCCTGAACGTCGCTCAGTTGTCCTGGACCCCCTGTATTTTAAGCCCTAAATCTACAGACATGCTCCTTATCAGGAGCAGCAGTAAAGTTATGTGGACATCTAGTGTATTTGTGCTGCGGTTTTCAGTTTGAAAATATGGAGTCTTGGCCCTGCCCCGGAATACCAATGCACCACCCATACTATGCCCTTTTCCCGTCCCCTTATTCCTCTTGCATGCACAGGTATATATGTGTGTATTTTGTGGCTTTTAAAAATCCACATTGCTTGTGCGTGGCCCACATATGCATGATTGTGGGCATTTTTGAGTGAGCAACACTTTTAAAATCCACCCATGCATGATTAACAGCCTGAAAATGTACACGGCCTTTTACAAAATGATTTCCATGGTCATGAGGTTTAAGCAGTTTAAAGGTATGCTGGAAGAATCAGAGCAAGAATTTTTAGCTTCATGAGGTTCTTATTTAGAAGTTATCCAGCTAAATGAATATTTGGGCACTTATCTATCTAAATTCTAGCTGGATTACTTATTATTTGGCTAAAATTTGGCTGGATAAATTAGGGGCATTCCAAGTGTGCAACTGGGAGGAGCTGAGTTAACTAGATAAGTTATCCAGCTAAATCTGGTCATCCTGTAAATCTGTCCTAAAGTTAGGCAGATATACTTATCTAGCTAACTTTAGGATAGCTGGGTATAGCTGAGTATATTCAGTGGTGCGCTTGTGCCACTGAATATACAGGCTAAATTAGCCAGATAGGTTTATCCAGATAACTAGCCAAGCTGCACAGCAGCTGAATATGTACCCCAATGTATTTTTGATGTGGAAGAGACATCACAAAATGATCAGCAGGGTTTGTGCTCTTCTGTCTCCTCCTGTGCTCCGCCCCCTGGGGGCAGGTGCTTCCTGATCCCTACCAGGGAGCCGTTCTCCACTACTCCAGGACAAGGGTCCACCTCCAAGCGCAATAAAAGTGTTTATCAGGTAACTCTACCCATAGACCATTACAGTAATCTAGATGGCCAAGAACCAGAAACTGTAATACAGTATGAAATAGTTCTTTCGGAAGCATATTTTTCAGTTTTAATAATTAGAGCTTATGAAATGGCCCAATTAGCTAATTCTTAATGTGGGATTTAAAAGACCAGAATCTAAAATCACTCCTAAAATTTTTCCTTCTGTATTAACAGATAGCACAGTACATTCCTCCTTTAACATAAAATTTTGTTGTTCTGGTTCACGCTTCCCTATCCAAAACAACGTTGTTTTTTGAATGTTTAAAGACAACCCATGATTCCACAGCCATTCCTTAGTTTATAAACTAGCTTGTTCAAGCTTTAAGAATGGAAATACATTATGAGAATCGCATGGAACTAAAAACTGTATGTCATCCGCATACATAAAATAAATGTCCCAATCTCTGAAAAATCTCACCCCATAGAGATATATAAATATTAAAAAGGAATGAGGATATAGAGGATCCTTGTGGTACTCCTGAGTTAATAGAGTACCATTCTGATTGTTTACTTCCCAATATAGCCTGTTGTTTTCTCTCTTGTAGAAATCAAGTAAACCAGGACATTACTTTGCCGCATTTGCCAGCTTGTTGTAATTCCTGCAATAAAAGGTCATGGTGCACAGTATCAAATGCAGCAGAAATTTCTAAGTGCCCTGAGATCCCATTACCATTTTTCTGCAGATGACAATATAAATGATCAAGAAGAGAAGGCAAAAAAAAAGCTCAGTACTGTGTACTTGCCGAAAAGCAAATTGTTGATTATCAGATATTATTTTATTTAAAAACTCATCTAACTGAACTAATATACATTTTTCAAGAATTTTAGGCATACTAGGCAAATTTGAGATCAGATGATAATTCAGAGGAAGCAACCATTAACTCTTTCCTGACCGGAGTTACAGTGGCCATCTTCAAACAATTTGGCACTGTCCCCTCCTCTAAGGATGTATTAAAAAAATAAGAACAAAAGAAAAATCTTTCAAGTTTTTATTTGCTATGAAAGGACAGGGATCCAGCAGAGAGGTAAATTTCCTTAACTTTGAAACAACAATTTCAACCTCCAAGAGTGACACTGTTTTAAAAATTTCCCATAAAATAGGAGTATCAACATCAACAACACCTAATTGTGTTCCTCAAATTAGTTAAGGCTAAATTCCTCTGTGTGCTTAAAAGCTTCTGCACAAAAAAAGTGTCTTTTTCGTCACAGCCTGGCTAATTCTTCATGAGGCTTCACTCTCAAGTTTTTAACAATTGTGAATCACTCAAAGGGGCAGTTGACTCAATTATTCAAAGATTAGTATAATATTCTACTTTCACTTGCTTACAAAAAATCCTATAATCAGTCAGAGCAGAATTGTATGAGGATTCTGAAAATATATCACTTCTTTTTCTCCACACTCTTTCTGTTTGCCTCAACATCCTCTTTTTCTCTAAAGCCACTAATGTAAACCAAGGTAGTTTTTTATTCTTATGCTTGTAAGTTACCTCCCGAACTGGAGCAATCTCATTATTTATATTTGCCAATCACTGATTACTGATTCCATCTAGTAATTTCTTCTTCTCCTGATACAGCTTCCCAATTCTCGTCTGAAAAGTCTATGTGCCAGTGCTCTCGAAAGGCTGTCATTTCAATCTGAGGAAGCGTCATTCTTTTCACTTGATAATCTATCTTTTTTGATATCACAATTTTGAAACATATTAGGAAATGGTCAGACCCATAATGCTTTCAAAACCGTAAGATCATAGATACCTGTCTCCATTGCTGATGATACATGACCTGCACAATAAGTTTTAATATTCATTACCTGAACATAGTGCATGGCCTGATTGGCTACTAGTAAATCATATGCTCTTGTGGAATTAACACCATCCACTTGCATATTAAAATCTCCCATTATCAGCAACCTATTAAAACGTAAATAAAAACTGGCTAATAACTTAAGGCCATCAACTCAAACATTAATGTTGCTGATACATTTGGGGGGCAATAAATCAAACAAAAATGCCATTATGCTAATTTAAATATTAGGAATTCACATTGAGGAAGGGCCATAGAATCCTCGTTTTGCAAAGATTTGTGAGATCTATAAACGACCATAACTTCCTCACCTCATTTAACCGAGCGTGCCTGCTTTAAATATGTGTATCCTGGTGGACACATCTGATTCATAAGAACTAAATCATGATCATTATTCCAGGATTCAGTAATCATTGATATATTCAATTAATGATGGGGTAAATGCCAACATTAATATATTCAATTGATATTGGGATAAAGAGCCCGCGACTCCGTTTTGTGAGTGGGGCACAATGGGCGCGGGCAGAAGGCTGCATAGTCGAGAGGGAGGGAGGGAGAGAAGAAGGAAATGATGCGACAGCGTTAGGGGAGGGGAGGGACGTCAGCGGAGGGAGGCGCGGCATTTGGTTGGCCGGGGCCAGGCCTTAAAGAGGGAAGCCATGCGGCGGCAACCCCCTATTCACTGCCCAGCACCGGCTGAATCAGCATTCCCACCTGCCCTCCCATTACTACTGTACCTTAGGGAACCCTTAGATACCTGTTGCAGCCCTTGGCGTTGCGGCGCGGTGACCAGCGCATTAGCTAGGCCTATTGGGATTATACCTCTCGCCTTAGCAAGGGCCGGCGGCCCAGGAGCATGTGAGCAGGCAGACTATGAGCAGGCCGGCGACCTAACAGGTTAGGACCCTGACTCTCGACGCTTCAATGGCCTAGAGGGTGGAGGCGTGAAAGGGGGCACTGAGGGAGTTCAGTCGAAGACCCTGACTTCCACGGTTAGGTCGCAGGAAGCCCCATCCTAAGACTACACTGTGGCTATGATGGCCAGGTGTCTGCGACGTTACCACGGCTTCTATGGCCGGGGTACCCACGTTCGCCAGCTGCAGTCCTGGCTCATCACTTGCTAGTGGGGCACTGGTCACCAGGAGTTAACCCTATATATATATATATTAACCTTAGGTTAAGGAATGTTGTTGATTAGATTCATTACGATGCTTTATGTATTATTGTGCAAACTTGCAGTGTTATGTTTGGGCTGCGGCCATTATGTGACCAACAATAAAAGCAACTCTTGAACTTAAGTGACGTGATAGTGGATTATTATGGGCAGGTAAGGGAGACGGGGGACGGGAGGAGGGTGGGTTAAATGGGTGCAGCCATTACGTGCTGCCCACATTGTGCTGTCACTACTATGTTACTATATTGAATATTTACAATATAATCCATTTTGTTTCGTATAGACTGCATTTATATAACCTAACCACAGGTCAAAAAGACCATCATCTAGGTCACGTTTTAGTTCTTTCTGTAAAGGAACTAATACACTTATTCTTGGCACTATTCTTTTCTGGTACAAAAAATCTCCATATCTGCCATGGTACATGTGTACTGAGATCAGAATTGACAATAAAACTAATAATACTGATACATATGCCCTAATCATTATTAATAAAGAACAAATTCTAATAGAATAAATTAATACACTTGTTAGAACATCATATATTTTAGAGGCTCTATCATTAAAATACAAGAACATACAGACCTTTAATGCACACTCACTATCAGGATCTATTAAAATCACACACAGAAAGCTTTTTTTTTTTTTAATCCAGAATCCAGGGTCCCACTAAGGGGTAAACCGGCTTCCTTTTGTAAGAACCTCAGGGGATGCTCAGTGATGATTTCACTGCAAGCGCTGGCGTTTCCAGTCCAGCAGCAGTATCACTGTTCGCAGCTACTGCTATCAGAGCCGGGAAATAAAAGGCAGGTGCAGTATAGCAGCATTATCTCTCTCAGGAGGAGCACGGGACAATGTCTGATGTCCTTAACAGGCCTCCTTTTGTAAGTAGCTCAGGGGAAGTTCAATGATGATGTCACTGCAAGCACCAGTGTTTCTCACAGGACAAGCAGGATGGCAGTCCTCACATAAGGGTGACATCATCAGGATGGAGCCCAATCACGGAACACTTTTGTCAAAGTTTCCAGAACTTTGACTGGCACCTATTGGGCTTGCCCAGCATAGCACCAACCCTGCAGCCAGCAGGGGTCCCCCTTCAGTCTTCTTTTTTCCGCCCAGCAGTAGCCACGTGGGTTAAGGAGCTCTTCAGAGATTCCTGACAGGAATTTTTCCTCACGGACCTTCTTCAAAATTACAAAAAATGTTTTACCCTACAGGGGTCCCCTTATCGATATCTTTGCTCCGCAGTCAAACGGTAAGTTTTTTACCTGCTTCCGGTCGATTCCCGTTGAGTTTTTCCCTCGCGGCCTACTGGCCATTGACCACACTGTGGCTAAATTTTGTCGAGGCCATGGCGTCTGGTTTCCATCGGTGCCCTGACTGCACTCGAATGATGTCCATCACTGACCCTCACACGGTCTGTGTGATGTGTTTGGGGTCCGACCATGATGTCCGTACGTGCACCAAATGTGCCCAAATGACACCAAAGGGTTGCAAGGCTAGGCTGGAGAAGATGGGACTTCTCTTTCAGCTAAAAACCCCAATGCCATCGATAGCTTCAATGTCGTCTGAACCAGTACCATGTACTTCGCGCCAGCACCGGGAAACCGCTGCTGCCCGGCTGGCTTCGACGTCTCCGCAGGTGTCGACCCCCTCTGTTCCTCCTCAGGAGAAAGACCGAGGGGAACATGGAGAAAAACATCGACACCACCACCGTAAAGCTGAGGCCACCGATACAGGCAAGCCCGCGGCATTGATGTCATCTGAGCCACCGACAAAGAAGTCCCGAACAGAAAAGGCCCCATCCTCTTCTGTCTCTGGGTCACCGAGGCGTTCCCCACCTGGACAGGTGCCGGGATCCGCGATTCTACCTTCACCGGTGGACACTCCAGCTACACCAGTGCTGCCTCCTACTCCGGAACCGGTATGCATGCCCCAGGTTTCTGTGAGGACTTGGATCGGATGATCTAAGAGGCCACTGGAAAAGCACTCCAGGGGTTCAAACCTCCATCGATGCCGGTGCCAGTTCCCGAGCTGGCCACCGATCTGATACCCATGGTGCTTGCACCGCTATTGGTAAGAATGGACAAGTTAATTGGTGCCCTTCCACCGATGCATCCGAGAGAACTGATGGCCTCGATTCCTTCCTCACTGATACCCTTGTCATCGGAAGAAGAAGGAGAATCACTGATCTCAATTCCTCCCTACGGAGTGCTACCACCAACACATCCATCGATGTCACCGATTCCATCAGTGCTTCCATCGATGCCTCCGATGCCTCCCTCGATGCCCCCATCGATGCCTTCGGTCCCACTTCCAAAGCCATCGATGCCTAGGCCCGGACCTTCTGTAATAACACTGTTACTTTCTTCTGATGAGCATATGGGAGCTGGTGATGAGCCATACAATCCATGGACCCGATGATTCATCCCAGGATTCAGACGATCTGCCTTCACAGCTCTCTCCTCCTGATGAAAGGAAGCGTTCTCCTCCAGAGGACTTGTCCTTTATCAACTTTGTTAAAGAAATGTCTGAAACAGTTCAGTTCCAGCTTCAGACTGAAGAGGACTCTAGGCATCGGATGTTACAACTTCTCCAATTTCTTGATGCTCCTAAGGAAATCATGTCTATTCCTATTCATGATATCCTCTTGGACCTTTTAAAGAGAAATTGGGAGCACCCTGGCTCTCTGTGGCACCTGTTAACCGAAGGCAGATGCCACCTATCTCGTTCAGCCAGGCCCTGACTTCCAGAGAGCTCAGCTAGACCATCACTCAGTGGTTGTGGAGTCAGCCCAGAAAAGGGCACGACGCTTCAAACCCCATTCTTCCATTCCCCCAGGAAAGGATCAGAAACCTCTGGATGCATTTGGAAGACGAATATTTCATGGGTCAATGCTCATCTCTCACATTCCTTCCTGCTGCCTGCCCCTGCCTGCCAGAAGACCAGGAGGCATTCTCTCTCTCTTTTTGCTTGTTTTTCTTTTTTTCTCCCAACTAGGTTCGTCATTCATCCCCGCTCCATCCCTCCCTCCCCCCACCCCCCTCTCTCTGTTTTTACTCCCACAGAAGCCGCGGAACCCCCTGCTGACGGTCCCGGAAGCCGGCCCTGAGCCCCTCCATGATAGCCCTGGAGCTCAGTCTGTAGGTTCTGACAACATCTGACTACAGCAATCCCAGCAAGTTGGTCCTGAGTTGAAATATCCGCTCCCTCCGTACCCTTCTGAAGCTTGTTCCAGCCGGAACAGCCTGCTCCTCAGGATCCCTCCTCTCTGCCTGCTCCCTCTGGATCCTCTCTCTTCTGCCACGACCTCTGTTACCTGCCAAACCTTCTACTGCTGTTATCCTTTGGTGAACCCGCAGCATCATGAACAGCTGGAAACAATCTGAAATCTCCATCATATAAATCACAACAGAGCTGCATGGACACACAACCACACCACACCAATGCATGCAATAGAATAAAATGGCCTCTGAGTCGGCTCTGTCACTAAAAGCAAGCAAACGAATGGGTCTCCCTATTCAGCAAGTATAACCCTGGAATGTATTTTTACTATTTTGAATAACCCGCCATTGGACGCGCGTTTTCAACGCGCTAGCAGTACCCCTTATTTAATAAGGGGCCAAAAACGCGCGTCCAACCTCCCGAACCTAATAGCACCCGCAACATGAAAATTAGGTATTCCCGCATGATTCAGAAAACAAAAATGTGCAGCCAAAGCCGCACATTTTATTTTCAGAAATTAGCGCCTACCCAAAGGTAGGCGCTAATTTCTTCGGGCACCGGGAAAGTGCACAGAAAAGCAGTAAAAAAACTGCTTTTCTGTGCACCCTCCGACTTAATATCATGGCGATATTAAGTCTGAGGTCCCGAAAGTTTCGAAAAGTAAAATAAATTTGAAGTCGGCCCGCAGCTCTCAGTTCGAAAACTGGACGCTCAATTTTGCCGGCGTCCGGTTTCTGAGCCCATGGCTGTCAGCGGGCTCGAGAACCGACGCCGACAAAATTGAGCGTTGGCTGTCAAATCCGCTGACAGCTGCCGCTCCTTTTGCCTGTTTTTACTGCTGGGCCTAATTTGAATAGAGAATTACGCGCACAGGAGAGTGGCCTGTGCGCGCGCCAGGAGAGCGGGCGCTCACCCTCTCTCCCGCGGACTTTGCTGTATTGGCCCATCTGTGCTGCAGAAAAAATGACATATTTACATGAGTGATAATTCACTCCGCATGGCAGAGAGATAGGCGCTCAGCTGGTTGCAAATCTGCCTGTTCGGATGTTAAGATAAGCGCCTAGGCAAGGGCCTACCTAAGCTGACTGCTTGGACACGAAGAAAAACGCCTAGCTAAGCTGGCTGCTCAGGCGCCCAGAAAAGCGCCTACCTAAGCTGGCCACTCGGATACCGAAATAGATGCTCAGCTAGTTGCTTTTCAGGCCACTTAGATGCCGAGATAGGCACTCCAAGTCGGCTCTGACACTTAACTCGTGCCTTGACCATGTTTAGCTAATCGCCTCCTTTGCATACCCTTAGCATGCACTCACACAGTAAAAACCTCAGGTCTGTAAGCGCGTTTGTACGCGCTTTTTACCTGCGCAGAAAAACCTTATTACATCCCCGTACAGGGCTTTGTGCAGGAAACCACGCGTACAGGCGCTCACAAATGTGCGGCAAATTCAGCGCACCTTATTACATCAGCCCCAATTAATGAAAAATGTTCAGGCTAGCTTGGATGATATTTAACAGTATCTTGTGGATATTTACCCTGTGCTTATTTTTACACAGCTGTGAATTTCACATCCATAGTGATTAGACTGTTTAATTGTAGTTGGAAGGAAAAAGAAATATAAATAATCAAATACAAATATACCATTCTTATATGTCTGAAGAGCATAACTGATATGAGTCTAGTTAACAGGTGCCTGAGACTTAACAACATCTGTTAGTCATTCAAATTGATACATGCATGTTGTGTTCATAATGGGGGTAATTTTGTCACAGCCCATGTAATAAATGCATGCAGAAGTTACCGTATACCAATTTTCATAGCAAACTTACACATGAATGTTCACTTTGAACATTATCGCATGAAAATTACCTGTACACAATTACATCTATTAGTTTTTGCACAGGAATTTTTCAGATAGAATTTACATGTATACTTTAAAAATCCAAAAGTATGCACTTAAGTCCAAATCCATCTCCCAACTCTTACACTAGGGACACCCGTCATGATGTGTGAGCCCTTGAACCGTGGTGAGATTGGTGCCGCCCAACTGGTGAATCAACTGGGCCCCTCACCGATAGGAGGTGGACTCGTTTGGACTGGGACCAGATCTGGGTTTCACCTATACCAGCCTCTTCCACCACAGGTTGAATTATTGGATTCTGAGGCCGGCAGGACTTAGGAGAGAGTCCCGTAGACCGTAGAGCAGTGGTTCTCAACAGTTGTCGGGACACGCTGGTGTGTCCCAAGGTCCTGGGAGGTGTATCGCAGGGCCAGCAGAAGGCTGCTGTCTCCTTATCAGCCCGGATGGGAGTTGGTTGACTTCTCTTATATTGGGCCTGATGGGAGGCTACTCTTACTTCTTCTCCTCTTTCTGGCCCAGTGGCAGGCTGTTTCCTCTTTCATTCAGATCAGAGCGAGACATTGCCAGCTCCTGCTGTTCTGGGCCCATGGATGGAAGGCAAACTTTATCTTCCCCTGCTGAGTCTGGGAGCGATGCTGCTTATGATCTCTTCACCCTGTAGAGGTTGGGAAAGGAAATTGGGGATTCTGAGCAGATAGAAGTGGAAGGGAGATGGAATATGTGGGCTGCTGAGCAGGAAGAGGTGGGAAACAAGGGCTGGGATAGCTGGGTGGGGAGGGGGATGGGATGAAGGAGATAGGCAGAGTCAAGCAGGGGAAAGAAGGAGCACAGGGAAGAGGATTTGGGGAGTTGGGAATGCTGCGCAAGGATGTGAGTGTGAGCAGATGATTGAAAGGGAGTAACTGGGAGAAGTGAAGGATGATGCAAGCAAGGGAGTGACGGGGAACAAGAGACATATGTCAGTTTTGGGAATGTTCATTTCTTCTGTCTTTGGACTTTGCTTAGTGCAGGAGGAAATGTATCTCTGTTTCTAACTCTCCAGTTTTGCAGTGCATGCAGAATGGACTTTTGCGGTTTCTTTCTATTCCAATTTTGTCTCCACATTTGTAATTTGTGGTCTTTTATTTTGTATTTGGTGAAAGTCGGATCTGTATGTGTGAGTGGGTGAAATATTTTACTAGTATGTAGGGATTTGTATCAGTCTTATTTGTTGCATTTTTTCATTCTCAATAGGACGTGCACTGGTGGTGCACTGCTGTCTGAGTTCTTGGTGTTAGTATTGCTATGGTATGGCAGGTTAGCTATACATATGCTGAGTGTTTTGTTTTTTTTCACGTTTTGTATATTTAGAATGTGCCTATTAGCAAGGAAGTTTGTGTTTCTGTTACTGAGATAGCACCAGAATCAGAATATCTTTTTTATATGGCGAGTTGTATGGAGAAATCTCCTCTGCATCCATTGTTTGGGGACTCGGGGGGGGGGGGGGGAAGTTCCTGTGGATGCAGAGTACACGTTTACATTTAGTCCATGATGATCAAGTGTTCAGTGTGTCATGCATGTAAGCATTATCTGTCAGGTGTGTCCCAATAGAAAAAAGGTTGAGAACCACTGCCATAGAGAGCAGACAGGCAAGGTCTGAGAAGCAGGCTGGAGTCAGGGCAGGCAACAGACGTACAGCAACCATGCACTGGTCGAGGTAGGCAGAGGTCAGGGAATGTCAGAATCCAGGCAATGATCGAGGCAGGTGGAAATCAGGGAACGTTAGAATCTAAGCAGTGGTTGAGGCAGCAGGAGATCAATCAGAGGGGACAGGTGGGCAGGACCAGGAAAGTGCAGATACAAGGCTGGGGGTGAGGTACGGCTGGACAAGGCAAAGGCAGACTGGAACAAGGCAAGGCCAGAAAGGCAAGAGCAGGATCCAGTAGCAACACACACTGCGGCAAGGCAGGAGGACCTGTTGCTGAGGTGCCGGCTGGGAGCGTGGCTAGGTTTTAAATACCCAGATGCTCCTTTCTTTCCCGCCACAGGCCCTTCTTAACACAGTCCGTGGTACATGCGGACGCTTAGGGGGTGGTACTAACAGGAAGCAATGATGACGTCCTGAGCCACAGAGTCAGCATGTGATGTCTTGGTGAGTGAGTGAGGCCAGCCGCGGAGCCGTCCCACGGTTGGCCAAACATTACAGCACTTTTGCTAAATCTAGTTAAACTTAGGCATAAACAAGACATACACAAGTTTACCCACATTTCAGATGGGCATTTTATAACAAGCCTTTTCCATTTTACCTGTGGAATGCCTTTGAAAATTACCCTCCTGTCTCTAAATTTTTTTTTTCTGTACCCTTACAAAAAGAAACATGCTTTAGAAAAAAAAATACATATTGATATTGAACAAAGGAACATATATAGGATTTGATAGATGTTTCCAGAGAGAAACTCATTGTTGTTAATCTCATATCATTATCATATGCCAATACTTTTGTGTCTGGGGTGTCTTAAACTCTGATAACCATGAAACTGTGTGCTATTGTCATACTTTTGGTAAGGAGAAAATATGTTACCAAAATAAGGATAGTTTAGCATAGTTTCACGAGCAAAATGGCATATTTATATGTCTTCTCATATCTAATGATATTTTCATGTCATATTTGGTACATTATTATCCTTAATTATGACATTTAAATTAGCTCTGGACTAAAACCACAAGTGAAATGAAACCTTGATTCCAAGTCCTCAGTCATAAAGCTACGAAAACAAAACTCAATTAAACTGAATTTTTATTAAACGCATATATTATCTCCTGAATTTCTGTTCTAATTCATCTTTTGATGTATGGTATTCTGCACATTAGACCTTTTATTCCTGTCACTTGGACTTTTGACTATCTGTTTTCTGCAATACTGCAGTAGTTAATATGGTAGAGAGAATGAATGTTCTTGCAACTGTACCCCAGATAAATCCCTTTGTAATGAATCTCTGAATCTGCAGAAGTGATGCAATAATCTTTGCTATCCTTTAATTTTTTTTCTTCTTTGTTGGCAAGGTGGATAGTTGGAAGGGGAAAAATGGGGGATGCTAGCAGATGGTTATTATATGCAGAGCATCAAAATAGAAATACATTTTTAATCTGAAAATCAGTTTCACCACAGAAGGTGTTATAAGCACTTGATCTGAACAGATGAAATGCTCATTTATCAAAAAGAAAAATGATGATTTTAATCATGGTGAAGAATGTCTATTTAATTTGAAATTATCCATCCATTCTTGGCATCATTTTCTAGATACTAAATGACACACATCATAAGGATATCCCGCCCTCCCCCCAATCTGTTGAGTAGTTACCCTGCATATGAATGAAAGCTCTTCTCATGTTACTTTGCCAACTATCATTTCCTCCTCCTCAGCACTCTGTCCTTGCCTTGAATTTTCAGAGAAGGTGGGGATAAATCTGTCAAATTCCCTTCTTTCTCCTTTCCATACATTAGGTTTAATGCAAGACTCCATTCGTACTCCATAGAATATTTTACCATTTTGCTGGTTTGCGAATATAATTGGAATTTGACCTTAAATTTGTTTTTTCCTACTTATACTTTTTCCTACTTATAGTCTATAGGACAAAGGGTTTGTAGAAACAAGGGTGTGGTAAATGCTTTATATTCCTATTAATTAGTAGAAAACAATGGGGGTTCATGTTTTTACTGTGAGTTCATTGGCTTCTTCTGGAGCATGATATAAAGCAGTGGTTCTCAACCTTTTTCTGGCTGGGACACACCTGACAGATGGTTCTCACATGCGTGATACACTGAACATGTGACCATCATGGGGCTAAATGTAAACATGCACTGCATCCACAGGAATCCCCTCAAGCCCCAGCAATGAGTGCAGAGCAGATCTAGGGCATTACCCGTACAACTCGCCATACAAAAAAGATATTCTGGTTCTGATGACATCTCAGTAAAAGCAAAACAAACTCCCTTTACTACCAGGCACAATAGCCTTCCTTATGAAAAGACAGTAATTTATCACTAATACATATCCTATTGAGAAAACACAACAAATAAGACTGATACAAATGCCTACATGCTAGTTAAATACCTCACCTCGGTCACACACCCAGAACTGACCTTCACCAAGTACAGAAAAACCACAAATTATAAATATGGAGACAGAAACTGGAATGGAAAACCAAAAAAGCCACTCTGCATGCAGTTCGAACCTGGAGAAATGGAAAGAGAAATATAGCACCTAACAGACTCTTCGGATTTGCAATAATGCACACAAACTAACCCGCACAAAGTTACACCTGTATTATGGAACACACTCAAACAATAACGACCCTATCTAAGAAATACAACTATTAAACCAGGCCCTAAACACTAATACATTTCCTATTGGGAAAACAGAATAAGCCAAGCTGCTATAGAGCCCCACACAGAAATAATTGTAAAGCTATACTAAAAATGTTACAAAACAGCTGGTGAACAGAATAATATCCAACAATTAAAATCTCATAAAAATTATTAAAACATGTCCAAATATCAATAAAATATTTCAAAACAGCAGACATCGCATAATACCCAGTAATTAAAATGGCAGTCAATCAAGAAAAATAAATTTAAAAAGCTAACTTTACTTACCCTCTCCAGCAACTTTCCTACTCCTTTCCCTTCCAGGCCAATAGCACTCACCAGAAGCAGCAAGGACTGCTGAAGCTCTGTCCTCACAGTCTTCTTCCTTAGTGCCCACAACTAGTCACTCACACACACACACACACACACACACACACACACCCAGTTAGACCCCATGACCAGTCTCGGTCTCTCTCACACCAGTTATCTTCCTGACCAATCTCTCTCTGTCACACGCATGCTCTTTTTTTTTATGGTTTTGAGGTGTTGGAGTGGATTCTTGGGTACTGCAGTGATGGCCACTCCCACGGGGAGGAGCCCTGTGAGGAACCGCAGTACTAGGCTAGACTCTATACATGCAGACACAGAGAATTTGTATTTATTATACAGCTTTGTGGTACTGCCCAGGGAGCAGCAGCAGTGAGGTAACCCAGTAGAAGTAGTCCAGGGGTCCTCGGCAGAGGAGACACCGGTCCCATGTTCGAGTAGATGGTAGGCAGCGCAGGGTAGTAGAGGAAGTCCCGGATGCAGACTTCCAGCGCTGAAGCTGAAGGTAAGACAGACTGACAAGGTTAGTTACTCACTGAAGTAGATAGTTGTATTGATGAAGATCCTGGCAGGCAGAAGTAGTTGAATTGTAGGCACCAAGGTAGGGAGAGCAGGCCCTCGAGGAGAGAGTACTCGATATCCCAGGTAGGTACCTGAAAGAAAGCATAAGAGCCCCCGAGAAGCGGGTACCCAGGTTAGTGATGAATGACCCCGAAGGGCAGAGAGAGCTTCCAGCGGCAGCAAGGAAGCGGCAGAGCAGCTTAGACTGGAGGCATTTCAATCCTTGCTAACTCCGTTTGTCAGCAAACAAAGGGCAGGCTAAATACCAGGATGTCGTGACGTCACTCGAAGGGGACGCCCCCGAGGTTCCCGCCATGACGTGGATAAAGACGTGGGTGGCATGTGCGCGCACCCTAGGAGGCCCTCAGGAGAAACACGGCGAACACTGTCGCTGTTGCCGTTCCGGGGATGACGGAGAGAGCGGCATGAAGACGCGGCAGCAGCCATCTTCCCAAGGCTTGAGGAGAGAGAAGGAAGAAAGATGAGGCACAGAGGTCGAAGCTATCTGAGACCTACGGATGCAACACTCTTATATACAAGCTCTCAATCACACACAAATGCTCTCGCATCCATTCACACCAGCTCTCACTCAGGCACCCATTCACACCCACACACCGATTCACACCAACAAGCTCTCACCCAGGCGTACATTCACACCCACACACACAATCTCTCACCCAAGCATCCATTCACACCAGCTCTCACCCAGGCTTCCATTCACACCCACACATACAAGCTCTCACCCAAGCACCCATTCACACCAACTCTCACCCAGGCACCCATTCACACCCACAGACACAAGCGCTCACCCAGGCATCCATTCACACTCTCAGACACAAGCTCTCACCCAGGCTCCCATTCACATCCACAGACACAAGCTCTCACCCAGGCTCTCATTCACATCCACAGACACAAGCTCTCACCTAGGCACCATTCATACCCACACACAAAACTCTCACCAAAACCTCTTCTTCCTTCACTGCAGGGATGGCCTCCAGTACCTCTGCGGCTTTATTCCGGCGGGCCTTCTTTTTTTCGCCGCTCGGAGATGGGCTCCCGTGGCAGCCTCGGTCGGGGTCAGGCTTCCTTTTCACTGCTACAGGGATGAGCTCCCGTGGCGGCCTTGCTTGGTTGGAGTCGGATTTTCCTCTTCGCCGCAACAGGAATGAGCTCCCATGGTGGCCTTGCTTCGTCGGACAACACTGCCATTCCTCCCACCCCCGGGCTATGCAATGCCTGCCTCACCGGCCAATCAAAGGCTTCCTCCCTACTCCCACTGGCAGGTAGAAGGGAGGAGGCTTCCGATCGGCCTGAGCGGGGGCAGGCAAAATGAAAGAGGCTTCCCATTGGGCAGTGGGGGTAGGAAGAAAGGAGGCTTCCAATTGGCCCGCGTGGGCTGGAAAAAGGGTGAAGGAAAGTTTAACGGGGCAGTGGGACACCGGGAGACGTGACACACCTGGCGGGGCTTGGCGACACACTGGTTGAGAATCACTGTCCCAGACCATAGAAGTCAGGGTTATCAATTGTTTCCTGAATCCAATTTTCCTTTTCTCTCCTGCCATCAGAGTGGGGAGCAATGTTGCAGTTGCAATAAAAGAATCAAGGCTTATTGGTTAAGGGTAGTAATCTCCATGCCTTCTTCTAAGGGTAGTAACTGCTGCACCAGTAAGTTACCCCCCTAGATGCATTTCGTCATATCCTTCCTCTAGCCTTTTAGAGATCCACAGTGTTTATCCCATGCCCCTTCGAATTCTTTGACTGTTTTCATCTTCACCACCCCTTCTGGAAGGGCAATCCAGGCATCCACCACTGTCTTTGTGAAGAAATATTTCCTGATGTTGGTTCTGAGTTATCCACCCTGGAGTTTCATTTTGTGACCCCCTAGTTCTGTTGTTTTGTCTCTAACAGGAAAGGTTCAAAGTTCATGCATCATTAAAACCTTTTAGGTATCTGAAGGTCTGTTTCATATCTCCCCTGTACCTCTTGTCTTCCAGAATATTGCATATTCAGAACCTTCAGCCTTTTCTCATAGGTCTTCCGATACAGACCCCATACCATTTTGGTCGCCCTTCTCTGGACTGCCTCCACCCTGTCTCTATCCTTTATGAGATATGGGCTCCCAGAATTGAACACAGTACTTTAGGTGAAGCCTCACCAAGGACCTATACAAAGGCATTACCACTTTTTTGTTCTTACTGGTTATTCCTCTTTCTATGCAGTTCAGCAATCTTCTGGCTTTAGCTATCGCCTTGACACATTGCTATGCCATCTTCAGATCACCAGACAGTATCACCCCAAGATCCCTTTCTTGGTCTATGTACTCCAAACTTTCACGCCCCATCACATAAAGCTCTTTTGGATTACCACACCCCAGATGCATGACTCTGAACTTCTTGGCATTGAATCCCATTTGCAAATCTTTGACCTCTCTTTGTTGGAAACTGTGGGAGGGAGCGCTCCCAATTCCGAGGAGATGTGTGCCCATGGACCACGATGTGACTGCAGAGAAGAGCTCCGTGGAAGCACCATGGCAGGCAAGACGTATCCAAGCATGGGAGGAGCAGGCTGGCCACCAAGCCATAACCTCTGCCGAACCTGCACGCACTGGTAGAGAGCCAACAATGCAATGCTGGTCTCTGGGGTAGTCCTCCGGCCACTCAATAGCCCTTTTGGACCTGCCACTGGGGAGCGGCAGATGCAGCAGGATGGACAGAGGTCGAGGACAGGCGATGGTACTGAAATCTGGAACAAGACAGGACCTCAGCCTTGGACTAGGTTGACGGCTTGAAGAAGACTAGGAAGCTTGGAGGCTCAGATGAAATGAAGACACGTGGAGCTTGGGACTCAGATGAGATGAGGCGCTTGAAGACTCAGATGAGATGAGGACGCTTGGCACTTGGGAGCTTCAGACGAGACGAAGACACTTGGTACTTGGGAGCTCAGATGAGACGAAGACACTTGAAGACGAGGACATGAGGTAGCTTGGAACTCAGACGCAAGACGCTCAGACATGGGTGAAGATCGGAAGTGGATTCTAGAGAATCAGGTGAGGATTCCAGATACTCTGAGGATTTGGAACTGGGGAAAACTCAAACGAGGATAAGGACTCAGGATACTCAGACAAAGACAGAGGCTCCGGATCAGGGAGGAATCCAGGCAGTGCTCAAGACAGATCCAACTGGAAGACGGCTCCAGCCACCAAACTCAGACACCAGATAGAAACGGATTTACTCCCAGGAAGGTCAGCTGAAGACGAGGACCGGGGCGATGCGAAGCTGATCTCGGAGCTTAAGGACTGACAGTACTTCAGGATCAGAACCTGACAAAGGACATTAGAAGTGAGACTTGGAACATCAGGGTTGGAATGTAGGACATCTGATATGAAAGGACACAAGTACCTCGGGACATCAGGACATCTAGGCGTCAGAACATCTATGGCATCTGAACATCAGGGACCTCTAGAGAGGAGGACTTCAAGGACGTCTGGAACATGATGGACAGAGACATCCAAAGACAAGGGGGTGTCAGGACATCCAGAGATAGGAAGACGACAGGACATCTAAAGACGAGAAGACATCAGGACATCTGGAGACACGAAAACATCAGGACATCTGGAGACATGGGGACATCTGAAGACAAGAGTACGGGATCTGATGAGAGACCAGAACATAGAATGATGATGACAACAAAGGTTCAGGAACCATGGATAAAGACAAGGAGGACCAATGAAGAACAGAGTGCCTTGAAGGAAGTGGAGAGGGATCATGGAGGACTCCTGGAATGAAGAGCTGGAACTGAAGATCCAGGAGAGGTCCGACTCCATGACCAACTCCTTGTGAAGGCGAAGAGGAACTGAAGGCTGAGCCCTTTTGTAGGGCTGAAGAGGAACGCCCAGGATGACATCACGAGGAGGAGCCAGGAGGACCAGCCCTTTAAATCCTGTGGAGAGGCACGGCCCCATGCCTAAGGAAGAAGGCAGGACCTCGGCCAGCAGCCATGCTGTGAAGAGGAACTGAAGCAGGCCTGAGGCATTGGAGGCGGCTCCTGCTGCGAAGAGAGAAGACTGCAGGCAGAGACTCCCCGCACAGGGGAGGAGATGATGTCGGCAGCCTCCGGGCTGTGAAGAGGAACTCCAGGGTGGCCTCTGGGCCCAGACGAAGAAGGCTTCTGCGGCGGCCTCCAGGCCGCGGGAAGAAGGAGCTTTGGGGCGGCCTCCAGGCCGCTGAAGAGGACGTTGGTGGCGGCCTCCAGGCCGTGAAGAGCCAGAGGAGGTGGCGCCACCTCGGGGAAGACTGCAGAGTCAGCAGCAGCCTCCAGGCCACGAAGAGCAGTGGTAGCGGCCTATGCCGCGAAGCTGGACGGCGGTGGCAGCATTGGCAACGGCGTCTGGCTTGCCGCAGAGGGGAACATCGGCCTATCCCACAAGCAGGATCGCAACACACTTCAAGCTTTCTTAAATCACTTTTCATTCTCTCTATGGCCACTCAGTTGCAGATCTTGGTATCATCTGCAAATAGGCAAACTTTACCTTTTATCCTTTCCATAATGTCGCTCACAAAGATATTGAAAAGAACTGGTGCCAATAACCATCCCTGAGGTACTCCACTTAACACAATTCTCTCTTCAATATAGTTTCTATTTACCATTACTCACTGTCTCCTATCAGTCAACCAGTTTGTAATCTATGCTTACTCCCAACCTTCTTATTTTATTCACTAGCCTCCTAAGTGGGACTATATCAAAAGGTTTGATAAAATCCAAGTAGATCTCACCGAATGCTCTTCCTCGGTCTAATTCTCTAGTCACCCAATCAAAACAAATCAATCAGATTTGTCTGATAGGACCTTCCCCTGGTGAATCCATGCTGCCTTGGTTCCAACAACCCATCGGATAGTAGATATTTCACTATCCTTTCCTTCAGCAGTTTCCATTCATTTTCCCACCACTGAGTTGAGGCTAAGCAGCCTGTAGTTTCCAGTCTCCTCTCTGCTGCCACTCTTGTGAAGTGAGTCCATCACCACTATTCTCAAATCCTGTGGCATCACTCCTGTTTCCAGAGATCTATTGAACAGGTCCTTCAGCTCACCCACCAGCACATCTCTGAGCTCCCTTAGTATCCTGGTATGTATTTCATCCAGCCTCGTGGCCATGTCCATTTTCAGTTTGCCTAGCTTTTCTTATACATTCTCATCTGTAAATGGAGTTTCATCTATCCTATCCCATTTATAGTCTTGTCAATCAGCAACTGTCCTTCTCCAGGGTCTTCTTTGGTGAACACTGAACTGAAGTTTTTGTTTAATCTTTCCACCATTTCTTCATTTCTCGCCACACATTGCTCTGTGTCACCTTTCAATTTCACTATACCACTTCTGGCCTCCCTTCTTTCTCTGATATATCTGAAAAATGTTTTGTCACCTCGCTTTACCTCTTTAGCAATTCTTTCTTTCACTTAACCTTTTGCTTTTCTTATTTTTTTCTTCATCTCCCTCAATTTTAACAGATATTCTTCCCTGTTCCCTTTTTTGGGATCCTTTATATTTTTTGAATGCTCTTTTTGCCTTTATTTTTTCAACCACTTCCTTAAAGAACCAAATTTCTTTTTTTTAACTCTTACTCTTGTTTACCTTTCTAACATATAGATTTGTTGCCACTGTATTAACTCCTTTTAATTTGGCCCACTGTTGTTCCACCTCCCCCATTTTCTCCCACGTTTCTAGCTCTTCCTCCAGTTATGTCCCCATGTTGACAAAGTCCGTATTTGTTAAATTCAAAACTCGGGTCATCATGTGACTTTTCTGCATCTTATTTGTGATATCGAACCTTACTGCATGATGATCACTGGTGCTCAGGTGAGCCCCTCTCCATTGGTCAGCCCCTGTCACATGGTATGAGCACAAGATGGCGCCAGCCATCCAGTGCTCCTACCATGTGACAAGATCCGGCCAATAGCACGGATACCCTGTCACATGGTAAGCGCAAAGGGCCATCGGCGCCATTTTGATTAGTGGCAGCCGATGGCCCGGGAGCGGAAGGATGGCCCGGAGCGGGAGATCGCTCCCGGGACCCCCACTGGACCACCAGGTACCTGTAAAAGGTTTTTGGGGGGGGTCGGGAGGGTGGGGGAAGCTAAGGGGTTACTTTTAAAGGGTCGGGGTGGGTTTAGGGGTTATTTTTGTGTGCCGTTTTTCCCGCCCTCCCCCAAAACAATAAGGGAACCCCCACGATCAATATTGTGGGGTTTTCCTATCATTTTGGGGGAGCCACCGATTTCTGACTATTTTGAAAATACCGATGATATTTTCAATCTTCCGAAGCCCGATTCACATCCCTAATTTCTTATGTTCTTATGTTCTATGGGGCGGATTTTCAGAGCCCTGCTCGTGTAAATCCGCCCGGATTTACGCGAGCAGGGCCCTGCGCGCCGGTGCGCCTATTTTACATAGGCCCACCGGCGTGCGCAGAGCCCCGGGACTCGCGTAAGTCCCGGGGTTCTCCGAGGGGGGCGTGTCGGGGGCGTGTCGGGGGCGTGTCGGGGCGGTCCCTGTCGACGCGCCGTTTTGGGGGCGTGTCGGCAGCGTTTTGGGGGCGGGTACGGGGGCGTGGCTACGGCCCTGGGCGGTCCGGGGGCGTGGCCGCGCCCTCCGTACCCGCCCCCAGGTCGCGGCCCGGCACGGAGGAGGCCCGCTGGCGCGCGGGGATTTACGCCTCCCAGAGGGAGGCGTAAATCCCCCAACAAAGGTAAGGGGGGGGTTAGACAGGGCCGGGCGGGTGGGTTAGGTAGAGGAAGGGAGGGGAAGGTTAGGGGAGGGTGTTAGAGGATTCCCTCCGAGGCCGCTCCGATTTCGGAGCGGCCTCGGAGGGAACGGGGGTAGGCCGCGCGGCTCGGCGCGCGCCGGCTATACAAAATTGATAGCCTTGCACGCGCCGACCCAGGTTTTTTAGTAGATACGCGCGGCTCCGCGCGTATCTACTAAAATCCAGCTTACTTTTGTTTGCGCCTGGAGCGCAAACAAAAGTAAGCTATTCGCGGAGTTTTGAAGATCCGCCCCTTAGTGAGCAATAGATCAAGTATCACAACCTTCCTCAAGGGTTCCAATACTATTAGTATTGAAACTTCTTGTAGATTCCACAGAAGGGATACTCCAATCACATATGGCAGATTAAAATCTCCAGGAAGCAATACATCTCCTTCTTTTGGATATCCTTGATGAGTTCTCTCTGTCCAGTTCTTCTATTTGAGTCAGTGGCCTGTAGATCACTTCAGTAAAAATGGAAGCACCGTCTTCTTTTTTTTTTTTTTAGGACGGTCCATAATGCTTCTTCTATACCCCATGTCCCTTGCAATTCAGTTGCTTAGATATTGTTTTTAACATACTCCTCCCCCTTTTCTATCCTCTCTGTCCTTGCTTAACAAGTTATAATTTGAGATGGCCATATCCCAATCATGCGATTTTGTTGACCAGATTATGAGCATTTGTACTCTAAGCTTTCCAGCTGCTCTTCATAGTCACCTTTTCTGCTATTTTTGAACTGATTGATTTTGCTACTGTCTTTTCCCTCTTCCTGTTTTGCTTCAGGGTGACATGCCAAATGCACGGGCCACCTCCTGCCACCCTAGTTTAAATATCTCATCATGTATGATCTTAATGTACTCTTTCCTGCCTCAGACAAATGTAGTCCATCCTAACCATATAGTCTTTTATGGTTCCATTCACGGCTCCAGCTTCCAATGTATCCAAAACCATTTTTCTTACACCAGAGTTTTGAGCAAGACATTTAAATTATCTATATGGCAAAACCTTTCTTTTCCCTTTCCAGGAACAACCTTTTGAAAAGGCAATAGTTTTTGCTATGTCTCTAATCTTCTTCCCTAGATTTTGGAAATCTTCCTGTACTTTATGGAGACCGTTTCTAGTGAGGTCATTGGACCCCAGATGGATGATAACATTGATATCAGAGCTCTTACTTTTTTTTCTATAATTGCATTGACCACCTGGTTTGCTTTTCTATAGGCTGAGAATCCTGGAAGGTGTTCCCATCAAACTGAGTTCCCAAATTGGTTCCTCTTATGACTGAGTCTCCCAGTAGAAGCAGCTTTATTTTATGACATTTCATCATGTTGAAGGGTTTCTGAGGGCATTGGGGGCATAAACTACTATGACTGTAATTAATAAGCAATAGTAGCTTGTGATCTATCTAATGTTTGGGTAATTGCCAGGTACTTGTGACTTGCATTGGCCACTGTTGGAAACAGGATACTGGGCTTGATGGACCCTCGGTCTGACACAGTATAGCATATCTTATGTTCTTATATTCCTATGTTCTTATGGGTGACTACTTCCCTTTCAGACATCCCTTCATATTCTGTTGCTGAGGCTTCTTCATTTTTCAATGCAGAAAATACATTATGTAAGGGTAACAGTGGGGAGGATGGATGACTCTTCATCACAGGCCTTATTCTGCCACAGCCAACTATAATCCAATTATTACTGGGATTCTGAATCCTGAATGTCTGACTTTTCTGTGGGAGTGGGGTCAGATACACAGGATACTTCAAAGTTGGAGAAATTGGGTGTCTCAGAGTCACAGGTCTTGTTCTAACAGAGCCCACTCTACACCATTTATACCTGTGAGAGTTAGAAGTATTCTGGATGATGCATGGAAAAGGAGATTTGAAACTTAGACAATATCTCTTTCAGGTAATTTAGCTCCTTATTCATGGCAAATTGGACAACCCTTAATTCTCCAAATGATAGGCCTTCGGACATAAGCACTGCAATTGTTGCACTAAATAAAGGACATTGTGCTAATAGTGACTAATAAAGAAGTTGAGAGATTGGTACCTCAGTCCTAATATTATTCAATTATCCTATGTCCTTGGAAGAAATATTTAATAAGGAAACACTCGTGGGAGGGAGGCAGGAGGGTGGGAGGGAATAAACAGCAGAGATAAAAGCAAAATATATTGGAGAAATAAAGAATGAAATTATATTAAATTAGACTGTTAAATTTAGCCAAAACAGGAACCAGGTAATCTGTGCAGCCTTCAGCAAGATCACATGTGCTAGAGACTTGTGCTTGGTTCAATACCCCTTGCTGTGCAACTGATTATATCACACCAAGAATGTCTGCTACATAGGGTCCTATATTTCTCTCTTTAAAGCACATAGGGATTTTACAATAATAATTAGCTATACAATACCACAACACACAAGATAGAGTAAAAGCCTGCAGAAATACAACACTGTCTTTTGGAGAAAATTTTGATTTTAATTTTTTCTGACTATTATACAGCCACACACAAGGCAGAAGAAATAATCAATGTCTATTGGAAAACAATATTCCTGCAACCCACCAGAACAGATTGAAAACAACAGAGACAAAGCAAAATAAAGTGGAGAAATAAAGAATAAATGTATATTAAATTAGACTGTTAAACACATAGGGCCTGATTTTTAAAAGCATTTACTCATGTAAGAGGGCTTTTGAAAATTGCTACAATATATGCCATTGAATTGCCTATAGAATTTACTCACGTAAAAGCACTTTACTTGAGTAAATGACTTTTGAAAATTGCTACAATAGTAGTTACATTTATGCACTTAACTCCTTTTGAAAATTAACTCCTTTATGTGTGTGTGTGTAAGAGAGAGAGCCTGTGTATGTAAGAGAAAGGGAGTGTGTGTGAGAGCATGGGCATGTATATGAGAGAGGGAGTGTGAGAGAGAATGAAAGTGTTAGTGTGTATGTGAGAGAGAGAAGATAACGTTTGTGCAGCTCTACCTTCCCCAATTCATGACAGTCTCAGAGTGACTGGAAATCAAAAAATCCCAGATATGGCGAGCAGGAGATTTTTTAAAATCCTTATTAGTTTTAATTGTTTGGTGTAATTGTATGTTTCTCTTGAAATATTTTATTGTAGTTTTGAGAAATACAGCATTAGAACATTTTAAAATTATTGGATGTTTTATTCATCAAATGTTTAAAATATTTAATTGGTGTTTGAGAAATACAAATGTATACAATTTCTTTAAATTATTGGATGTTCATCTGCTGTTTTCATTTATTTATTCTTTTTATAAGTATGGTTTTATATCTCTTGATTTTATTGCTATGAAAATGATGGCACTTATCTCTGGCTTTTATAGCATTATGGTCATCTCTTCCTCATTTTCTATTTTAAACAGAAGTTTGCTCTTGAGTCTTTATTAATTTCACTTGCATGCAGAAAATGGTTTTGAATGTTTTTGTAGAAAATATTTTTTCATTCAGATATTTTATTGTTGTAACTGCTATTAATAGATTATGCAGTTATTTTAAGGGATGGACTTAGCCAATGTTCCCTTTAAGGATTAGGTTGCTGTGAACATAAAATTGATAGACTTTTTGCATTAAAGATACAAAAAGTATATCTTTACGATGTGCAAACGGCTATCGGTATAGAAGAGACTCTAAATAAATAAATAAATAAAATAGGGCTCACAGGATAGAAACATAGAAATGACAGTAAAAAAGGAACAAATGATCCACCCAGTCTGCCCAGCAAGCTTATGCCAATATCTGTTGCACTGTGCAGGTTACCTTCATGCTTATCAGTTTCCCAGAACGTAAAAGTCAGAACCCTCGGATGCTGTCCAAATCCAATATTCCCTAACCCCTGCTATGGAAGCAGAGAGCAATTATGGAGCCACATCAAAAGTAAGAACATAAGAACATGCCATACTGGGTCAGACCAAGGGTCTATCAAGCCCTGCATCCTGTTACCAACAGTGGCCATTCTGGCCAATACAGGCCATAAGAACCTGGCAAGTACCCAAAAAACTAAGTCTATTCCATGTTACCGTTGCTAGTAATAGCAGTGGCTATTTTCTAAGTCAACTTAATTAATAGCAGGTAATGGAGTTCTCCTCCAAGAACGTAACCAATCCTTTTTTAAACACAGCTATACTAACTGCACTAACCACATCCTCTGTCAACAAATTCCAGAGTTTAATTGTGCGTTGAGTAAAAAAGAACTTTCTCCGATTAGTTTTAAATGTGCCACATGCTAACTTCATGGCGTGCCCCCTAGTCTTTCTATTATCCGAAAGAGTAAATAACTGATTCACATCTACCCGTTCTAGACCTCTCATGATTTTAAACATCTCTATCATATCCCCTGTCTCTTCTCCAGCTGAAAAGTCCTAACCTCTTTAGTCTTTCCTCCTAGGGGAGCTGTTCCATTCCCCTTATCATTTTGGTAGCCCTTCTCTGTACCTTCTCCATCGCAATTATATCTTTTTTGAGATGCAGCGACCAGAATTGTACACAGTATTCAAGGTGCGGTCTCACCATGGAGTGATACAGATGCATTATGACATTTTCCGTTTTATTCACCATTCGCTTTCTAATAATTCCCAACATTCTGTTTGCTTTTTTGACTGCCGCAGCACACTGAACTGATGATTTCAATGTGTTATCCATTATGACGCCTATATCTCTTTCTTGGGTTGTAGCACCTAATATGGAACCTAACATTGTGTAACTATAGCATGGGTTATTTTTCCCTATATGCATCACCTTGCACTTATCCACATTAAATTTCATCTGCCATTTCGATGCCCAATTTTCCAGTCTTACAAGGTCTTCCTGCAATTTATCACAATCTGCTTGCGATTTAACTACTCTGAACAATTTTGTATCATCTGCAAATTTAATTATCTTACTCATCGTATTTCTTTCCAGATCATTTATAAATATATTGAAAAGTAAGGGTCCCAATACAGATCCCTGAGGCACACCACTGCCCACTCCCTTCCACTGAGAAAATTGTCCATTTAATCCTACTCTCTGTTTCCTGTCTTTTAGCCAGTTTGCAATCCACGAAAGGACATCACCATCTATCCCATGACTTTTTACTTTTCCTAGAAGCCTCTCATGAGGAACTTTGTCAAACGCCTTCTGAAAATCCAAGTATACTACATCTACCTGTTCACCTTTATCCACATGTTTATTAACTCCTTCAAAAAAGTGAAGCAGATTTGTGAGGCAAGACTTGCCTTGGGTAAAGCCATGCTGATTTTGTTCCATTAAACCATGTCTTTCTATATGTTTGTGATTTTGATGTTTAGAACACTTTCCACTATTTTTCCTGGCACTGAAGTCAGGCTAACTGGTCTGTAGTTTCCCAGATCGCCCCTGGAGCCCTTTTTAAATATTGGGGTTACATTAGCTATCCTCCAGTCTTCAGGTACAATGGATGATTTTAATGATAGGTTACAAATTTTTACTAATAGGTCTGAAATTTCATTTTTTTAGTTCTTTCAGAACTCTGGGGTGTATACCATCCGGTACAGGTTTGTCAATCAGGTCTACCACATCTTCTAGGTTCACCGTGATTTGATTCAGTCCATCTGAATCATTGCCCATGAAAACCTTCTCTAGTACGGGTACCTCCCCAACATCCTCTTCAGTAAACACTGAAGCAAAGAAATCATTTAATCTTTCCGCGATGGCCTTATCTTCTCTAAGGGCCCCTTTAACCCCTCGATCATCTAATGGTCCAACTGATTCCCTCACAGGCTTTCTACTTCGGATATATTTAAAAAAGCTTTTACTGTGAGTTTTTGCCTCTACGGCCAACTTCTTTTCAAATTCTCTCTTAGCCTGTCTTATCAATGTCTTACATTTAACTTGCCAATGTTTATGTATTATCCTATTTTCTTCTGTTGGATCCTTCTTCCAATTTTTGAATGAAGATCTTTTGGCTAAAATAGCTTCTTTCACCTCCCCTTTTAACCATGCCGGTAATCGTTTTGCCTTCTTTCCACCTTTCTTAATGTGTGGAATACATCTGGACTGTGCTTCTAGAATGGTATTTTTTTAAGAATAACCATGCCTCTTGCACATTTTTTACTTTTGTAGCTGCTCCTTTCATTTTCTTTCTAACAATTTTTCTCATTTTATCAAAGTTTCCCTTTTGAAAGTTTAGCACGAGAGCCAAGGATTTGCATACTGTTCTTCTTCCAGGCTTAATGATTAAGTTACCCCCATGTTTATTATTTTTTTCCCCAGACTGTAAAAGTCGTGACCCTTGGTTGCTGACTGAATCCAATTCCCCTTCTTCCACTGCCATTGAAGCAGAGAGCAATGATGGAGTTGCATTAAGCCTTGATACTGTTATTTGTTAAGGGTAGCAACTGCCATACCAGCAAATTAATATCACCCCCATGCACTCTTTTCTTTAATTCTATCCTCTATCCTCTATCTTTTAGCCTTTAAGGATCCACAGTGTTTATCCCATGCCCCTTTGAATTTCTTCACTGTTTTCATCTTCACCAACTCCTCCGGAAGGGCATTCCAGGCATTCACTACTCTCTCCATGAAGAAATATTTCCTGACATTGGTTCTGAGTCGTCTTCCCTGGAGTTTCATTTCATGACCTCTAGTTCTATTGATTTCTTTCCAATGGAAAAGGTTTGACGATTGTGCATCATTAAAACCTTTCAGCTATCTAAGGTCTGTATCATATCTCCCCTGCATCTCCTCTCTTCCAGGGTATACATATTCGTATCCTTCAGCCTATCCTCATAAGTCTTCTAATGCTGACCCCTCACCAATTTGGTTGCTCTTCTTTGGACCACCTCTATCCTGTCTTTATCCCTTTTGAGATACGGGCACCAATACTGAACACAGTACTCCAGGTGAAGCCTCACCAAGGATCTGTGCAAGGACATTATCACCTCTCTTTTCTTACTGGTTATTCCTCTCTCTATGCAGCCCAGCATTCTTCTGGCTTTAGCTATCACCTTGTCACATTGCTTTACCGCCTTCAGATCATCAGACACTATCACACCAAGGTCCCTCTCCCAGTCCATGCACATTACGCTTTCACTACCCATCACTTACAGCTTTTTTGGATTTCTGCACCCTAGACGCATGACTCTGCACTTCTTGGCATTGAATTCCAGCTGCCAAATCTTTGACCACTCTTCAAGCTTTCTTAAATCACTTTTCATTCTCTGTAATCCTTCAGACATGTCCACTTTGTTATAGATCTTAGTATCATCCTCAAATAGACAAACTTTACCTTCTGTCCCTTCTGCCAGATCACTCACAAAGATATTGAACTGAACTGGTCTCAAAACCAATCCCTGTGGCACTCCACTTAACACCATTCTTTCTTCAGAGTAGGTTCCATTTATCATTACATGATGTCTCCTGTCAGTCAACCAGTTTACAATCCACACTTCTACCTTAGCACCCATTCCCAAGCTTCTCATTTTGTTCATGAATCTCTTATGTTGGACCCGTATCAAAAGCTTTACTAAAATCCAAGTAAATCACATCATGTGTTCTTACCTGATCTAATTCTCTAGTCACCCAATCAAAAAAATCAATCAGATTTGTCTGACAGGACCTTTCCCTGGTGAATCCATGCTGCCTCACATGAGCAACCCACTGGATTGTAGATAGTTCACTTTCCTTTCTTCAGCAGAGTTTCCATTAATTTTCCCACCACTGAGGTGAGGCTAACTGGCCTGTAGTTTCCAGCCTCCTCTCTTCTCCTATTCTTGTGAAGCGGGACCATCACGCTCTTCTCTAATCTTGTGACACTGCTCCCGTTACCAAGGATCTATTGAACAGGTCCTTCAGTGGACTGATCAGCACATCTCTGATCTCCCTCAGTATCCTGGGATGTACCTCATCCGGCCCCATGGTTTTGTCCACTTTCATTTTTTTAGCTCTTCTCATACATTCTCTTCTGTAAATGGAGAATCATGAACTCCACCCCCATCCATAGTCTTGTCAACTAGCGACGGTCCTTCTCCAGGGTCTTCTTTAATGAACACTGAACTGAAGTATTTGTTTAAGAATTTGGCCATTTCTTCCTCTCTCTCCACACATTGATCTTTGACACCTTTTATTTTCACTATACTACTTCGGACCTTTCTCCTTTCTTTGATATATATGAAAAATGTATTGTCACCTCACTTTACTTCTTTGACAATCCTTTCTTCTGCCTGACTTTTTGCTTTCTTGATTTCTTTCTTCGTCTCCATCAGTTTCACTAGATATTCTTCCCTGTGTTCCTTTTTTGCAATCTTTTATATTTCTTGAACACTGCTTCTTTTGCCTTTATTTTGTCAGCCACTTCCTTTGAGAACCAGATCGGTTTCTTGTTTCTTTTACTTTTGTTTACTTTTCTAACATACAGATTTTTGTTGCCTTTGTAATTGCTTCTTTTAGTTTGGCCCACTGTTGTTCAACCTCTCTCATTTTCTCCCAGTCTTATAGTTCTACCTCCAGGTACATCCCCATTTTGACAAAGTCCGTATTTTTGGAATTCAAAACTCGGGTCATTGTGTGACCTCTCTGTAGCCTATTTGCGATATCAAAGCATACCGTTTGATGATCGCTGGTGCTTAAGAGGGCACTCACCTGGACATTAGAGACATTATCCCCATTAGTTAGCCCTAGGTCGAGTATAACTCCGTCCCTCGTGGGTTCCATTACCATTTGTTGAACAGAGCCCCTTAAAGGGCATCCACTATCTATCTACTTCTAGTAGATTCCATGGAAGGGATTCTCCATTCTTCATCCGGCAGAATAAATCTCCACAATCGACACTGCTCCTTTCTTTCCCACTTTTTGGATGTCTTCAACCAGATCTCTGACTAGTTCTTCCATTTGAGCCGGAGGCCTGTAAATCACTCCAGTAAAAATGGAGTTGTTTACAGGCCTCCTTGCAGTTCAGTTGCTTGGACATTGTTTTTGACATAAAGAGCTACTCCTCCCTTTTCTCTGTTCTCTCTGTCCTTCTTTAAGTTATAGCCCAGCACAGAGACAAATGGGGACAACAAAAGGAAGTTCAAGACAGATGAGCAATGCCACAGAGACTACTTTAGTTTAGCCTCAGCAGAAAAAGCCAAGAAAAGTGTAGGCCAGAAAATCCTCACTGTAGAGACAGATCACTGTAGAGACACCCTATTTCCCTCCTCCAATAGGGTGGGTTCATACAGAGGAAAGGAAAAGAAGAAGATATTGGCCAAAGGTCTTCATTCTCTATATTATAAATAGTAATTCCTGTCCACCGCAGGAGAGAAAGATTCAGAGGTGGTAAAAGACTACATTCTCAAAGCAGAGAAACTTATAAACAGACTTTTGGGGCTGTAAGTGATGTCTCTTAAGGCAGATTTCATTCCAAATTTTGGGCCCAGCAACTGAGAAAACATGATGTCTAGTAATATCTAATCTTGCTATTTTAAAGGTCAGAATTTCAAGTAAATTTTTAATTTGGGAACGAAGTTGTCTGGTCGGTTTATAAATATGAAGAGATGTATTTAACTAAATAGAAGATTCTTTATGTAATAAATTAAAAATTAAAGTGAGTATTTTATATTGGATTCTGAATGAGATTGGTAACCAATGTAAAGAATACAAAACCGGTTTAATGTGATCCCTCAGTCTTGATCCGGTTAAAATTCTAGTTTCAGTGTTTTGAATAAGTTGAAGAGGATGGATTGAATATGTTGGTAAACCCAAGTATAAAGAGTTATAATAATCCAGGTTGTTCAGAATCAGAGCTTGTAATACAGTGTGGAAGTCATGTGCTTCAAGTAGGGGCACATAAACTGACAAGTATCCATGTGAATAGATATGAGCAGCACAACAGTGGCTTTGTGGATCCCAGAGGTCATTTGGTGAGGCCAGATTGGTCTAGAGAGAAAGTGGCACCCAATCTAGAGTCCAGGAGGTGAGAGTTCCAGGTCACTGCTCTTAAAGGAATACACTCTCAAGGGACATGGCCACAAAGCAATTACAGGTGGGAGTGCGATAATCACCTAAGAAATCCTGCAGAGTCCACAGTCTTCTCTACCTGCAGCATTGCCCCGAAGTATTATTCATCATATTACTATTTTTATTCTGTAGGGCTCATCTGTTCTATTTTTAATAGCAATAAAAGCAAAAATATATCTTGTTGGTTGGTATTATATCTGGAGGAAAATATGTGGTCAGTTTGCTTATGTATATAGTTAGGTACCGTTCTGGAAACCAAAAAATCTGCTGTGTACGTTCCCTGCCCACTTTCTGATGCTCCTGGTTGTAGTTTATACAGGAGAAAATAGTCTCATTATTTATGGGACCAGTTTTTAAAAAAATGCCGCTTTCTGTCTTCATTTATTTTATTACGAGAAAACAATTGGCATTAGGAAATTGCTGTGAGTTAATGGAAAACTCATCACAGGAAACAATTTAAATGCTAAAAATGTATCAAACAAAAAAAAAACATTTTATGAACTTCATAATCTTGTGATCATTTGCAGCTGGGTGGCTCCATGGTTAAATCTGCACTGCTAAGTGGAAGAGGTAGGCTATATTAATTTTGACTTCAGCATCACTAATAGCCACAGGATGCTGAAGTAGTTCTCAATGTCTCTGCAAGGTAAGCTGAGACAGGAACAGATTTTATTGTGACCTTTAGCAGATGGCCATGTAACAGAATTGGAAGTGGCTCTTGAGGGGTGTGTAGTTAGCTCGTTCAGTCACAGGATATTCTTACAGTACTAAACTGTTATTTGAAAAGTTATATAAAAGGAAACAAGGTAGAAAATGGAGAATGAGCATGATGATTACTGATGAATGCTAAATCTGATGGATTAAGGAGAGGCCATTGAGATGAGGGTGAAAAAACTAACAATCTACAATGCTTTAACAAGCTTATTATTTTACTAGCTATCACTGTAATGAGAGGAAAGCATTCATTGGGGATTTGATTGACGTAAATCAGAACATAGCCAAATTATTCCCTTATCTACGCTGAGAATGGATGTAATTTACTTTATGTATGTATTTTTCTTATTATTCATTATAAGGTTTTCAATCATTTGGCAAATATTAATATATATTTTTTTAAATCATTGCATTTTCATCAGGGGTTTGTGTTCATAAGACTGTATTTTATTGTAGTCGCTATCCCATATATGCCAACATCTACAAGCTCTGAAGAGGAGAAATTCCTATTGAAATACATTAAGTACAAAAAATATTAGGGAAAAAAGGAAAATATTTGCTTTCCAAAAAATATTTTCTCTTCATCATAAGGAGAGTTGGCAGTTTCCCTCCCTTTATTTGAAGTGTTGGGGCAGCAATATACTTGGCACAGAGTGTTGGCACCCAATCATGACGTCTAGTATATCAGTGGATAGAGTGTTTGAGTAGGCATAACCGTAAATTAAAAAAACAAAACAAAACATTAGTAAATATGTGGCCCCTGTGTGACACAGAAAGGATTGCAGAGTGTATAATGTTGAGAGTGGGAAATACAGTGTGCAGAGAGTGTATTGTGATTAATGTGATTTCCCCCTATGGTAAGTACTAGAGAGGGCAAAAGAGCAGAGAAGGTTCCAGCTAACAAAAGGTTATCTGTTGGTCAAGGGGTGGTTCTGAATTTTTTGACAGACTATGCGGACGTGGACACTTAGGCCGCGGTGGGGTTGGTGCAACCTGTAGGGAGGAGCCCTGCAAGTCCCCACCATTGGCAGGTAGAGCTGGCTGAAGCAGAGGCCCATCTGGAGCTTCACCAATACCAGCCCTCCTTCATCTTAGGTTGAGCCCTCAGGTGCTGGGGCTTGCTGGACTTAGGTGTGGACCTCTTTGAAGGTGAAGATCTATTATATAGTAGATGATGTGGACCAGCACAAAGGAGGAGGTGAAGTCAGGTTGGACAGAGGTCTGGGCAGGCAGCAGGCAGACAGAGAAAGGTTCAGACCGCAGTCTGAGGCAGGCGGAGTTCACTCAGCATTGTGGTTCAGGCAGTGGTCAGGGAAGGTAGAATTCAATCAATAATGATAAACAGGCAGTGGTCAGTGGCAGGCGGAGGTCAAGCAGCCCCAAGATCCAGTCCAAGTTCAAGCCAGAAGTCCTATCCAAAGCCAAGCCAGTCCAATCCAAGTCAAAGCCAGAAGTCCAATCCAATGAGATGAGGATCAAAGAAGAGGAAGGAGGACAAGGGACCTCAAGAACAAGATGAATGCTGAAGAGAGACAAAGGGAAGGCTGACCATAAAGACAAGAACTCAAAAGACAAACCAGACTGCCAAGGAACTAGGATCAAGACACAGGAACTCAGGAGCAACACACAGCGGAATCAGGAACCAGGAAGCAAGGATATAGAAACAGGAAAAAGGAATGCAGAGGCAATGGAGTTGACCTATTGCCGAGGCAAGGAGCAGTGCAGCTGTGGGGCTTAAGTAGTCCTTGGGTGGTGATGTCATCAATGGATGTTCTTACCCCATTCACGACAGTGGCCCTTTAAGAAGGGCAGGATTGCGTGCATGTGCCTCTAGAAGGGGCTGGTTTGGCTGTGGCATCAGAGACCAGGAGATTGTGGCAGCCTGAGGGTGAGCAGGAAGGAAGCTGTGTCGGGATCCCACAAAGCAGCAGCCACATTCTTCTTGGAAGGCCTCCCCCAGTGTCTAGCAGAATCGGCACAGGTTTGGGACCAGAGGTAAGAGTGGCAATCTGCGAGATGGGCCCGCAGACCGCCGATTGCAACAGACTGGTTCAGCCCCTAGGGGCTGGATTTTGGAAAGGATATGTTACCCTGCATAGAGCAAGGGTGGTGTCTCCCTCAGAGTAAAGGGAAGACAGCTGCTGGAACCATCTCCCAGGGTGCCAGGGAATAGAGGTGAGAGTTGGCAGAGATACATCAATAGTGGCTCAAGAGAGCCTGAGTGAAGTAACCGGAAATTGGATTTAAGAGTTAAAAGTACTGGAAAGGAAAGGAACTGTGAATGGACCAGTGGGACCAGAAAAGGAAAAAAACTTGTGCCTGGTTGCATCCTGGAAACAGGGTTGAAAGTCTCCCGTTTCCTCCTGCAACAAGGGGAAATGAGTTGATTGAAACCATCCGAGATCTAAAGTGAGTACATTGAGATTTACTGAGCTTGACAAGAGATTTTAAACAGTGTGGCTTAGTTCAGGCTGAAGAGCAGTATATATATATATATATATATAAATATATATATATATATATATATATATATATATATATAATATACTGTAACATAAGTTGTCTAAGGCTTTCTTGAAGACTGAGAGTGAAGTCTTACTGGATTTGCTGTGAGACTGCAATGTATATTTTCCTACAATAATTGAAGATACCGCTAATAAACTATCTTTTCATTTATGAGCAGCGGTTTTTGGAGGTGCATGTGTGTGTGTGTATCCTGCGCTCAGTTTGGCCCTGCAGAATATCTGCTTACAGCCCACGACCTAGCTAAGATTAATTTCCTCACTTTGGGAGAGTTAGCCCAGGCTCCCTGAAGCAGAGAAGATGACCCCCAATGGACAGGGGGTTATAATATAAAGTAAAATTAAAGAAATGTGACAGTATGTATCCATTTCTATAATAAGTGGTGCTGTTATATTCTCTTTGGGGTCAATATTCAAAACTAGCCAGTTAAGTAACTTAGGCCTGGATTTATCAAAATGCGGTAAGTACCGCATGCGATAGCAAAAGGGGTGTGTTTTATGCTAATATAGTATTTATCGCAATTTGCGATAATTACCTGTGCGAAGAGCTAAGTTAGTGCACATTGTGATACCATTTCAGATTCTGCGATAAGTGCCAAACCTGATGTATTTCCTGCATTCAACCACTGGGGGACCAGTTTTTCAATGATCCCAGACACAGGAGAGAGAGAGAGAGAGACTGGCCATAATATCATGGCCCATAGGCAGGTATTTGTATCCCTAGGGTAGGCCCACCTAGTAACTCGAGGTGGGGATTAGGATAGCCTTTGCCGGCGCCATTTTTCATTACGGCAACACGATTCGAGTGCAGGAGGTCGTTCCCGGACCTCCGCTGGACTTTTGGCAAGTCTTGTGGGGGTCAGGAGGCCCCCCTAAGCTGGCCAAAAGTCCCTGGGGGTCCAGCTGGGGTCCGGGAGCGATCTTCTACGCTCATGACGTCGGGGACAGGAACCAAAATGGCGCCGGCGCTACCTTTGCCCTGTCATATGACAGCTAATACATATATTGTGACATCAATCTAATTTTATCAAGCTTTATTGGTGAAAATTTTTTTTATAAAAAACATTCACAATTTATCCCAAATACCCCACACAATAGATATAACAATAAAACATAATCATACCCACCCATCCATCACATATCATCCACACTCATTCATTCAACCTCTCATAAAACCTCATTTCCAAATTTCTGAACATTCAAATGCTTCGACGTGAAATACAAATCATCTCATAACACATTATCAAATATAGATACAATATATTTTGTAAGCAGAAAGAGTCAAATTGCACATAAGTTTATGCGTTACATGAACGCCAATCCTCTTGATCTCCTTGTATTCTCTCTACATGTTTCGCCTTTCCTCAGGCTTCTTCAGGAGAGCTTTTCCAAACAATCTCCCACTGCTCATGTATCCAACATCTATCCACAGGGCTTTCTAAAAACATTTTAACACAATTTACAATTTTTGAATTATTCAAATTAACACATTTCACAATTTAGTACTTTATAAAATTGTTTGAATACTATCATACCTGTACGTCCCAAAGAACTTGCCCAGACGCACAGCTTAACACTTCCCCGACTCCAACTTCACATCGTCTCAACCATTCAAAAACGTGGAACACATATCTCAGATTTACTTAAACAAAAAATAAAACCAATTAGAAAAAATCAAAGTAGATGAACTTCTCCCAAGAGACCACCAGCATGACAAACAACAGTCCTTACCTTTCTCATCTTAGGCGAAAGAACGCCATCACCACATCTCAAAAAAAAACGCTCCCATCGAGTGGATCAACGGAAGTAAGCCTATCCTCCTCCTAATTCCTTTTATACCAAGCTCTACCAATCAAATAACCTTAACTACACACTATCTCCACCCCTAAAGAACATTACATCCAAACCAATCAATGGTGCTACCATTCCAAACAGTCCACACCCCTTCAAGCCCGCCAAATTCAAACCTATCAGCAGAAGGCATTTAATAAGACTATACGGCTATGATCGAAAAAACTTTAAAAACATGTTACCCAATCGATTTTATCATTCAATCCTTTTGGCCATAAAGTCTGTAAATTAAAAATCCATCGCTGTTCCTTTTGCAATAATATTTTATTTATATTACCACCCCGTCTAGCAGAAACCTTTTGTAATACAAAAAAACGGAGATCTTCCACCGCATGATTATACTCCCGCCAATGTTTTACTAGGGGAGCTGTTTCCACAACATTTCTAATTCTGCTGCAATGCTCCAGTATACGAAGCCTCACCATCCTTGATGTTTTTCCTACATACAACAGCCCACATGGGCATTGCACAACATACACTACCGAACTGGTTTGACATGTAGTGAAATGCCTTAAGAAAAATTTTTTCCCAGACACAGGATGTGAGAAATCCTTTATTGTTAAACAAAGTTTGCATACACTACATTTAGTGCAAGGGGAATGTCTGCCTACTTTCTCATACACTTGCTCACTATCACCCAAATCCGAATGAACTAAAATGTCCCTTAAATTCCTAGATCTCCTAAAAGAAAACATAGGGGGATCCTGCATCCCCACAAAGCCACTCACAAGGTGCCAATGATTTTTAACAACCTGTATAAGGTCTCCTACCCGATTAGAATAGGGTAAGACACACACTAAAGCCGGTGTATTTCGTTGTGGCTTCGGATGTAGTAGTAATTCTCTATTAATATATCGAGCTCTTTTATAAGCTTTCTTCACTATACTTGTAGGATAGCCCCTTGCTCTCCTGAAGAAGCCTGAGGGAAGGCGAAACATGTAGAGAGAATACAAGGAGATCAAGAGGATTGGCGTTCATGTAACGCATAAACTTATGTGCAATTTGACTCTTTCTGCTTACAAAATATATTGTATCTATATTTGATAATGTGTTATGAGATGATTTGTATTTCACGTCGAAGCATTTGAATGTTCAGAAATTTGGAAATGAGGTTTTATGAGAGGTTGAATGAATGAGTGTGGATGATATGTGATGGATGGGTGGGTATGATTATGTTTTATTGTTATATCTATTGTGTGGGGTATTTGGGATAAATTGTGAATGTTTTTTATAAAAAAAAATTTCACCAATAAAGCTTGATAAAATTAGATTGATGTCACAATATATGTATTAGTTGTTAATTGGTTTGTGATATATTAATAAATTGCCAGTTTGGGTATCCTGTCATATGACAGAGCAAAGGTAGCGCCGGTGCCATTTTCTATCAACGCACTTGTGGCCCGAGAGTGGAAGATCACAACGGGACCCCCCCACTGGACCCCAGGTAATTTAAGACATTTGGGGAGGGTTCGGGAGGGTGGGGGATTTATTTTAAAGGGTCGGGGTGGGTTTTAGGGATGTTTTAGTGTGCCGGTTTTCCCGCCCTCCCCCTTCCCCCGATTTACGGTTTTTGACGATAAATCGGGGGAATTCCTATTAAATATCGCCTCTAACGATTTTTGATGATTTAAAATATATCGGACGATATTTTAAATCGTCAAAAAACGATTCACATCCCTACTATGTATACATTTAAAAATCCTATGAATGCATACTGTTTTACTTTCCCAAACTTAATACATCCCAGGAATGCATCTTTTTAACACAGCTAAAAGTACATGAACTATTGAATCCTGTGCATACTTTAGCTAAGCAGAAGAAAGCATTTTTCAGCCAGCCATGCTAAACTGCTTTGAAAATTTCCTTTATTATTTGTAACACAACCTATAATGACTCCTATTTATTTTTTAGGTCAGAGGAAGAGATGGGAATGAGACACTGATTGAACAAGGGCTTTTTAACAACAAATTAGTGTGAGTGTGTATGTGAGTGTGTAGGGTTGTTATTACTATTGGATTTATACTCATAAAGGAGACCTCTCAAATGAGATACTGAGGGGCAAAGTTAACATGATCCTACCTGACTTGCCACTCTGTCACTCTCTGGGAGGGCTCTGTTGTGGGCTATAAATAAATATAAGAACATAAGAGTCCATCAAGTCCAGTATCCTGTTTCTAACAGTGGCCATTCCAAGTCAGAAGTACCTGGCAAGTACCCAAACATTAGATAAATCACAAGCTACTATTGCTTATTAATTACTGTAATAGCAGTTTATGGATTTTTCCTCTAGAAACCTGTCCAAATCTTTTTTAAACTCAGTTACACTAAGTGATGTAACCACATACTCTGGCAATGAATTCCAGAGCTTAACTATGTGCTGCGTGAAAAAGAATTTTCTTTGATTTGTTTTAAATGAGCTACTTGCTAACTTCATGGAGTGCTCCCTGGTCCTTCTGTTATCTGAGAGAGTAAATAACTGATTTATATTAACTTGTTCATGTCCTTTCATTATTTTGTAGACTTCTATCATATCCCCCCTCAGTCGACTCTTCTCCAAACTGAATAGCCCTAACTTCCTTAGCCTTTCCTCATAGGGCAGCCGTTCCATGCCCCTTATCATTTTGGTCGCCCTTCTCTGCACTTTCTCCAGTGCAGCTATATCCTTTTTGAGAAGCAGTGACCAGAACTCCACACAGTATTCAAGGTGTGGTCTCACCATGGAGCAATACAGAGGCATTATGAGATCCTCCATTTTATTTTCCATTCCCTTCCTAATAACTCCTAACATTCTGTTTGCTTTTTTGATCGCCAGAGCATACACTGAGCCGATGATTTCAATGTATTATCCACAATGACACCTAGATCTCTTTCCTGGGTGGTAACTCTTAAGATAGAACCTAACATTGTGTATCTACAGCAAAGGTTATTTTTCCCTATATGCATCACTTTGCACTTGTCCATGTTCAATTTCATCTGCCATTTGGAAACCCAATCTTCCAGTCTCACAAGGTCCTCCTGCAATTCATCACAGTTTGCTTGAGAGTTAATGATTCTACATAATTTTGTGTCATCCACAAATTTGGTCACCTCACTCATTGTACCCCTTTCCAGATCATTTATAAATATATTAAAAAGCACCGGTCCAAGTATAGATCCCTGAGGCACTCCACTGTTTACCTTTTTCCACTGTGAAAACTGACCATTTAATCCTACTCTCTGTTTCCTGAATTTTAACCAGCTTGCAATCCACAAACGGACATCGCCTCCTATCTCAAGACATTTTAGTTTTCTTAGAAGCCTCTCATGCGGGACTTTGTTGAATGCTTTCTAAAAATCCAAATACACCACATCTACTGGTTCACCTTTGTCCACATGTTTATTCACCCCTTCAAAAAAATGTAGGAGATTTGTGAGGCGAGATTTCCCTTGGGTAAATCCATGTTGGCTGTGTCCCATCAAACCATGTCTATCTAAATGTTTTGTGATTTTATTCTTTATAACAGTTTCCATGATTTTTCCCAGCACTAAGTCAGGCTCACCAGCCTATAGTTTTCCAGATCACCCTTGGATCCCTTTTTAAATATAGGGGTTACATTGGCCATCTTCCAGTCTTCAGGTACATCGGATGATTTTAATGATAGGTTACAAATTAATTGAACTAGGTCTGAAATTTCATTTTTCAGTTCTTTCAGAACCCTGGGGTGTGTACCATCTGATCCAGGTGATTTACTACTCTTCAGTTTGTCAATCAGGCCTACCACATCTTCCAGGTTCACTGTGATTTGGTTCGGTTGATCTGAATCATCACCCATGAAAATTTTCTCCGGAAAGGGTAACTCTCTAGCATCCTCTTCACTGAACACCAAAGCAAAGAAATCATTTAATCTTTCCACGATGGCCTTATCTTCTCTAGGTACCCCTTTAACCCCTTCATCATCCAACGGTCCAACCGACTCCCTCACAGGCTTTCTGCTTTGGATATAAAGGTGAAAAATGGGAGATACATGAATGTGTTGGGCTGGTGCGCACTGAGCAGATTTTAAAAGATGCCCATGTACGCATGTACTTGCCACTATGCGCACAAATGACAAGTTCCGAAAAAGGCGTGGAGCATGGGGGTGACCTGGGCAGGGCATGGGCATTCCTGGATTTCACCTTGAAATTACCCAGTAAATACACACACAAGTGTGCACCAGGGTCTCTTGCCATTAACTTTATGTCTGCTATGGAGAATGTGCAAGTTGTAAAACAAAAAAATCTATATTGATCAGCAGGGTTTTAAGGGTTGGGTCTATCAAGAGAGAAGGAAGGCTATTAAACTAGGGGGTTTGGAAGTCTTAGTCCATAACTGGAAGAAATAGGAAAGAACTGTGAAAATGGCTAATGGCTTCGGCATGTATGACTTTTAAAATCCCCCCACTTATGCGATAGAAGCAGCATTTGCACTGATAGGTGCATGTCCACTTAAAATTGCGTGCACATATGCCCGCAGCCAGGTTATTTTATAACAATTTCAGGTGAGTTTGGCCCTTATCACACATATATCAGCATGTGAAATAGGGAATATTGACATTAAAAATCATTTGTCAAATTCGGTCCCCCCTCCCAGGAAGAAGAGAGCAGAAAATGGCCAATTGTCTTTTGTTGCGCATTAACCTAACTAATGTAAATGTTTGAGGGAAGTGGATTGGCTTTCAAAACTTATCAGTAACTTTTTCTGAGGGTCACTACCAGTCAGAGCAAATGCAAGGCAGTAATAATATTCTAGCTAATCCTATAAGACCAGCACAAAGGTTAGCTAGATGGTGAAAAATAAAAACATAGGTGAGCTGGGTATACTAAAATTGATAAATTCTCCCTTTTGTGATTTTCAAAACCTGTTTAGCTAAGCAGATCTAAACTTAAACTTTCTTACGCATACCATGCTACCACACACCATAATTACACTTATACATACCCATAAACAACTTACAGTAAGTCCATATTTATAAAATTAACAGATTCTAAAAGGAGAGCTCTTTCAATTCTTTTGACCAGTTATTCTTGATCACCCCAGCAAGTAAGGAAACTTCTTGGTGAGTTTCTATTATTCCTTTGCTGGTTTCATTGGCTATTTGCTCTTCTGTGTAGAAGAGGGTTTCTGAAGCACTTATAGTTTAAAAAGTAATGCATAATTTTGTCCCATTGGATGGGTTTAATGGGGTTGGTCACCTTCTTTTCACTCAATGATGGAGCTAGATATGTGGAAGCATTGATTCAGCAGTTGTCAGAGAAGTTAGGACAGATGTACCCAAGGGTGACTTGGGATGTGTCAGAAGATAACATTCTTTTGAAAATTCTTTCTCCATTCAGAAAAAGACACTTGCAGTTCTTAAAGTTATTTGTTCAGTAGCATGAATGGGGGAGGGAACACTTGCTATTTAATTTCTGAAGAAGATTTCTCAGATTTTGGGCCAACCGTATGAATCATTTGATTGAATCAAGATGAAGTAGGTTCAAGAACAAGATCAACAGGGCCTTGGCAATCAATGTCAAGCAAGGAGGTATTTGGCAAAGCCAGGAAGTTTGGAAAAGGATGTGACATGGTGTCTAGGTCCCCTGAACTTCTAAAATATAGAAGTATGAAAATAAGTAACCCCTGAACCATTCTAGGCCTCTGAAATGACCAGTGCTGTCATGCCACTTCTAGTTTAAATTTTTTAAAAAGTCTTAAAAAGAATACTTTTTTTCTTCTTTCTCAGAATACCTGCAGTTGTTAGAACTGTGAAAACAGCCAGCACTTTGTTAGGATAAGAAACAGAGAATGTCCTTCATAATTGATATATTCTAGCATGGCAAATTTCCTAGAATTTGTGTCTTAATTAACACCAAACTCTAGATAAATTATGTCTTTTGACCTTCTGTAATTTAGTATAGATATATGCGTATTCCAAATTGTATTCACATATTTATTCATTAGGAGCTTTAGATGCTCGATGCCTATGGTACTTTGGCATTTCTGTATCTGTACTCAGGTGCTCCTCTGTCAATTAGATAGATTGATGAAGTAAGAACAAAACACCCAGCTATCTTCACGAAGCACATCTGATGTAAAGGTTAAAGAATTTTTATAGCTAAATTTTCCTGGACATGTAACCTGACTTGTATGTGTAATTCTTTAGTAATTAGAACACATGAGACCAGATGTTTCTGAGATACTTTAACTTGACTTGTATTGAAATTGTTAATATAAGCGAGAAAAAGGTCAGTAAGAGAAAGTGTATATAAACTATGAAATCCAGACACTCAAGGCTGCTGAGCTATCCAGGTATGGCATGCCCGAGACCCTGGCTGATTTAACTTGTATTTGGTAAGAATCCATTTTGATTTTCATTTTTTGCTGTATCTATTACTTGACTTGATTGATTAAATATTTTCCTCATGTAAAATAAAAATCATATTCTTTTTTGAGAATATATCTCTGACTGAGTAATTGAGTGGCTCTGATCTCATAAATAATTAACTGAGCTCAATAGATGCATCAATTCTCAGGAACACTGATGTGTTAGCTTTATGTGACATGCAGTTCTAAGGTAAAGAGAGTAAACTTTAAAGGGAACTCCTTTTGTATTGTCTTTCTTACTTAGAATTTTGTATCAGAGCAGTGTTGCGCCAGAGGTGGACCCTTGGGCCGAGGTGGGGCTGACGCTACCTGTAGGAGGGATCCTATGGGTCCCCACCATTGGCAGGCGGAGAGGGCTGACGGATGGAGGCTGACTGGCACTTCACCAATACCAACCCTCATTCCCCGCAGGTTGAGCCTTTGGGTGCTGAGGCCAGCTGGATTTAGGTGGCCTCTGTCAGTGGTCGTCGATGGGTGGATCGAGGTCAGCCCAGAGGCAGCAACTAGTATAGGTAACAGTCTGTACTGGACGAGGCGGAGTCCCGGAGACCCGGGCGCCAACAGGAACATAGTCTGACAGAGGGCACCTGAGGAAGAGCAGGCCGAAGCTTGAATGAACGACGTCCAGGACAAAGGCTGAAGAGGCGTCTTTAAGCAAGCTGGGTTCAGGACTGGCGGCAGGCTGGGAAGCAGTGGCAAGCAAAGCTGAGGTCTGGATGAGGAGAGAATCAAAGGATGGTCAGACGAAGTAGAAGTCCAGGGCTGGAGAGAAGCAATGGAGTAGTCAGGCAATGCAGAGGTCCATGGCTGGAGAGAGGCAACGGAGTAGTCAGGTGATACAGAGGTCCAGGGCTGGAGAGATGCGACAGAGTAGTCAGGCAATACAGAGGTCTGGGGCTGGAGAGAGGCAACGGAGTAGTCAAGCGATGCAGAGGTCAAACCAGGTTAGCAATCCAAAGGAGAGATGAAGGAACAGGAACTCAGGAACTGCAGCAGAGCAGGAGGCCCCAGGGGCGGCCTGAGGATGGAACCGGTGGCCCACAGCCACCAGAGATGAGGGACCAGGTGCTGGATCATTTAGAAAGAGGTGAGGGGGCCAAGCCGCGGGTCTGCTGCGGCTAGCGTGCGTAACAAGCAGAACCGAGAAAGATGATAATTCTCAGAATCAAGGGACTGATGATAAACATTAGGAGAAGTAGAATTGTCCACAGGAATGTAAGATAAAAAGTTTGTTTTGTTATAGTTCCAGAGTCTGTATTGATAGAACATATTGCATTTTTCTTCCAGTCAGGGAGAAGAGCAGAGCTTTCATTAAGGAGAGCTTCAACAATGTAAAGACTGTGATTATTTATCCTTATGAGGTCATGATGTTTCAACCATCCTTCTCAGAATGATCAAGGTACAATTTGATAATGATGTAATCATAACTTCATAGGAAAACTTTTTCAAAGCACTCCTACAACTCCATGTCAAAGTCCACCAAAAACAACAATGGAGAAGACTGAGGAATGGTGGCTACTACTGGCTCAACATAAAAAAGGCTGGCAGGAGTCAATCCCTGTTCTGATCAACATAAGAATGTAAAATATTAAGACTTAACAATATACAACCAAAGAGACAAAACAATTCATTTATCAACCGTCTTTATAGTTTTTGAACATGGAGAACAACGTCATCAGAACTTAGTGCAGCAATTTTTAATCCACTGTCTCTCACCACGCAATGGGCCGCAAACAGCATCAGTCATTTTTTTTAGCACTTTAATGTAATCACTTGATGTTGTATCTCACTTTTTTAACCACCCATTCATTTATTTATTTAATTAATTATTTAACCAACCCAATTCCTTCATACCAAAAAAGTTCTATAAATTTTATTAAACTAAATATTTTCAATAAAAGTACTTAGCTCCCACTGTAACATTCCAAACACTGCCCCAACATGGACCATGTTTCGGCTGTCACCAGCCTTCGTCAGGGGACACCTCATAACAACAGATCATCAAGATGCCTCATTTATTCATGTTTTAATCCTAAAATAAACGAACCATTAAAAACATCCTCACACTATCACTCAAACCCGCCATATAACAATTCCCATATATGCCAAGCCATATCAGTTCTATTACTTCTCGCTCTTGTTTTATAATCATTAGTATCAGAACACAATCTTCATAATCTCAGAAACTGTCCAATGGGAAGATTAGATCTTAAGTGCTGTGGGTGACAACTTTCATATCGTAGTAAAGTGTTTTTATCAGTTGGTTTTCGGTACAATGTAAATTTAAAACCCTAATTTGGATACTTTTATTAAAGTACATATTTTCAATCATCAGAAAAATGATTCACATCCCTAATTTGGATCCCTTTTCCATTTCTTGAAATATGTTCTTTTAGATATTATAGTTCTCTCACCTCACCTTTTAACAATGCCAGTAGTTGTTTAGCCTTCCTTCCACTTTTTCTAATGTGTGGAATACATCTCCAAGGCCCACTTACTCTCCCAGAGAAATGAGTCTTTTGGAAAGGAATGGTATGGAAGTAGATTTACAGTAGTAGGGAAGGAGATAAGGTATTTAGCAATGCAACATATGAGAGAGTTTGCCAATATTTTATTTCTATACAAATCAGAGGATGGCACGTCTCTCAAATTTATGAGCTTTAGTTTTAGTGTGACAATATTAAGCCAAAAGAAACATATAGAAACATTAGGAGTGTGCATTCGTTTTTGCCGTATTGGCGATCCGCAATGTATATTGCACTATTCGTAGTATTCGTGGGGAAGTGAAACGTATCGCGATTCCCCACGAATACACGAATCTTCGCCGAATTATACGGCCACCTAAATAAAAATTTAAACAACCCCCCCCCTCAAGACTGAACCCCCCCAAGACTTACCAAAACTCCCTGGTGGCTCCCGGACCCCCCGCTGGTGGTCCAGCGGGGGGTCCGGGAGCCATCCCCTGCACTCACACCCTCGGTGCTGGTTTCATCATGGCGCCAATAGTCTTTGTCACAGGGGCTACCGGTGCCATTGGTCAGCCCCTGTCACATGGCCATCGGCGCCATCTTGTGCTCCTACCATGTGAAAGGGGCTGACCAATGGCACCGGTAGCCCTTGTGACATAATATGGGCAAAGGCTATCGGCGCCATTTTGAGTACTGGCATCGGACGGCCGGAGTGCAGGAGGTCGCTCCGGGACCTCCGTTGGACCCCCAGGGACTTTTGGCCAGCTTGGGGGTCCTCCTGACCCCCACAAGACTTTCCAAAAGTCCAGCGGGGGTCCGGGAGCGACCTCCTGCACGTCGACCGTCCGATGCCAGTACTCAAAATGTCACCGATTGCCTTTGCCCTCACTATGTCACAGGTACCGACGGTCGGCCCCTGTGACATAGTGAGGGCAAAGGCGATCGGCGCCATTTTGAATACTGGCAGCAGATCGCCTTTGCCCTCACTATGTCACAGGGTCCAGTTGGGTCTCAGGTAGCACCAACCTCGTCTCAGTCCAAGGGTCCACTCCATAATACTGGATAAGTCTAAAAAAAATGCAATTTATCTGGATAAGTTATAATTTGTCTAAGTAGCGGCAATAGTGCTATTTAGCTGTATAAGTTGGAATTTAGCTGGATAAGTATACACAAATGATATAACTGCATATTTGTATTTCTCACAGGACAAGCAGGATGGTTGTCCTCACAAATGGGTGACATCGAGGATGGAGCCCACCACGGAAAACTTCTGTCAAAGTTTAAACAGAACTTTGACTGGCCCCTACTGGGCATGCCCAGCAAGGCACTGACCCTGCAGCCAGCAGGGGTCTCCCTTCAGTCTTCTTTTTTCCGCGCAGCAGTTGCCACGCGGTGAAAGGAGCTCTCTTACCACGTTCCTGACAGGAATTCGGTATTTTTCTTTCCGAAGAAAATTTGCCCCTCAGGGGTCTCCCTTCGACAAATTTTTGTCACCTCCGCGGAAACCGGTAAGTTTTTTGCCTTTTTTCTTCGACTACCGTCGAATTTGGCCCTTGAGGCCTGTTGGCAATTACCGAGCCCGCGACTAAATTTGGCCTTAAGCCATGGCGACGGGGTTCCGTCGATGCCCGGATTGTACCCGGACTATGTCAATCACTGACCCCCATAGGGTTTGTGTTTTGTGTTTGGGAAGTGAGCATGATGTCCTGACTTGCACCAAATGTGCCCTAATGACACCTAAGGGTCGCAAAGCCAGGATGGAGAAAATGGGGCTCCTCTTCCATGCACCCACCCCAACGCCATTGATAGCATCGACGTCATCGGAACCGGCACCGTCGAAGTTGCACCACCATCGTCAACCCTCCGGTGACCGTCCACCATCGATGACTTCTCGGCCGTCTACTCCTGTCCCCTCCCCGGATGGGCGAGGAGACCGGAAGGACAAGCATCGCCATCGACGGCACAAGTCTCGGCCTGTCGAGGATCCACAGTCATCGACCTCTGAACAAGCCGAGCCACCGACTAAGAGGCCTCGATCAGACTTGGCACCGTCCACGTCTCGTTCGCAGGCATCGAGGAAACCCTCACCCTCTCGGGGTGTGGGAGCCGTGATCCCACTGGTTACGGTGGTCCCTCCGGCTCTGCCTCAGCCTCCCTCTCCCGTCGAGCCGGGTATTGTTACCCCTGGTCTCCGGGCAGAACTGGACCGGCTGGTCCAGGAGGCCATCGAGAAAGCGATGCAAAAATTCCAACCTCCATTGGCACCGTCTCCGGCACCGATTCCAGCACCGCCACCGGCATCGACCCCGGCACCGACTCCGCCACCGAGGAAGGAACCGACCACCGAACCTTTGGTGGAAGCGCTGGCACCGCTACTACAACGTATGGAGGCACTTGTACATGCCCTTCCATCGATGATTCCAGTAGCACCGACAGCGCCATCGTCTCCGACTGGATTTTCATCGGCGGGAGAAACACCGTTCCTGATTCCCCCTTCCGGGGTGGTCCCATCGGTGCCTTCTCGAATATCTCCACCGATTTATCCTTTGACTCCATCGGTTCCAAGACCGGCACCGACTCCATCGGCAGCACCGAAACCCTCGATGCCGTTCCCAGTACCGATTGTACCACCGGTTCCTCCAAGGTTTCCTTCGATGCCTTTGGATCCTCAACCTGGTCCATCGGGGCTTCAACCCCCAAGTGATCCCTATGATACCTGGGGTGATGATACATCTTCTGACACAGATTTACCATCACCGCCTTCTCCTACAGAGAGTAGAAAAAGATCTCCTCCAGAGGATCTCTCCTTTATTAATTTTGTAAAGGAGATGTCCGAAATTGTACCTTTTCAGCTGCAATCTGAGACCGATGACAGACACCAGATGATGGAACTGCTTCAATTTTTGGATGCTCCAAAAATCATCGCTTCCATCCCCATTCACCAGGTGTTTCTCGATCTCTTAAAGAAAAACTGGGAATCTCCTTCATCTGTATCACCAGTTAACAAGAAGGCTAACTCCACATACCTCGTCCAGTCAGCACCAGGCTTTCAAAAGCCTCAACTGGATCATCGCTCTGTTGTGGTTGAGTCCGCACAAAGAAAGGCCAAGCGTCTAAAGCCACACTCCTCCACTCCGCCGGTCAAGGACAATAAATTCCTGGACAGTGTGGGACGGAAAGTGTACCATGGAGCTATGCTGATTTCTCGCATAGCCTCATATCAACTCTACATGATGCAATATAACAGAGCCATCCTTAAACAGATGCAAGATTTTGCTGACACATTACCTGACCAATATCAGCCACAGCTTCAGGCCCTTCTTAACAAAGGGTTTGAAGCAGGGAAGCACGAGATCAGAACGGCTTATGACATCTTTGATGCCTCCACAAAGGTTTCAGCTACTGCCATTTCGGCCAGACGTTGGGCTTGGTTAAAATCATCCAACCTTCGCCCAGAAGTCCAGGATCGTTTAGCGGATTTACCCTGCTTAGGGGACAATTTGTTTGGGGAACAAATTCAGCAAATTGTAGCTGAATTAAAAGATCACCACGAGACGTTGAAACAACTTTCTTCTGTTCCGTCTGAGGTTTCCTCCAAACAACCACTTAAGAAGGACTCTAAGAAGTCGTTCTTTCGGTCACGCCGTTACTACCCTCCATCGGCCAGGCCTCGTCCAGCTCGATCCTCTACTAGGCCTCAGCCGCGTCAGCCTAGGAAACAAAGGCCTACTGTAGCCCCTCCACCGGGGCCTCAAAAAGAGAAGTTCAAAATGGTAACCCTAGGCGCACTGCTCCCTCTGCTACAAAGAGGGGATTGGCTGTGCTCTCTCGACCTCAAGGACGCTTATACCCACATTGCGATCACACAATCCCATCGCAAATATCTGCGGTTTCTCGTAGGCCACGACCATTATCAATACCGTGTCCTACCTTTCGGTCTGGCTTCTGCCCCACGAGTCTTTACCAAATGTCTCGTAGTGGTAGCAGCATTCTTAAGGAAGGAAGGTGTCCACGTCTACCCCTACCTGGACGATTGGCTAATCAGGGCCTCCACCCAACAGATAGCTCAATCCTCCCTAAAATTGACAATTCAAACACTCCTTTCCTTAGGGTTTCTTGTCAATTACGAGAAATCTTGCTTAGTCCCGTCTCAAACCTTATTCTTCATTGGAGCAGACTTGGACACCTTACAGGCAAAGGCTTACCTTCCACTTCAGAGGGTCCACACCCTAATGTCCCTGGCTCGCCAGCTCCAGTCTCAGAACACTGCCACGGCTCGCCAGTTCCTCATTCTCCTAGGACACATGGCATCCTCGGTTCAAGTCACTCCCATGACCCGACTAGCCATGAGAGTAACACAATGGACTCTACGACACCAATGGATTCAAGCTTTTCAGCCTCTGTCCTCCATAGTCACAGTCACACAAGCACTGCGCCTATCCTTAACCTGGTGGACGACTCAGGTCAACCTCCTTCAGGGCTTACCCTTTCTTCCACCGGATCCGCAAGTAATCCTAACCACCGACGCTTCTCACATCGGTTGGGGAGCCCATGTGGACGACTTTCAAACCCAAGGGTTATGGTCCAAAGAGGAAGCCGAACACCAGATAAATTTCCTGGAACTTCGAGCAATCCGCTATGCGCTCCGCACTTTCAAAGATCATCTCTTTCATCAGATAATCTTAATCCAGACGGACAACCAAGTGGCCATGTGGTACATAAACAAGCAGGGAGGCACAGGCTCCTTCCTTCTGTGTCAGGAAGCTGCGCAGATCTGGGCGGAAGCCCTCTCCCACTCCATGTACCTCAGGGCCACTTACCTGCCGGGAGTAGACAATGTATTGGCAGACCAGCTGAGCCGAGTCTTCCACCCACACGAGTGGTCACTCGATCCTCTGGTAGCGACCTCTCTGTTTCACAAGTGGGGTTCTCCCCGCATAGACCTCTTTGCGTCCCCTCAGAACCACAAAGTGCACGATTACTGCTCTCTCATTCGGAGCCAGCACTCTCGGCCGAGGGATGCTTTCTCCCTCAAGTGGACAACCGGTCTGCTCTATGCATTCCCTCCACTCCCTCTTGTGTCAAGGACTCTCGTGAAGCTACGCCAGGACGGAGGAACCATGATCCTGATAGCACCTTACTGGCCACGCCAAGTATGGTTTCCAATACTCCAGGATCTCTCCATCCGCAGGCACATTCCTCTGGGAATGGACCCGCATCTGCTCACTCAAAACGACGGATGCCTCCTCCATCCCAACCTCCAAGCCTTGTCCCTGACGGCATGGATGTTGAAAGGTTAGTCCTTCAACCATTTAACCTTTCAGATTCCGTTTCTCGAGTCCTGATAGCTTCACGAAAGCCTTCCACAAGAAAGTCTTACTCATACAAATGGAAAAGGTGCACATCATGGTGCACTTCTCAGTCCCTTGATCCCCTTTCCTGTCCAATCTCCAAATTCTTGGACTATTTATGGCATCTCTCTGAATCAGGTCTTAAAACCTCTTCTATCAGAATGCATGTCAGTGCGGTAGCCGCCTTCCATAAGGGTATTGGGGGTAATCCTATTTCAGTACAACCCCTAGTAACACACTTTCTTAAGGGCTTACTCCATCTAAAGCCACCCTTGCGTCCTCCGGCCCCATCCTGGGACCTTAACCTGGTTCTTGGTCGTCTAATGAAACCTCCTTTCGAACCTCTGCACTCCTGTGACTTGAAATATCTCACTTGGAAAGTGTTATTCCTTTTGGCTGTTACTTCAGCTCGCAGGGTTAGTGAATTACAGGCCCTAGTTACCTATCCGCCTTACACTAAGCTCCTGCAGGACCGGGCGGTACTCCGCACTCACCCTAAATTTTTACCTAAGGTAGTTTCGGAGTTTCATATCAATCAATCTATCGTACTACCTATCTTTTTTCCCAGGCCCCACTCCAACTCTGGAGAGCAGACTCTGCATACCCTAGACTGTAAACGGGCTCTAGCTTTTTACCTAGACCGTACAGTTTCCCACAGGAAGAGCACTCAATTATTCGTCTCTTTCCATCCTAATAAGTTGGGACAACCTGTGGGTAAGCAGGCTCTTTCTTCCTGGTTGGCGGACTGCATTTCTTTTTGCTATGAGCAAGCTGGCATTCCTTTTCAAGACCGTGTTAAAGCACACTCTGTGAGGGCCATGGCGACGTCAGTGGCACACCTTCGATCGGTGCCGCTTCCCGACATCTGCAAAGCTGCAACCTGGAGTTCTCTCCATACTTTTGCAGCCCATTATTGTTTGGACAAGGCTGGAAGACAGGACTCCATCTTTGGCCAGTCTGTCTTGCGTAACCTTTTTCCAACCTGATGTACCAACACCCTTCCACCTACCCGGTAGGGTGCGGATGCCCTTTCCCAAATTCTCCTCAGTTGTTGTGCCTGCTGCACACCGTTGGGTACATTTGGTGCAAGTCGGGACATCCTCAGCTCGGTACTCACCCATTTGTGAGGACAACCATCCTGCTTGTCCTGTGAGAAAGCAAATGTTGCTTACCTGATGTAACAGGTGTTCTCACAGGACAGCAGGATGTTAGTCCTCACGAAACCCGCCCGCCTCCCCGCGGTGTTGGGTTCGTTTTATTTTTACTTTCTAGGCACTGCCTGTAGCTTTGAAAATCAGACTGAAGGGAGACCCCTGCTGGCTGCAGGGTCAGTGCCTTGCTGGGCATGCCCAGTAGGGGCCAGTCAAAGTTCTGTTTAAACTTTGACAGAAGTTTTCCGTGGTGGGCTCCATCCTCGATGTCACCCATTTATGAGGACTAACATCCTGCTGTCCTGTGAGAACACCTGTTACATCAGGTAAGCAACATTTGCTTTCCCATTTTAAAGGGATATGCAAGTAGATGTTACCTGTAATTCGACTTTTACACATGTAAATCAGGGGATTTTCTAACGTGTGCAGCAATGAAATAACAAGCTTTACAAATTAGTCTACCAATTCACCCAGTTCATCTGCAATTCATGAATACCCTCTTGGCTGTTCAGCCTAAAGACCTCCCATTTCAATCTGATCTTCACCCAGTCAGTTTTTCACTTTTAAGATGTTTATAATCACTTATACCAGATCATGACCAGGCGTAAATATATGCAAGTAAACGACTTGCACGCGTTACTTTAGTAGGTTATAAAATAGCAACTTGCATGTGTAAATATTCACCCCTTCCTGGAATGCCCCTGGACTTCCCCTTTTTTATTCATGCAAATTTACTCACAGATCCTGATGTATACATGTATGTTGAGGTTTTTAAAATGGTATATACTCGAAAAATGCTAGTTAACGCGCACAAGTGCTATTTTTTATGCACACAACTTTTGAAAATTCAACTTTTAGAGAGAGACAGAAAAAAAAAGAAAGCTAACTTATCATCAGATTAAGCTGGTATACAAATTTTTAGAAGTTGTCTTGTTCAATGATAAAATGTAAACCAACAAATATGTGGAGGACAAGAGCACACCAGAGGATAAATCCGCTAAAAGCAGGGTGTGTTCAAAAGGTTGAGAAACATCTACAGGCACAAAGCCCATCTTGAAGTATCCGTAGAATTTTTATGCCATCAAATCAATTGTCAGGCAGACGTATTTTGCAGATTAAAGCAGTATAATCAATACACAACAACAGCACTGTGAGTTGCCCAAAAAGCAAGTGCTGTCCAAACGTAGTCACAGATTTATTTATAGATTCAGTCAAAGATGTATATTAGTCATTTCTGGTTTAATCTGAAATCCTTTTCCTTTTTAACTCACTTATTCTCTGCAATTCCCAAGTCAAAGGTCACACACACACACACACACACACATATATATATATATATATATATATATATATATATATATGTATACTGATCCAATAGCATAGCTTGAAAACTAAAGCCAATCAGCAGTTGAAGCATCGTTTTCAGTGACCCAGATTTAGTAAAATTTGACTACATTCATGTTGGAAGCATTTTGGCTGTAGACCAGTGTTAAATATAAACCATCTTAATTGCAGACAGAGAGCTATTCATAGGTGTGCAGATAATTATTCCAGGGTTTGAAGCTTTAAATTAAAATCTTAAGAGTATCCTTGATAATCCTAATTATTATCATCCTTTCCTTGTTACTAATAAATTTATTGAAATTAAGAAACAAGTTGATGATGAAAATCTAATATAAACATTCAAAACTGAATGGACCAATTAACTAGGAATCCTCAATCCTAACTGCAGGTTATGAGGGTAGTCATACTCTACAGAGGACTAAAAGGTTTTGTTTCTAAAATGTTGTCCTTTTAGTTATTTGTCATTGATAATGCTGGGGAAGAGCAAGCTGTCTTAGTACTTGTGGATACCAGTAAATTAGGAAAGTGCAGGAGGGAGATTCTGAAAGGCAAATTTTGGATTTTAGGTAAAAACTTGAAATCCAGAACCTCCAGGGTGTTGTAAACACCGCCACGGGACTGGCCCGCGAGCAGCTTGCTTACCTTCCTTGCCTTCTGATGCCGTTGCTCCCCACTGCAGGAGGAGTGCTACCGATGCCGACGTCACCACTTCCCGCCATCTTCACAGCTGTGCGCAGCCGCCAGCTTCCGTTCCTTTACACCCTGGAAGAGACACCGACAATCCTCTTCATGATGCACTGCCTCCCTAGGTGCGCACACCTCTGTCAGAATTTAAAGGGCCCGCAGCAGGAAAAGCACCGCGTCCCTTCCTGATGACATCAGCCTGCTTGCCCTATAAAAGGGCTCTTCGGTTTGTCCCTCATTGCCTTCATAAGGAGTTGTCCTGTTCCTGGGGTCCTGTTCAAGCTCTCCCTCCAGGAGTCTTTGGTGGTCTAGTCTTTGCTTCTTCAAGGCTTTAGTACATAAGAACATAAGAAATTGCCATACTGGGTCAGACCAAGGGTCCATTAAGCCCAGCATCCTGTTTCCAACAGTGGCCAATCCAGGCTACAAGTACCTGTCAAGTACCCAAAAACTAGTATATCCCATACTACTGATGTTTTGTTGGAGCTCCACCTTGTTTGTTCCATTTTCATGGTCTCTCGACGGTCCCTGCATCTTCTGTTCCTGATGTCAAGTTCCTGATGTTCCATTCCTCATCTCTAAGCTTCATCTTCCTGGTTTTTTTCTCTTGTCCACTCCTCCAGGCGAGTTAGTGTCAAAGACTGTGACTAGCTCACGGAAGGTTGTTAGGGTACCTAGTGGCACAAGGCCTGCGTGCTTCTCTGGTCCAGTCTCTGGGAGTCCCTTGTTTTTATATGCTGGGGTCCCATCCTTGGTTCTCAGTTCCTGAGTCCCTGAATCCTGTTTTTGGTCTTTGGGGTGCCTTGTCCAGCCTCCGTCCATATCAAAGTCCGAAGTCCAGAGTCTGCTTCACCTTTGGTGTGGTCCGCAACCAGCTCTCGGGTTGTGTAGGTGGTACAGCAGCGCAGGACTCTCCCAGAGTCTTTGTCATGTTTCCAATGCCAAGTCTTCATCGTGTTCCAAGTCCAGAGTCTGCTCCGCATTTGACGTGGTCCACGACCAGCACATGGGCCGTGTAGTTGTGACAGGGTCTACGTCTCAAACCTGAGAGGTCAGTTAAAAACCCCGGAACCAAAAATCCAAGGGGGGGGGGGAAGGAAAACACAGCGACACTGAGCCAGGGATGTCCCCTGGTTCCTTCCTCCGGTTGCTATTGAGACAGAGGAACCACAGGTGTGGGAGGTTAAGGGTGGAACTATGGAAGCCAATCCTTGGCTTCAAGGGGAGGGCCAAAGTGAGGGTGGAGGTTCCCGAGCCAATCGCCTAGCAGAGGAGGAGGAGTTTACTGAGTATAAGAGAGACTCCCTAGCCCAGCAGTTTGTCTCCTGCTGGGGACTGAAGGAGAAGGTCCTTGCTACTGGCTGCTCTAAAGGACTGGAACTTTGGTGCTCCTACTCAGATGGAATACGGACGGCTGGCGTAACTTCAAGGAAGGTGAGCCAGTGGATAAAGACTTTAAGTATCTGGATTTACCTACCTAAAAAGATATTGTTTCAAGAAAGACTGCCAGCGGGTGGTTGTATCTGAAGGGACAAGTCGAATATCCTGGAAATACAGTGGAAGGTGGCAGTTAGGCCCATGGGAGGGGAATGCAGCAGATTTCAAAGAGTCTCAAAACAAAATTGTCATGTTATAACGACATCGAGCTAACCCCGCAGTAGAACAACAATCCTAACCGAATACATCGCACGAATTACAGAAGAATAAGATGCACGATTAAAAATGTGTGATTATCGGGTCTTATTCTTCTGTAATTCGTGCGATTTATTCGGTTAGGATTGTTGTTCTACTGCGGGGTTAGCTCGATGTCGTTATAACATGACAATTTTGATTGTAATTTTAATTCAATCTTTGATGTTTTGCTATAGATTAACTGTATGCTCGTGATTATTCAAGAGTTAATGAGGGGTTAGTCCGATGTTTTATTGTTAAGTTATTTTTGTCCCATTTCTGAATGATACCGATGTGCTGTTATAAGCAACTTCTGACTGTGATTGCATAAGTTTATGTAAAGAGATGATTAAAAAATCCTTATGTAATTTTACCACTGTGGAGCTTGGCAGTGATCACTAATCTATATACGTTTCTTCGTTTATTCTTTCTTACTGCATTTTTGTCTGTGCTTGCATTGCACCTATTTATTTGATTGTCAGGATTGCGTTCTATTCTTTACTTTACTTTACTCTTTACACTATTTCTTAGAGCTAAAAACTTTTTTGTTAAAATGCATATGAACACCACATTGAGTTGTTTTATGATCAAACAATAACTATTATGCTTTGTTTATCAAATTCGAATTACTGTATGGATCCTTACCATGAGTCCCTCCCCCTTTTTGAAATATTGTTTTCTGTTACAGCATACGAATTCCGCCTTAAATACATCCCTCCCGATGCAGCCGCGTTTGGCGAAACACGGGTCCGTGTCGGGGGACCTTGCCTAAAAAGTGTGTTCTTTTCAAGCAATGGAGTTGCCGCCAATAAAAAGTTAAAATTTTTTACAACGTTGAAGTTGTTTTGGGACTCATTGAAATCTGTGGCATTTCCCTTTCTATTACTATTGTATGTTTGAAGTGCAGCACTTTGCTCCCATTTTTAGTTAGGCCCATGGGGCCAGACTTTTGAACTTTGTGAAAACATATGGAACTTTAGTTGGATGTTTTCTCTGACTGAAAAACAAAGTTAAAGGATATAAAGGCAAACTTGTGGAAGCCAACCTTTGCTGGTTGGGCCGGCTGGCTCAACAGGGAGGGCATTTGCCTTACACCCTAATCCTGGATGGGGTGTAAGGGGACGTGTGGAGAAAATCTGTAAATAATTTCTATTTGAGTTTTCAAGTGTCCAAGAGAGCCATCTTCAAGACTGGACCCTGGCGAAACTGAGTGTTTGGAGTCTATTGGCCAGGGGAGGCGTGACAGTAGTGCACACTGTGGTGCAAGGCTCTACCTGAATCTGAGTCTGAGTCTAAATCCTGAACCCGAGTCGTTGTCTAGTTTCAAGTTTTCAGTGCCTTTGTTTAAGTTCCAAGTCTTCAGAGCTTTCATCTAGTCCTTGTCTTCAGAATCATCTTCTGTTCTCCACCTCCATCTGTCCTGATGCACAAGCTGTTCCCAAGTGGCAGGTCCAAAAGGGCTTTTGAATGGCTGGAGGTCTACCCCAGAGACCAGCATTGTGTTGCTGGGTCTCACTCCTGTGTGTGCAGGTTCAGCGAAGGCTTGTGTGTTCCAAGTCTCTAAGTGCTTCCAAGCTTCTGTCCTGCCCATGCCTGGTTGTGTTCACCTACCACATTCGTTAGCCTCTAACCTGTTGGTTTCTCCTCTCAGATGGGCCTGGTGGACTTTAATGAAGAAACTGAAATTGTCTACAAATTGTATGCCCTTTTTGCCCATACAGGGGAATTTGGAGTTCCAACCAGGCATGCATTCCAAATGTTTTTTCTTATTGGTCTGAGTGGGGCATTACTCATCTTTATCAAGTTATATCGGGAGGGGGTGCGATGTTAACTTTACTGGAGCTACAATTACAATTTGGATTAAGAACGGTGGAACAAAAGTCATTCTGATTACATATAAACATGGAAGTAGCTGGATAATACAGAACTGAAGGCCTATGCAGGACTCCTCATTTTGAGTGACTTGTTTCATGGAGACCACAAAACCTGAAAGAATGGTGGTTTCTATGCACAGGGCATCCTTGTTTTCCTGCCACAATGAGTCTTGAAAGATTCCGGCAAATAGCAGTGCACATGTGTGTAACCCTTAACGGGGTGTGTTAAGTCCCAAGGGCATACAATCTTCTTTATATCTTCTGGAGCTGCTCCGGCTAGCTATTCCTTCCCACGCTGACTCTTAATCCCTGAGGGGACTCTTTTTATGGGGGGAAGCTCTCACTTATGGCCAGTCTGGGTGCTGTATTTTAGGTGCTTGCTATGAGGTGAGAGGCGGTAAGAACTCAGACAGGACCAGGACTGGGTGTTAAAATAAAGTTTACTGATTCTTAAAGTTAAATTAAAGTCCATTGTCCAAAATGATGAGTGTACATCTGTCTGTAATTACAGGGTTTCTTTCTTTGTAAGTAGGTGTCCTTATTACAGACCTTTGGGTAGAGCCCATGGTGATTTTAAATGCGATACTCTCCCAGCAGTTGTGGTGTGGGAATCTTAGTGGAGGGGTACCCTTTGCTTTGCAACAGTCCTACCTTTAGAAATCTTCTCTCCCATGGATACCCAGCCTGTCCTGTTTCTTTGGGGGGAAATCCTTCTCTTGTTCTTCCTTGGATTCAGTTGTTCATTCTCCTTATCTGTTACTTTAGGTGATTTTTCTGGTGGAAAAATCTGTGGACCATACTATTCACAGCACTGCAATCCTAGTGGGGAAAGGTGATCCAAAAACCTCCCCACTACTCTTTAGTCCAAAAATATGTTAACTCCTAATCTGGATAGCTTCTCTGCCCTCACTGTCTCTCGTAGCAGGAGCCATCACTGGTGCTTGCCTATCCAATAAAAAGAGTAGGCTACAGGTCTCCTGAAGAGAGCCCCTTGTCCCAAAGGGGTATCAGGCTTTAAAAGTCTATCTCACTGTAAATTATAAGAAGGACCCTCTGGCAAGGAGTGTACAGGGAGGTGTCTCTTCTAAAAGAAAACTCCTTTGGACCAGGCCGGGAGGCCCTCCCAAAGTGTGGGAAAAATACATGTTGCCTCTGTAGCTGCTTTCTCTAACTGAACCCTACTAGTGGTAAAATGGTTGGGCTAAATAGCAATTAGTCATCCAATCAGAATCTTCAGGTGGGAGGGTTTGAAGGGTATAGATGGCTTCCTTTCTAAGTGTGATCTCAGGACAGGGATACCGGGATAGTGGCATCTAGTGGCCAGACCTGATAGGGGTGCCACATGTGTTATGATAATAAAGTTACATGGGATGAAATGATAGCTGTGGGCAAGTTTGCTGTCTTCCATGTGTAGCCACCGTTTGTGGAGGAACTTAAAAATTAGTATGTTCCAGGGATATACCTGACTGTGGACAAGCAGCTGGTAGCTTTCAAGGGTTATGTCCCTTCAGACAGCAATGGTGTAATTATAGAACATTGTTTATAGTGGTAAAGTCTGAGAATACCTGTTAAACACAGACTGTATTGCAAATTTTCAAAGGAATTTTGGGGTTAATTTTAAAAAACATTTATGCACAGAAAATGCAGTTTTATGTGCAAAAGTGTACTGTTTGAGAATTACTGCATGAGTTGTGCGTGTAAAAATACCCAAGGATGTAATTTCGCGCTTACTTTTACACGTATTGCAGATTTGCATCAGGAAGCTCATTTACTTGTGTACTTTTGATTTTTGAAAGTATGCATGTAAATATTAATCAGGCCATTTACACCTACTCTCTAGCAGGTATAAATGTGTGTGTCTATGTCACACTAAGGTATGCGTGGTCCTGCTAATTTTCAATGTGGTCTTACACGTGTAAGTCTGCTTCAAAAATTAGGCCTGAGGTCCCTTCAGGTTTATGAAGGCTGCTATAAAATTCTTCTCTTTATATGCATAAAATCATAAAATGTTGGGCAAAAATTCCTAGAATGCACACAAGGAAGTATACTTGCTCCTAGCAGTGTGTAAATTCTAAATGTAAATTTATATCCAGACTTATGAAATCCAACTCTACTCCCTGGAATGACTACCACAATTGTCTGTAAAAGTACATGAATAATCAGGTTACATATGTAATTTTACATGCCTGCCAAGGCTATTTTCAAAGAGCCATTTAACATGCATCTGGGGGTGCTGTTATGCAGCTAAATTGTATCCTCTGAATATTGGTGTTTACCCAGCTAAATTAACTGGATAGCTGACTTTTTTCCCCCAGAGTGCCCTTGCTCTGCCCTAAACCTATCTACTTAACCTTTTAGCTATGTAAAGAGATGGCCAGAATAAGGGCTGGCTGTTAAGCGTGGCCAGATAGTGAAATGGTTCCATTTGTTGGTTAAGTCCAAACTTAGCTGTAAAAATGGCACTGAATATGGACTCTAAATCTATTTAATGCCACAATTTGCAAACTTTCTAAATAGAAACATAATTGAGAAGCATTAAAGATATTTTAATATGCTGATTCTGTCAAAATCTTTTAAGCAATCATTAGGGATGTTCACACCCATGATTTTTGTTCTCGTTTGTTTATGTGTTTTTTTAAATTTTGTTTTGGTTAGTTTAATGTTTTTTATGTTTGGTTTGTTTGTCAAACAAAAAACCCCATTAAAAGCCAAACTCCCACCCCCCAAAAACAATCAAAACCTCCTGGAGGCTTTCTGACTGCCCCCCCCCCCCCCCCCCCCCCACCACCACCTTAACACAAGGACCCAGATGGGGCCCTCTTCACACTGGCCAGAATCCCAATGGGGCCTGGGCCTACCCAATTGAGCTATAATCCATTCCCAGTTTGGGGCCTCCTGGAACTCTCCAAGCCCTTCATCCCGCCTCCTAAAAAATCACCAGGCAGAGACCTCCCCAGCCCCCACTTACCACTTCCATATGGGTCCAGTGCATTGTAAAGGGCAGGAACATTCCCTACTCACTACTTCCCTGCATCTGTGTATTGAAAAATGGTGGTGCTGGCCTTCCTGAGTGGTGCCGAAGTAACGTCACTTTAGTGCCTATCTCAGATGTGGCCAGCACCATATTGTGATGTCACTTTGATGCCACTCAGGAGGGCCAATGCTACCATTTTCAGGCACTTAAAAAAGGATTACTTTCAGGTGTCATAGGTATGGATGGAGACAGGGCAGAAGTGAGTAAGGATTGTTCCTGCCTTTTACAATATCAGAGCCCCTTGGGCTAAGTAGGGGATGGGAAGGTCCTTGGTTCCAGCAGTTTTTTTAGGAGAAGGAATGAAGGGGGTTGGAAAGGACTGGGGATGCCCTAGCTGGTCTTGGCTAAGTATTGCTGGATAGTTCCAAGCCCCATAGGTATTTTGGTCAATATGGAAAGTTGAAGGGGTCTGGCTGGCTTGTGTTGAGATGGGAGGAGGGTCAGAGGACCTTCAGGAGGCCTTTTTTGTTGTTTTCCCATCATGACAATGAAAATACAGAAACATTTTGGGGTATTTTTGTTGGGAGGTCTTTTTTGGATAAATCCATTTGGAATAAAGCACAAATGGCTCATGTGTCCTGATTTTTAGCATTCATTTCACACAAATGTAAATCCATATCAATATATCAATCAGTTTTCTGGATTGCCTTGATCATGACTTTTATCAATGGAAATTAGAGAAGGACTATTCTTTTTAAGTCTGGATACAAAGGGGGGAGGTACAAGCTGCTTTTGAATCACAGTCACTAATCCAGTTTTTGCACTCTGGAAAAGTCTGGATAAAACCAGCGAAAACCTTGCTATTTTCAGCCCACTAGTTACAGATCACAAAACTCTGCCTCCTCATAGCTGAATAAATGCATCTAATGCTCTGAGAAGTGCCTTGCCAGAAGGTACAAATATTTACAATGGCTGACTCCAGTGTGAGATTTATGTGATTGCACAAATCTGACCATCTTTCCAGTTCATAGTATTTGGTACGGTTTCTGTCAGAGGCAGGAAATTAATTTTTATTTACTTAAATTTTACCATGAAAGAAAGGAAATCATCATTTGGTTGATGTTGAGGATATGGGAAGAAACTTGGTATTTAGTGATTAAAGCTACTGTAATAAACATGTTGTATTGTGATATTGTAATAGTTCACAGTCTTTCATGTTGCATCTATCAAATGTCAGCAATTTTTTGCTAACATTTGCAACAAAGAAATCAACTCAGTGTTGAAAAATATCTAGAATAAAAGATGCAAAAAAATGATAATCCTAACTATAAGCAACATGGAATTTTTTTGTTTACTTTTGCCAGCCTTTCTTTTTTCCTCCTACAATGAATTCTGATACAAAATCAAGGACTGTGGAGAAATAACACTTCATAACTTATTGTTTCCAGTGCTAATAAGCTCTAGAGGTCTAGCAGCTGCTTTCAGCATGAACTGGAATATTTTGAATAACAAAAATAAGAGATATCTCTCCTAGCCTGTAGAAATCAAATATAGTATTGGCTGAATGGTGCTGAGTGATAAAAGATTTTGCACATATAAAAGCATAATTAAATATAAAATATATCCAAACCACATGGACACACATCCAGGGTACTCTAATTTGCAAATGTTTTTCATCTAGTTTTGTGGCCCTTGTAAAAAGCTTTTTATCAATTTAAGTCTTTACTTCTGTTCATGCATGAAGGTAGTAAATACACAATTGGGAGAGAAAATCAAATTGAAAGCTTAGATGAGGCTACAGACATATGTAGATTTTTATGAGAATGATGGTAGCTGGTGAATTAATTGGAAAGGGGCAGGAATACCTGAGTTATGCTTGCCTCATAATATTCCCCCAGGTCTCCTTATTTTATTCACAGTCAGATTATGATTACAACTGTTCTCTCCCACTTTGACTTCTTTGTTTGCAAAACCAGATATTTGCCATCCCTTTACAATTGGCAAGATAATCATGCCATGGAAAATTAGCAGTCTCAAATTCAAGGTAGTACAGAAAATTGCATTTCATTTAAAAGCATTTAAAGGCATATGTTCAGTAGTAGTTTAATTTTTTTTTTAATGCCTACATTTAATTCAAGGCCAATCTCCTGCTTTATCTCCTCAGAGCTGCCATTTCCTTGCCCTGTACAGGAAGTCAGCTTGCTAGCTCAACAGCCACATTTTACACCTCTATCTTTTGGAATGACCACCATATAAAATGCAATTCTATTCTTCACGACGGGTAATTTTCAAAACGATTTATGGTGTATTAATCCTGGTTTGTACATGTATTTCGACTTTTGAAAATCAGCTGGGGGGGAGGGGGAGGAGATCGTGCAAGAAAAAGTATGTACAAAACACGATTTCTTACATACTATTCCCAGCACTTGTGGTAGATATTCTGGGAGGAGGAGGAGGGGTTGGTGGAAACATTTATACATATACTTTTGATTTTCAAATGTATACTCATAAATGTACATGCAGAAAGTTACACTTGCTTGGGAGCAGATATAACTTCATGCATGTTTGTCCACGTTTACCAACACAACACATACATTTTTAAAACGCAATTATACGTATAGGTCTGCTTTGAAACGTCTGCTTTGAAAAGTCTCTACACCATCAGGTATTACAGGGCTATCCTCCAACCAAGAAGAAAGACAGTGGGGCCAATGTAATAAGATGCACGCTGAAAACGGCTGCTCTTATAGAGTGCCTACTTTCTTAACGTGCATGCAGCCACATCCCCTGGGCGCCCGATGCAATATTTAAATGAGATGCAGTGTTAAAAAGAGCACAGTAATGGAGAATTGACCATCCATAGCACTTAATAGTTTATTGCATCGAGTGCCCAATTGCAATGGGTGCTCAGTACAAACATCCGTTTTGATCCTGCTTCTTTTTTTTTTTGCTATAATTCACTTCAGAAACATCAGCAAAATATTTGGTGCCCCCTGCTATGGACATCCAAATTATGTGGTGCTTAAGAAAAGTGTTTTTTTTTTGTATTTTTTTTTTAATGAAGTGAAAATATAAAATTATTTTTCTCCATGAAAAGCAGTAAAGTGTCACAGTGATACTAAGGGGGAGGACATACTTACCACATCACAGAGAACCTATTTTTTCTTTTTTATGAGCCCTTGACTGTAAGTTGACTTTACTCTACCTCTGAGGCTAGAGTTAAATTTGCTGCATTAAAAATTGTGCGTTGGACACCCAACGTTTTACTGCATTGGGTAATAGTTAATGTCCTCATCTACATCAATTAACATTTGATGGGTGCTATCAGGTTTGCGTTTGTTAGGGCATGCATTTTGAATGTGCTAATCTCCATAGTATATCTGGTGCTAGTCTAGCATGTCCAGAACATGCGTCCAACCATGTGTAAACCCATGTGCTAGGCTGGGCGCACTTTATTGCATTGACCCCAGTGTCTGGAGGAGGCCAGGAATCTGTGTAATTAGCGATTTAGAAGTGAACTCAAAGGCACAGCACCTGAGCAGTGTATTTGCCCAATACAGGGGCTGTTCCCCACAGACTGACCTGTAGATGCAGGTCAGAGCTGGGCCTGGCGATCTGTGGAGTGCATGAGGGTATAGGTAGGTCGAGGCTTGGATTTAGGCATGAATCAGGAATTTGGTGAGAATCCGAAGTCAGGCATTGATCAGGAATCAAGGGCCACTCAGTCAGTGTTTCCACAGATGAGACCTCAGAAGACTGTTTGGACCAGCGTAGGTAGGATTCTTTATAAATATAGCTTCCAATCAGGGTACACACCCAAGGCTGGTCTAATTAGGAGCTTCCAGGGGTGTGTACAGATGGATAGACTAGGAAATTACTACCAGTGTTTCTTGATCAGCCGGTTCTGTGGCTAATCCTGAGTGTTTGTGCCCCAAGTTTTAAGAGCCACTAGCTCAAGAGCCCCTGTTCCTTTCAAAATACTCTCCCCCTCCAGATTGCTCCTCCTGAGATCTAGGTTTATCTAGGTGTTCTCTGTAGAAACAAGCTATGAGTCTGTGGGTGTGTACATACGAGGGATGTGAATTGTTTTTCTAACGAATTGAAATATCGTACGATATTTCTTAATTTGTTAATATACCAGGTAAAAAAAGAAACTATCACTTTTCCCCACGAATTTTCGTAAAGTTCGTTTTTCGGGTTAGTGCGCGCTAACTCCTGTTAGCGCACGCTAACTAAAAAAACATTTTATTTTTGTTATTTTTTGTTACTTTTTGCTATTTTTGTTAGCGTGCGCTAACAGGAGTTAGCGCGCACCAACCCGAAAAATGATTTTTCACTGAAAAAAAAACAGGGATCTACAAGAAAATGAGATTTTCCCGAGGCCAGACGAACCCGAAAGTGGGAACGATCGGGCACCTGATTCACATCCCTAGTACATACTCTGCTGTTTCCCAGCTATAATTCTCTGGCCCGTAGCCCTTCTAGTCAATAAGGCGGTATAGCCATTCTTGAATGTACATTGCATCCAAGATTTGCTAGACAATGAAGTCTTATTGGCCCTGGTCTGAAACCAGTTATGAAGGGGGCCATTGGCATCTTGGAAATGGCTTTGGCTTATACGGCTTCAGAAGGGCAACATGAAACATTTGGTGGACATGTAGGCTGATGGGGAGTTGTACCTTAAAGGCTATGAGGTCAGTTTGCTGCTGAATGGTAAATAGACCCATGTATTTTTGTTCCAGCTTTACCTCAGGCTTCCTGCTTTTTTACATAGCAAGTGTTGATCCAGACTTTGTCACCAGCTGCAAACTGTGGAACCTGTCCCAGGTCTCCGGGAAGAACTGGACCGGCTGGTCCAGGAGGCCATCATCAAGGTGATGCAACGACTCCAGGTTCCTCTGGCACCGACACTGGCACCGAGAGTGGAACCGGTCACGACCCGATTCCAGCAGCGCTGGCACCGCTGCTATCCCGGATGGAAGCGCTCATGACGGCCCTTCCACCGGTGATTCCCGGGTCTCCGATGGCTCCAGTGCGCTCCCTGATGACAGCTTCATCGGGAGGAGAAACACCGTTCCGCATTCCTCCTTCGGGGGTATTCCCTCAGCCATCGATGCCATGTCGTCCCTCGCCACCGATTCATTCATCGGGGGCGATACGCACATCGGCGCCTTAGATGCCGGCACTGATAGCTCCCAGGGCATCCACAGTGCCCCCGGTGATTCCTTTGATTTTCTCGGAGCCTCAGCCGGGCCCTTTGGGTATCCAACCCCCTTCTCGTCCTACAGGTCAGCCTGCTGATCCTTATGACACCTGGGGTGATGATACTTCCACAGACACTGATGACTTACCTTCACCTCCCTCTCCTACTGAAAGTAGAAAGCATTCTCCTCCAGAGGACCTCTCTTTCATTAAGTTTGTGAAGGAAATGTCTGAGATGGTCCCTTTTCAGCTTCAGACAGAGCAAGATGAAGGGAACCAAATGATGGAGCTCCTCCAGTTCCTGGATGCCCCTAAAGTGATCATTTCTATTCCCATTCATCAAGTTCTTCTTGACCTCCTCAAAAAGAACTGGGAAAACCCTGGATCCATTGCCCCAGTACACAGAAAGGCTGACACTACCTATCTAGTACAGTCAGCCCCTGGCTTTCAAAAATCTCAGCTCGACCACCATTCAGTTGTGGTAGAATCAGCTCAAAAGAAAGCAAAAATGATGAAGCCTCACTCCTCTACCCCTCCTGTCAAGGAACACAAGTTCCTAGACAGTATTGGTCGACGAGTGTTCTAAGGGGCCATGCTCATCTCCAGAATTGCTTCTTACCAGCTGTACATGACCCAATACAACAGGGTCATTTTCAAGCAAATACAGGACTTCTCTGAAACCCTGCCTGACCAATACCAAGAACATCTTCAAATCCTTGTCAACAAGGGGTTTGAGGCAGGAAAGCATGAGATAAGAACAGCTTATGATATCTTCGACACCTCCACTAGAGTGTCTGCAACTGCCATTTCGGCAAGACACTGAGCCTGGCTCAAGTCTTCTGACCTTCGCCCAGAAGTACAAGACAGGCTCTCTGACCTGCCCTGTATAGGAGATAACCTGTTCGGTGAACAGATTCAGCAAATAGTGGCTGAATTAAAGGACCATCATGAGACCCTCAAACAGCTCTCATCGATACCTTCTGACTTCCCTTCTAGACAGCCCTTCAAGAAGGACTCTAAGAAGTCATTCTTCCGCCCAAGGAAGTACTATCCTCCACCAACAAGGTCCCGAGTTATGAGGCTTTATAAAAAATCTCAGCCTCGCCAGCCCCGGAAACAAAAGCCACAAGCAGCTCCCCAGCCGAGGCCTGCTTCAGGTTTTTGACTTTCCCTTGGAGAGCAGCAGCCTGATTCCTCTGCCAGGCATACCAGTGGGAGGTTGATTGTGCCACTTTCACGGCATGTGGCAATCAATCACAACCGACCAATGGGTGCTAGCAATTATTGCTTAGGGTTACCACCTGAACGTTCTTGCTCTTCCACTGGAATTACCTCCTCTACAAGCGTGGAGAGTAACCGACCACTCTGTCCTTCTGGAGCAGGAGGTTTCCCTTCTTCTCCAGTTAAGGGCAATAGAACCAATTCCTCTTTCACAACAAGGCCTAGGGTTATATTCCCAGTACTTTTTGATCCCGAAGAAATCCAGGGGGCTTCGTCCAATTCTGGACCTAGGTGCCCTCTACAAGTACCTCCAGCGGGAAAAGTTCAAGATGGTAACCTTGGGCTCGCTTCTACCTCTTTTACAAAGAGGAGACTGGCTCTGCTCTCTGGACCTCCAGGACGCATACACCCACATTGCGATAGCTCCGGCTCATCGCAAGTACCTCCAGTTTTTAGTAGGCCCAAGGCACTATCAATACTGGGTGCTTCCATTCGACCTAGCATCGGCACCACGAGTCTTTACCAAATGTCTCGTAGTTGTCGCAGCCTTTCTCAGGAAAGAAGGTGTTCACGTCTACCCCTATCTAGACAACTGGTTAATCAGGGCCTCAACCCAGCAAGCCGCTCGATCGTCCCTGGATTTGACCCTACACACTCTAATTTCTCTAGGATTTCTCGTCAATTACGAGAAATCATATTTAGTCCAATCACAAACCTTGTAGTTCATTGGGGCAGACTTGGACACCTTACAGGCAAAAGCCTTTCTATCTCAACAACGAGTGCAAACCCTCGTGTCCCTCGCTCACCAGTTGCAGTCTCAGTATACAGCAAAAGCTCGGCAATTCCTTGTCCTTCTCGGACATATGGCGTCCTCAGTCCATCTCACACCAATGGCCCGCCTGGCCATGAGAGTCATGCACTGGACTCTGAGGTCACAATGGATTCAAGCGACTCAGCCTCTGTCAACCATTGTCCACATCACCGACGCACTCCGTCTGTTTCTCACCTGGTGGAAAGATCAGAACAATCTCCTCCAGGGACTGCCTTTTCGCTTACCAGATCCTCAACTCATTCTCACCACCGAAGCTTCCAACCTCGGGTGGGGAGCTCATGTGAACGATCTACAGACACAAGGATCTTGGTCTCCAGAGGAAGCCAAACACCAGATAAATTTCCTGGAGCTTCGAGAAATGCGATATGCTCTCAGAGCTTTTCAGGATTCCCTATCAAATCACGTCATCCTGATTCAGACGGACAACCAGGTGGCCATGTGGTACATCAACAAGCAGGGAGGCACAAGCTCCTTCCTTCTGTGTCAGGAAGCTGCGCAGATTTTGGCGGAAGCGCTCTCACACTCGATATCCCTCAGGGCCACCTATTTGCCGGGAGTGCACAATGTCTTGGCAGACAAACTGAGTCGTGTCTTCCAACCGCACGAGTGGACTCTCAATCCCTCAGTAGTGACCTCTCTCTTCCAGCAATGGGGTTATCCCCAAATAGACCTCTTTGCATCCCCTCAGAACCACAAAGTGGACAATTACTGCTCCCTCATTTGGAGCAAGCGCTCTCAGCCCAGAGAGGCATTCTCCCTCTCGTGGGCAGCCAGTCTGCTTTATGCATTCCCTCCACTTCCTCTTCTCTTGAAGACTCTCGTGAAGCTCCGTCAGGACAAGGGAACCATGATCCTGATAGCACCTAACTGGCCACGCCAAGTGTGGTTTCCCATACTCCAGGATCTCTCCATCCACAAGCACATTCCCTTGGGAACGCACCCGCATATGATCACTCAGAACGACGGATGTCTACACCAACCCAATCTTCAGGCCTTGTCCCTGACGGCATGGATGTTGAAAGGTTAATCCTTCAACCACTTAACCTTTCAGATTCGGTTTCTCGTGTCCTGATTGCTTCACGGAAGCCTTCCACAAGAAAATCTTTTTCCTATAAATGGAAAAGGTATACATCATGGTGTTCTTCGCAATCCCTTGATCCCTTTTCCTGTCCAATCCCAAGGTTTTTGGACTATCTCTGGCATTTATCGGAATCAGGTCTAAAGACCTCTTCCATCAGAATGCATGTCAGTGCGGTAGCCGCCTTCCATAAAGGTGTCGGGGATGTCCCTATATCGGTACAACCCCTCGTAACATGTTTTCTTAAAGGCTTGCTCCATATCAAGCCACCTTTATGTCCTCCGGCCCCTTCTTGGGACCTTAATCTGGTTCTCGGGCAGCTCATGAAACCACCGTTCGAACGTCTTCACTCCTGTGACCTAAAATATCTCACATGGAATGTGATTTTCCTTTTGGCTATCACTTCAGCTCGCAGATTTAGTGAGTTACAGGCCCTAGTTACCTATTCGCCTTACACTAAACTCCTGCAGGACCGGACGGTACTCCGCACTCACCCTAAGTTTTTGCCTAAGGTAGTTTCAGAGTTTCACATTAATCAATCCATCCTACTACTTACCTTCTTTCCCAGGCCCCACTCCAACCCAGGGGAATAGGCTTGGCATACCCTCGTCTGTAAACGGGCTCTAGCGTTCTACCTACACCGTACAGTTGCCCACAGGAAGAGCACTCAGTTATTCGTCTCTTTCCATCCCAACAAATTAGGGCAACCTGTGGGTAAGCAGACTCTCTCCTCCTGGTTGGCGGACTGCATATCTTTTTGCTATCAGCAAGCAGGCATTCCTTTCCAAGACTGTGTCAAAGCACACTCTGTGAGGGCCATGGCGACTTCAGTAGCACACCTACGATCGGTGCCACTTCCTGACATTTGCAGGGCTGCCACCTGGAGCTCTCTGCACATTTTCGCAGCCCACTATTGCTTGGACAAAGCCGGAAGACAGGATTCCATCTTTGGCCAATCTGTCCTGCGTAACCTATTTCCATCGTGACGTACCAACACTCTTCTGCCTGCCCGGTGGGGTTCAGGATGCCCTCTACCAAATTCCACCCCAGTTGTTGTGCCTGTTGCACGCATTTGGGTACATCTGGTGCATGTTTGGACATCCTCAGCTCGGGACTCACCCATATATGAGGACTACCATCCTGCTTGTCCTGTGAGAAAACAAGGACAAAGGAGAAAGCCAACAGTCACTCAGCAATGCATGGTTTGGAGAAATGTATCCTTGAAGGATACTAATGAAACAGGTGAGTTAGGGCATCTCAACAGAGAGGTTCCATTAAAAGCAAACATAGTCCATGTGCCTATATGTAAAAAATAACTGAAGCTAATGATTTCAGAATTATCCCTAACAACTGAAAAGCAGTTTGCTAATACAAACTAAAAACACACTTTGAAATAGCAAGTGTTGCTTACCTGTAACAGGTGTTCTCACAGGACAGCAGGATGTTAGTCCTCACGAAACCCGCCCGCTGCCCCGCGGTGTTGGGTTCGTAATGTTTTCTTGTTTTATTTTTCAGCACTGCCTGTAGCTATCAAATAAGACTGAAGGGGGACCCCTGCTGGCTGCAGGGTTAGTGCCATGCTGGGCATGCCCAGTAGGGGCCAGTCAAAGTTCTGGAAACTTTTACAGAAGTTTTCCGTGATTGGGCTCCATCCTGATGATGTCACCCATATGTGAGGACTAACATCTTGCTGTCCTGTGAGAACACCTGTTACAGGTAAGCAACACTTGCTATTTCAAAGTGTGTTTTTTGTTTGTATTAGCAAACTGCTTTTCAGTTGTTAGGGATAATTCTGAAATCATTAGCTTCGGTGATTTTTTACATATAGGCACATGGACTATGTTTGCTTTTAATGGAACCTCTCTGTTGGGATGCCCTAACTCACCTGTTTCATTAGTATCCTTCAAGGATACATTTCTCCAAACCATGCATTGCTGAGTGACTGTTGGCTTTCCCCTTTGTTCTAGTTTAAAAGCTGCTCTATCTCCTTTTTGAAAGTTAGTGCCAGCAGCTTGGTTCCACTCTGGTTAAGGTCGAGGCCATCCTTTCAGAAAAGTCTCCCCTTTCCCCAAACGTTTCCCCAGTTCCTTACAAAGCTGAATCTCTCTTCCCTGCATTGAAACTCTGGAGCTCTGCCTGCCTCTGGAGACCTGCACGTGGAACAGGAAGCATTTCAGAGAATTCCGCCCTGGAGGTTCTGGATTTCAGCTTCCTACCTAAAATCCTAAATTTGGCTTCCAGAACCTCTCTCCCACATTTTCGTATGTCGTTGGTGCCCACATGTACCATGACAGCCGGCTCCTCCCCAGCACTGTCTATAATCCTATCTAGATGATGCATGAGGTCTGCCATCTTCACACCAGGCAGGCAAGTTACCAGGCGGTCCTCATGTCCACCTGCCACCCTGCTAATAATCGAATCACCAACTATGATGGCCAGCCTAACCCTTCCCTCCTGGGCAGTAGCCCTGGGAGTCTTGTCCTCAGTGCGAGAGGACAATACATCACCTGGAGAGCAGGTCCTTGCTACAGGATTACTTCCTGCTACACCAGGGTGATGTTCTCCTACTGGGAGACCTTTCTGATCCAAGGCAGCACTAGGGCTGCCAGACTGGATTTGGGATTTGGCTACTATGTCCCTGAAGGTCTCATCAATGTACCTCTCTGTCTGCCTCTGCTACTCTAGCCTCCAGATATTGGACTTATTCCCTGAGAGCCAGGAGCTCTTTGCACTGAGTGCACACATACAATCTTTCACCAGCGGGTAACAAATCATACATGTGAAACTCAATGCAAAAGACTGGAAAGACCCCCTCTTGCTGCTGGACTGCTGCCTTCATCTTAGTTTTATTGAGTTCCTAGTTAAGTTTAGGATACTAAGGGAGTTGGAATGAGAGTACTTTAAATTTACAGGTGAATTTACTAATTAATCAGCTAGTGCCCTACAAACTTTCAATAAGGGCTGGTACAATAGTATGATTTAGATAAGACCCTAGTTGATTTTTAATGAGAAAGTGTCTCGTGCTTAAAAATCAAGGGTTGAGTGGGTGGGAAAGACAGACACTAGAATTAACTATCTCTAGCTTGCTTATTACCTCAGACACACACAAACTCTAAAGAATATATCCCTTAATTTCACCTTTCACCAAACTTTTATAAGCCCCAAAATTTCTGAAAGCTATACTTACCAATCCTCTTTAACCGTTAAATTAATCTTCACTCAGTTAATGGAAGGGTTTGAGATTCGCACGCCTCACGGTGCACGCTTCCAGTCCTCTACTGCAAAGGGTGCGGGGACTCTGGAAGCTGAGGCTGTGGAAGTCAATCCCTGGATTGCTTGCGGTGACCTCTGGACTCCTCTCCTGGGGGATGCTGGGAGCAGTATGCAGATGAGCCTTCCGGTCCTCCTGTACTGCCTAGAGCATGATACTGGGATCGTAGCCCAGTCCTAGGCCAAGATCCCAGTATCATGCTCTAGGCAGTAGAGGAGCACCGGAAGGCTCATCTGCATACTGCTCCCAGCATCCCCCAGGAGAGGAGTCCAGAGGTCGGCCACGATCCCAGTATCATGCTCTAGGCAGTACAGGAGGACCGGAAGGCTCATCTGCATACTGCTCCCAGCATCCCCCAGGAGAGGAGTCCAGAGGTCACCACAAGCGATCCAGAGATTGACTTCCACAGCCCCAGCTTCCAGAAGCCCCGCACCCCCCAAACAAATGTATCTGATCCATGGGGATCTGTGGAAGCGATCAGGCTGGGTCCTGATGAGTGGGCCTCAGGATAGGTCAGAGCATAATCCCTGACCCACCATCACAGCCTGGCCCAACGGCTGAGACCCAAAGTCTCGGCCTTGGCCAATGCCAGAGCCTGGACCCAGGCCCAACACCAGGGCCTTGCCCAGAGGCCAGGTCCTGATGCTGGGGCCTCAACCCAGACCCAGGCCTGACGCCGATGCCCAGGTCTCAGTCTAGACTATGACCTGGGCTTAGATCGGGTACCGACACCAGGGCTTTGGCCCGGAGGCCAAGGCCCAATGCCTGGACCTTGGCCTAAGCCAGAGCCTGGGCTCAGGTCCAATGGCACATCTGGCCTGGAGGCCGGGTCCTGATGCCTGAGCTTTGGGTTGGACCCAGGCCCAATGCTGGAGCCCGGCCCGGAAGCTGGGTTCTGATGCCTGGGCCTCAGCCTAGTGTCAGACCCAGACCCAGAGCCCAGGCCTTGGAGCATCCAGTGTCTTTTTATTTTCTTCTTCAACTGACTGTGTCCACTGTGGTTTATTAACTGGTGCATTTACTCCAGTAGACTTCGCCATTTTGATGTATGGCATTGCTGAACATTGTTATACATCAAAATAGAGCTGTCCGCTGGGGTGAATGCACCAGAGTTAATTAACTCTGGCACAGCCCCAATGGATGGCATCAGTTGAAGTAAAGAAGAGGACATCAGATGCTCTGAGATCTGGGCTCCAGGCCTGGGCCTCACCCTAGGCCAAGGCCCCGATATCAGGACCCAGTCTCCAGGCCAGGCCACACTGTCTGGCCTCAGCCCAGGCATCGGGACACAATTTCCTGGCTGGGCTGGAATGTTGAGCTTGGTCCTGGGCCCTGGCAGGGGGTGCTTCGCTTCTTACATTTGACCATCCAGGTGCTGCAATCTCTGGGATTTGTCATCAATTACCTCAAGTCCCACCTCAACCCGTCGCCAAACTTGGGCTTTATCAGGACCAGACTGGACATGGTTCCAGCCAAGATGTTCCTGCTCCGCGTTTGGGTGCTTGTCCTGTCGTCGCTGGTGTGCTTGATCTGCAGCCGTCCACATGTTTCTGCTTGTCTGCTGCTTCGTCTTTTGAGTCACATGGCTGCGTCTCTCCATGTCACCAATTTGGCCCGTCTGTGCACGCACAGGGCACAGTGGACCCTGTGGTCACAGTGGACCCTGTGGTCACAGTGGCAGCAGGCATCCAAGGACCTTGAAGAACGTGTCTGCATCACACCGCCTCTCCAGGTCTCCCTGTCCTGGTTGGAGGATCTATCCAATCTGGAACAGGGGATCCCTTTTCAGGTTCCCCTGCCTCAGGTGGTACTTACCATCAATGCCTCCCCTTTGGGTTGAGGTGCGCATGTGGACGACTTCCAGACGCAGGGTCGGTGGATGGCTCAGGAATCTCTATGGTAATACAACACAGAGAGAAATTCCGTTCCCCAATTCCTAATACTCTTTATAAATATAAAGGGAACACTACACCAATTATTTGTTAAAGTATACAATCAATAATAACAATATCTCAAATATATCTTTTATATAACTCTATATTAATTCACATAACTAAATGTTTCACAACTTTATTTGTTCATATATAACATCCACATAATACAAAAGTTATTACAGATTTATCATCATATCAGTTCACATAAATATTTATTTCATGGACATGGCAGTAATGTTCAAAGATATTTTCTTAAAATGAATGAAGGGAAAATGTATGGGGGTTATATTTTAAGAAAATATCTTTGAACATTACTGGCATGTCCATGAGATAAATATTTATGTGAACTGAAGTGATGATAAATCTGTAATAACTTTTGTATTATGTGGATGTTATATATGAACAAATAAAGTTGTGAAACATTTAGTTATGTGAATTAATATAAAGTTATATAAAAGATATATTTGAGATATTGTTATTATTGATTGTACACTAACAAATAATTGGTGTAGTGTTCCCTTTATATTTATAAAGAGTATCAGGAATCTCTGTCAGATCAGCTTCCTGGAGCTTTAAGCAATTTGTTACGCACTTTGGGCATTTTGAGACCATTTGTCCCACAAGGCAGTCCTGATCCGGACTGACAATCAGGTAGCAATGTGGTACATCAACAAACAGGGAAGCACTGGGTTGTTCCTCCTCTGTCAAGAGGCGGTACAGATTTGGTCCTGGGCTCTGTCGCAGGACCAAATCTGAGAGCGATGCACCTAGCTGGAATAGAGAATGTAGTGGCAGACCGTCTGAATCAAGCGTTCCGGCCACACGAGTGGTTGCTGAATCCAGCAGTGGTGGTCCGGATCATCCACCATTGGTGAACTCCAGACGTGAATCTTCTTGCCTCCCCTTACAATTGAAAATTCTGCTCCCTGTTCAGGATGGATGGACTTCCAACCTCAGAGTCCTTTGCCCGACATTGGGGCATGGGCCTCCTCTACGCATATCCCCCTCTTCCACTGGTCATGAAGACTCACTTGAAGCTCCAGCAGGACCAGGGGACAATGATTCTCATGGCCCCGTATTGGCCCAGACAGGCCTGGTTCCCACTCCTTTGGGACTTGTCAGTCAGAGATCCCGTCCATCTGGGGACCTCTTCCGATCTGATCACACAGGATCAAGGCAGGCTGCACCATCCAAACCTCCGAGCATTGGCCTTGATGGACTGGATGTTGAGCACCTAGTCCTGCAGCCCCTGGACCTCTCTTTGACGTGTCTCAGGTGTTGGTAGCTTCCAGGAAGCCTTCCACCAGGAAGTCTTCCACCAGGAAGTCTTATGGAGTGACGTGAAGGAGGTTCTCCATCTGGTGTGAGGGTCATGGCTTGGATTCCTGCACATGCCCCACTCCGAGGTTGCTTGGCTATCTGTGGCAACTTTCAGAGGTTGGGTTAAAAACCAACTCTGTCAGAGCACACCTGAGTGCCATCAGCACTTACCATCAGGGTGTGGGTGGTACGCCAATCTCTGTGCAACCCATTGGGAGGCAGTTTCTGCGGGGTTTGTTTCAGCTGAAGCCTCCCCTTCAGTCTCCTGTTGTATCCTGGGACCTTAATATAGTTTGGGCATGGCTCATGCATGACTCTTTTGAGACTTTGTGCTCCAGTGATCTTAAATTCCTGTTATGGAATGTTATCTTCCTGGTGGCGATCACTTAGGCACGCAGGGTTAGTGACCTTCAGGTGTTGGTTACGTATGTACCCTACACAAAATTCTTTCATGATAGGATGGTCCTGTGTACACAGCCTAAGTTCCTGCTTAAGGTGGTGACTGATTTTCATCTTAATCAGTCCATCATTCTGCCCACCTTTTTTCCGAGGCCTCATTCTCACCAGGGAGAAAGGGCTCTGCACAGTCTGTACTGTATCAGGACTTTAGCTTTCTATCTCGAACACATAGCAGGCCACAAGCAGTCCTCGCAGCTCTTTATATCCTTTGACAGGAATAGGCTGGGCGTTGCAGTGGGCAAGCAAACTCTGTTCAACTGGCTGGCAGATTGTATCTCCTTCTGCTATGAGCAGGTGGGCCTTCAGCTTGGAGGCCACCTAAAAGCCCACTCTGTGAAAGCCATGGTAGCATCGGTTGCCCACTTGCAGCAGTTCCCATTGCCGAAATCTGCAAGGCTGCAACGTTGAGTTCCCTACACACATTTGCTGGCCACTCCTGCTTGGACAAGGATGGTCGATATGACAGTAGCTTTGGCCAATCTGTCCTTTCCAACCTCTTCCAGGCTTAAATCCAACTCTTCCTACTTAGCCTGAACCCAAACAATGGGCCCTATCTCCCTACGTTATCCACAGCACTGCAGTTGTTTTGTGCCCATTGGCACCCGGTTCGGTGCCTGTGGATCATGGTAGTTATTGGGAGCAGCCCGTAGCTTGGTAGTCACCCATCTGTGAGGACTACCATTCTGCTTGACCTAGGAGAAAGCAGAGCTGCTTACCTGTAACAGGTATTCTCCTAGTACAGCAAGATGTTAGTCCTCAAGAAACCCGCCTGCCACACCTCGGAGTTGGGTTCTCCTGTCTTTTGTTATTTTATTTTTCGCTTGTAAATTCTATGTTACGAAATTGAAGGGGGACCTCATGTGGACATGCGGTTAGTGGCATGCTGGGCATGGTCAGTGTGCCAAAGTTCTAGAAACTTTAACAAAAGTTTTCCGTGCCAGGCTCCATCTGATGTCACCCATCTGATAGGACTAACATCCTGCTGTTCTAGGAAAACACCTGTTACAGGTAAGCAACTCTGCTTTACCTGCTTAAATGCCTTTAAAAATTATCCTCTAAAACTGTAAAAATACCTTGACAGCCTTTTGCTGTGTCTTTACTGTCTTATGCATGATTTATTCTAGTCTTATTTCTGAAAAGAGCATAGTCATGGATTGTCCTAAACTACAGTAACTATACTGTATGTGACTAATATACATTCTTTCCTTGAATTATGACAACTCCTCTGCACCCCCGTCAGATTTCTTTTTTTCTTTTGTGAGCATATGAAAGAAAGTGTGTCAAACAGTACAGCAACAAAAAACCCACCCACATATTTAATGTGAAGGTGAAGTAACAATTCTAGATTATCAAGCAAATTTATTTCTACTGCAATTACCAATTGTTAAGCTAGCATCTTTTAATGAGAGGTTAGTTGAGTCAGGTGGTATTCACTGCATAGAACAGAAGTGATTAAAAGATGTATTACATTGAAATATACTTTAAATTGTCTTCTAAACAGAATATGATGTTGGCAAATAAGAACCCTTGTCTGCCCAGTACATTTTATTGAGGTGTAAGCGAATGCATTAAAAAGCAGCTAGTGCAATTAGCGCCTAACATTTCCTGATTTAAAAAGTTGGGGGTTGAGTATTTTTAATTCATACATCACTGCACCTACATGCTAGTCAGGGCAAGTTCTTCACAAGAGCAAAAAGGGATATGATCCCATGTTCATCATCAATTACTAGAGTCAACGAATTTGCTGTCATAGGAACTGCATCTGGAAACACCAGATCCTGTTTGCTTTCTGGTGCTTCTTATTTCTAATTGGCCTCCAGTTCAAATTCTATAAAAACCAGAAGATGTACAACATGTGATTCTAGTATCAGAAGATGTTCCATCACCTACACCAAGACAGAGGGCATGTCAGTCACTTGGCCAAGTAGCAGAGTTGGTGAAAGGTTTCTTTACCTCATAGTAGCTAAGAATAAGGAGGGCACGATGCAACCATTTCTTTCCAAAATGTCAGCTTTACTTCCATGAGAAGGAGTCCCGGAATCCCCAATACATGTGGCGCCTAGCCAAAGGCATTCAGATGCAACAGACTGTAGCCACTCTGAGGATATTCACCATGAGTTCTCTCCTCCAAGGTAACTGAGGATCCCTCCTCAGTCACCAGCTTCATCACTGGAGTCCTGAATCAATGTTTCATCACTTCTAGGCTCTAAGGAATGATCAATGTAAATACTCTCCATGCCACTTTCAAAAAGTCCAGAAGACTTGTCTCCACCAGAAGTCCTTTTCTACTCCAGGTTTCAGGACAAATTGGGAAAAGCACTTGGAATGAATGTATGTAAGGGCAAAAATCCCTGTGAGAGGGATCTTGGGCCTCTTCTAGGTTTTAGAAGCTCAGCAACCCCAGCAGCAATTACAGTTCTTCATATCCTGCAAGATTTACAAATTAAAATGTGGGAAAATCCCATTTCTTGTGCCCCAGACTTGACCTCAGGGCAAAGTTTAAAAACAATCCCCATACTTTGGAATAGTATAATTACCAGAAGTGGTAGAATCAGCTCTTAAAAGAAGGAAGAAAATAAGAATATATTCGAATATGCCGCCACGGAAAGATCCCAGGTTACTGGACAATTTTGGCAAAAAAATGTTACAAAGCCCCATGCTTAATGCATGCTTATCAATTCTATATGGTTCAGTATTTACATGACTGTATACAAAAACTGACACTGTTGCTTCCAGCTGATATTATTTATTTATTTATTTATTTAACATTTTTCTATACCGAACTTCATGACAAGCTTCATATCAGACCGGTTTACATCAAACTTAGGGATTAACTGAACATTACCATATAACAGGAAGGCCGAAGCGCAGTTACAAATAACAGGAAGAATGAACTTGGGGACTAGAGTAGCCAGGAAATAAAGGACAGAAAAAAAACTGGAGGATGAGAACGTATGTCTATACCGTGGCTGGACCGGTCATTTAGCCTATTGGGCTGGGACTGAATGAAAAGTACTGTTGAAATGTTAGGCTTAAGGGAAGGCTTGGAGGAAAAGGCAAGTCTTGAGTTTTTTTTGGAAGGTAGTTAGGCAAGGTTCCAGTCTTAGATCAGTCGGCAGGTTGTTCCAGATGATGGGGCCCGCTGTGGAGAATGCTCGTTCTTTCGTGGAAGTTAGACGAGAGGATTTAGTTGGGGGAACTTGAAGGGTTCCTTTGTGTGCCTCTCTGATGGGTCTTGCAGATGTGTATAGTTTGAGTGGGAGCTGAAGGTCTAGAGGTAGTTGGTTGTGGATGGATTTGTGGATAATGGTGAGTGCTTTGTGCAAAATTCTGTATTTAATAGGTAGCCAGTGTAGGTTTCTAAGTATAGGCGTGATATGAGTTCTCCGGTTGGTGTTGGTTAATATCCTAGCTGCTGAGTTCTGGAGCATCTATAGTGGTTTGGTGGCAGAGATCGGGAGTCCTAAGAGGAGAGTGTTACAGTAGTCAGTTTTGGAGAATATTGTTGACTGAAGGACAGTTCTGAAGTCCTGGAGATGGAGAAGGGGTTTGAGTCTTTTCATAACTTGAAGCTTGAAGAAACAATCCTTCGTAATATTGTTGTTTGATTTTTTTAGGTTCAAATGGTTATCAATGATGACTCCTAAATCTCTAACTTGAGTGGTCTGAGGAATAGAGGTTGTCTGATCATGGCTGGTAGAATGGTCGGTGGAGATAAGAAGGATTTCTGTTTTGGCTGCATTGAGAACCAGGTTCAGGCTGGTGAGTAGGTGGTTGATGGACTTAAGGCAGTTCTCCCAGTAGGAGAGCGTTTTTGGAAGGGATTCTTTTATAGGGATCAGGATCTGAACGTCGTCAGCATATAAGTAGTGAATTAGGTTAAGGTTTGTGAGAAGCTGGCAAAGAGGCAGTAGGTAGATATTGAAGCGGGTGGGGGATAGAGAAGAGCCTTGGGGAACGCCTAGAGTAGATTTGAAATTAGGAGATTCTTTATTATTGATTATGATCTTGAAGCTTCTATTATTGAGGAAGGAGCTGAACCATTGGAGGGCGTATCCAGATAATCCAATGTCTGAGAGACGATTGAGAAGGATGCTATGGTTCAGGGTGTCAAACGCCGCGGAGATGTCTAAGAGAATTAGCAGGAATGAAATCCCTTTATCTAGGCCCATGAGGATGTGGTCTGTTAGAGAGATGAGGAGGGTTTCGGTACTGGATGACTTACGGAAGCCATACTGGGAGGGGTATAGGATTTTGTGATCCTCCAGGAAGTCCAAAAGCTGTGTGTTCACCACCTTCTCGGTGAGTTTTGCTAGCAACGGGAGGTTAGATATGGGTCGGAAATTGGAGAGTTCATTTGTGTCCAGGTTGGGTTTCTTCAAGAGAGGTTTAATAGATGCTGTTTTAAGATCATCCGGGTATATTCCTTGGGCTAGGGAGCAGTTAATGATGTCGGCCAGTAGGGATGTGCAGAGCAAAAGTTTAAGTTCATATGTCCATATGTCCAAAGGGGGTCCCATTTGCGGTCAATATGGACATAAACAGAATCAATGAGTTGAGTATATGTCCATATGTGCAAATAAAAATTTAAACCCCTCACCCTCCTTAATCCCCCCCCCCCAAGACTTACCACAACTCCCTGGTGGTCCAGCGGGGTCAGGACGCCATTTCTGACCAACTTTGCAAGGAGCACGTGACGGCGTCACGTCGGAGTGACGCGGCGTCACGTGATTCCCCGCGAGTTCCCTCCGGCACCCTCGTTTGGCCCAAAAGGAACTTTTGGCCAGCTTGGGGGGGCCTCCTGACACCCCCAAGCTGGCCAAATGTTCCTTTTGGGCCGAACGAGGATCCCGGAAGTGACCCCGCGGGGAATCACGTGACGTCGGCGCCACGTCAGAGTGACGCGGCGTCACGTGATTCCCCGCGAGTTCCCTCCGGCACCCTCGTTCGGCCAAAAGGAACTTTTGGCCAGCTTGGGGGGGGCCTCCTGACCCCCTCAAGCTGGCCAAAAGTTCCTTTTGGGCCGAACGAGCGTTCTGGCGCGAATCCGCGGGGAATCACGTGACGCCGTGTCACTCTGACGTGGCGCCGACGTCACGTGCTCCTCGCAAAGAATTTCAGAAATGGCGTCCTCACTCCTTGCTGGATCACCAGGGAGTTGTGGTAAGTCTTTGGGGGGGGATTAAGGAAGGTGAGGGGTTTAAATTTTTATTTTGGATCAACAATCGCGATTTCCAACTTATTCAACATAGCTATGTTGAATAAGTTGGAAATCCGATCGTTTATGTCTCATCACTTTTTTAAGTTAAAAAAAAAAAAGTAGCGTTTTACATTTATGTTCAATACGAATGCACACCCCTATCGGCCAGTGATGTGGAGATAGTGCCTGGGATGAGGAGCAGAAGTTTCGTTGGGATGTGGTCCATCGGGTGGCTGGATGGTTTCAACTTCTTGAGTGTTGATTCTATCTCCAGAGGGGTGGTGGGCTCGAAGGAGTCTAGGGTGGCTCTGGGGGAACATGTGGTGGTGAAGTTTAGAGCTGGTGGTGTTGAGTTGGTAGGGAGAAGCGCTAGAGTGTTTGCAATTTTATCCTGAAAGAAGAGTGCGAGTTCATTGGCTTTGGATTGAGCCTGATCGTCAGGAATGGTAGGGGCAGAGGGTTTAGTGAGTTGAGATACATAGGAAAACAGGGCCCTAGCATCATACTGAATATCATGGATTCTGCTGGCATAATAGTCTTTTTTTGCTTGTAGAAGAGAAATCTTATAAAGATGCATGGTGCATTTGTAATCGGACAGTGTTGTGGTGTTGGGGGTCTTCCGCCAAGTGCCTTCCTTGTGTCGGAGGACTTGCTTCATCCGTTTAAGTTCAGGTGAGTACCAAGGTTGCTTCCTTTTTTATTTATTTATTTATTTATTTATTTATTTGAGTTTTTTCTATACCGGCATTCACGGAGTTCGTATCATGTCGGTTTACATAAAACAAGGGGTGATCAATAAATTATAAACGTACTTAACTATAACATGAGTATACATTTACAAAATATAACAAATTATAACAAGTGCGCAGAAAAAGCAGTTACAATAAAACAAGGATGGTTCTAACTGGGAGTAGAAGAAGAGGATGATAGAAGTTTAACAAGAAGTTTAACAAGAAGTAGAACGTGCAGTGGTTGGTAAGTCTGTATCAGTTTATTGGGTGATAATCAGTCTTGCTGTATTTGGCGGTCGAGCATCAGTCAGATTTTTGAGTCCAATTGATTTTGAGTCCAATTGATGGTTTTCGTCTCTCTGGGGCAAAGTTTGTTGGCTATAGACTCCGTGATATTGCTCCAGGATAGAAGGGCTGAGTTGGGGTTGGAGATGTCTAGATTGGGGAGTTCCTTGGAAAGATGTTCACTGAGAATGTCGGAGCTACATTGTCTTCTGAGATGGATGGTGGAGTGAGGGTTTCCTCGAGTCGTGAGAGTAGCTGATATAAGTGAATGGTCGGACCAAGGGACTGGGGTGCAGTCTGGAATGTTGATGTATGATAAGTGTGAGTTTAGGAAGATGAGGTCTAGCGTGTGTCCTGCTTTATGGGTGGGTTTATTGACCATTTGTTCAAAGCCCATTGCCTGGAGTGTGGATAGGAAGGTTTCGCAGTTTGGGGAGATTGGGGAGGCGTCGACATGCAGATTGAAGTCCCCCAGAATCATAGCAGGTGAGTCAATGTTAATGTATTTAGCAATGGTTTCTATAAGGGGTGAGGCATCAGAGTCTAGTGATCCTGGCGGAGCGTAAACAAGGAGAATTTGAATATGTTTTGACTTGAACAGTCCGAGTTCAAGTTTTTTGGAGGAGGTCTTGACAGGTTGCTGGCTAAGATTCAATTCTTTCTTGGTTGCTAGAAGCAGAACACCCCCTCTTTTTTGCTGTGGAATCGCATTCCCTCAGCCATTATTGGATGCTATCTTTTTCGATTTGTCCATGAGGTGATCAATACCATCTCATCCTCTTCATTAAACTCCATTGCAACTCAATAAATGGCCTTGTTGAGAGCCAGTACCCTTTATGAGGATGTCCATGAAAAGTTGGTGAACATGTCCTGTCTTGGTTATAACCTTTTTGAAGAAAAGCTTAGAGAAACAGTGGTTCAAATAAAGAAACAGCACAAGGCAGTGCAGTCCCTCTCTTCTGCCAGACACCCATGATACTTAAAATATATAAGGTGATGGGAGCCAGATAGGTTACATCCAAGGGTATTGAGGGAATTAGAGAAGTATTGGCAGCTCCACTGGCTGACTTTCTCAATGCTTCTTTAGAGTTGGGAATAGTTCCGGAGGACTGGAGAGGGGCAGATGTGGTTCCTATTCTTAAAGGTTGAAGTAAGGAGGAGGCTGGAAACTATAGGCTGGTTACTCTAACTTCTGTGGTGGGCAAATGAATGGAATTACTGTTAAAACAGAGGATAGTGCAACTTCTGGAATCCAGTGGATTACAAGATCTAAGGCATCATGGTTTTACTAGAGGTAAATCTCGTCAGATGAATCTGATCAATTTATTTGATTATGTGACCAGAGAGTTAGATCCAGGTAGAGCAATAGATCTAGTGTATTTGCATTTCAATAAGATCTTTAACATGGTTCTGCATTGGAGACTTATAAATAAATTGAGCATCCTTGGTATGGAACCTAGAGTGACTGACTGAGTTAGAAACTAGCTGAATGGGAGGTGACAAAGGATAGTGGTAAATGGAGTTTATTCTGAGGAGGGAGCCATTGCTTGTGGTGTGCCTCAGGGATCAGTCATGGGGCCAATTTTTTTCAACATTTTCATGAGCAACATAGCAGAATGATTTGTCTTTCTGCCAATGATACCAAGATCTGCAACAGGGTAGATAGCCAGGAAAGTGTGGAAGGCATAAGGAGGGACCTAGCGAAGCTTAAGGAATAATCTAGAGACTGGCAGCTAAGATTTAATGCTAAAATATAAAGAGTAATACATTTAGGATGTAAAAACTCAAGAGGAGAATATTAAGATCCGCGTGCAGACGCACATGTGTGCATGTTTGCCAGCTTGTGCACATGGAAACGGCAATTTTATAACATAAGCATATACATGTGCCTGATATAAAAATGGTTATTTATTTATTTATTTATTTATTTATAATATTTTATATACCGCCGCTCATCAAAGATATCAGGTCGGTGTACAGTGAACAAGAACTTACGCCGGAGCGTTATACATTTAACAAGGTTATACAAGCGTTATACATTTAACAGGGTTATACAAGCGTTATACATTTAACAAGGTTATACAAGCGTTATATATTATATGTGCATATATGAGCCTATGAATTTATATTGACACGCGCATGTGCTTGCAAATGCCATTTCGATCGCATAAGTGGGGGGAATTTTGGTAGATATGCGTGCCGATGCAATTACTTGTTTCCCCAGTTCATTCCTAGTTCACCCCAGGAAAGGAGAGGACTTCCTAAACCCTCTTGCTAATTTGCCTTCCTTTTACCCTATTAGCCCCGACCCTTAAAACCCTACTGACTAGTCTAGTTTATTTAATATTAATACTTACATACCATCCAAAGCAGAAGTAAGGTTATTCAGTAGGGGATTATGGCGCGTGCTTGTGCATGTAAATACTTATGCGCAGAATTCATGTCCCTCCCATGACCCTCCCAGACCCCACCCATGTTCTGCCCCTTTTCTGAACTTCATGATTTGTGTGTGTACCGGGAGATATGTGCATACTCACGCGCTTTTTAAAATTCACACTGCGCACACCAAGCTGAGTCACGCATGTATCTCACGGCTTTGGTGCATATAGGCTGCAGAAAGGCAGTGGCGTGGTGTCGGGCTGGTGGCGGGCTCCACGCTGCAAAAGCAGCGACTCAGCGGCGGCACCAGGCCTTGAAGACAGTTGGCGGCATGGGGTAAGTGAGAGGCCTGCTCGCGGGATGGGAACCGCGAGCAGGATCGTAACACAAATCCATAATAGTATAGATAATAAGCTTACTTTTACCTTCAGGAAAAGAATGAGATGGAAGTACTTGCTGAAGCAATAGAAAATAAGCTCCATGAACTAAATCAAACCATCAGCATTTGATTCCTGGGTTAAGATTGTCAATGACATAGCTGAAAACTTAGTATTGTTCAGATAAAAACTATTAACAATGAAAGGAATAACTCCAAACATCAGAAGCCCTGGTACAATGATGAATTAAGAACTAAACAGAACCTTAGAAAATTAGAGCTACAATGGCAGAAATGCCCATCTGCTGAATCCTAGGAATATATAAATCTTTCCTTACAAAATACTATACATTAACCAATAATGCAAAAAAATATTACTATGCTAAACAGATTCATGGGGTTATATTTAATTCTAAACTGCTCTTTGTGGTTGTTAAACATTTGATTAAAGACCTGACATCTTCCATCTCAAGAAACTATAATTTCTAGGGATGTGCAGAGGGACGCCATACGTTGCATTCGGGATTCATATTTGTCGGGGAGCAGATACGTTGCATTCAGCAAGGGGGCCCCCGATACGCTTATATGTTAATTCTTATTCGTCCCGGCTAAAATTAAATTAACTACAAACCCCCCCCCCCCACCCTCTTGACCCCTCCAAGACTTACCAAAACTCCCTGGTGGTCCAGCAGGGAGTCCGGGAGCCATCTGCACTCACACCCTCTGCTGCCAGTTTCAAAATGGCGCCGATAGCCTTTGACCTACTATGTCACAGGGGCTACCGGTGCCATTGGTCAGCCCCTGTCACATGGTAGGAACAATGGATGGCCGGCACCATCTTGTGCTCCTACCATGTGATGGGCTGACCAATGGCACCGGTAGCCCCCTGTGACATAGTAAGGGCAAAGGCTATCGGCGCCATTTTGATTACTGGCAGCCAACAGCCCAAGTGCAGGAAATCGCTCCCAGAGCCCCGCTGGACCACCAGGGGCTTTTGACAAGTCTTGGGGGTCCCTCCTGACTCCCACAAGACTTGCCAAAAGTCCAGCGGGAGTCCGGGAGTGACCTCCTGCACTCGGACTGTCAGCTGCCAATATTCAAAATGGCGCCGATAGCCTTTGCCCTCACTATGTCACAGGGGCCGACCGTTGGCCCTTGTGACATAGAGAGGGCAAAGCTATCAGTTGCCATCCATTGCTCCTACCATGTGACAGGGGCTGACCAATGGCACCAGTAGCACCTGTGACATAGTAGGTCAAAGGCTATCAGCACCACTTTGTAACTGGCAGCCGAGGGTGTGAGTGCAGGAGATGGCTCCTGGACCCCCCACTGGACCACCAGGGAGATTTGGTAAGTCTTGGGGGGTCAGGAGGGTGGGGGGTTTGTTTAAATTGGCTCCTTTAGACGGCTGAATAATTTGGCAAAGATTCGTTGTATTCGTGGGGAATCGTGATGCGTTTCGCTTCCCCACAAATACAACTAATATGTCCCTATACGTTGCGGATTGCCAATTCGTAGGGAATGAATGCACACCCCTAATAACTTCATAAAAGCCGCTTGCAATGAATGTGCCACCACAATCTCAGACAAAATCAATAAGTTGAAAATTGAATTCCATATCTGTTCTCCAACAAAAGCACCTGAAGATTTGAATGGCATGGTTAAGTGGTCCACGTTCGACATAATATCGAAACTGGAAATTAGTCAAATCATTACTAAAATTAAACCTGCCATTCACCCATGTGACACAATTCCAGCCAGTTCCTTGAAACAAGTACATGGGTTATCACTCAGGCAATCACAACATTAATTAACCTGTCTCGAGTTAAATATTTCTACTACTATAGCAGCTTTAGTTGCCCAATTCCAGTCGTGGAGAACGCTGCCGCTTTCTCTCTTTGATAGATGTGCTTTGCTTAAAATGGTTCTCTTGCCTAAGTTATTATATAAGATGGACATGTTACCTTGCTGGCTAATAGGTAGAGATATCAATTGGTTACAAACTAATTTCCAAAAATTTGTGTGGGCTGGGAAGAGGGCCCGGTTGAAATATAAAGTTTTGACATATTCTAAAGGGGAGGGAGGCCTAGGGATGCCAGATATTAGACTTGTAATTCGGCATGTCAATTACGCTTTGTAGGAAAGTGGCTTCTTCATCGATACACCTTCTGTGAAGATGGGCTAATTATTAGCATGGTTTCCCTGTGGTCTCCATTATATCTTATGCAAGCCCGATCCCAAGTCTATAGTATTCTACAAATCCCGCGTAGCTTGGTCCACCCATGTCGACAGGCTTGGCGATGGATCCGGACACAGGGTAGTATGACTGGCCTTGTCTCTCTCCTTATGCCATTGCTGGGTAACTGGGATTTCCTTCCAGGGCGTGAACAGTTTGCTATTTTTGATGATTGGCTACAAAAAGGACTTCCGTTTATCTTCCAATTCTACTCAGAGGACGTACCGTTGGTGAGAGACTTTGCATCATCGGTCACCAATTATCAATTATCTGCTAAGCATTTTTTTGCATACTTACAAACACATCATTATTTGTCGAGTTTCAAATGGACTGAGGAAGAGTATAGACAGGAACGTCTCTTTGCCCAAAATTTCTTTGATGTTGCCTTAAAGCAAAATTCAATCAAGGGATGGTGCAGGATGGGTAAGAAGTATTGCACTCCTCGACATATCACATATTTGGCACACTGTTGGATAGAGATGGGGACGATGGCCCTTTCCCACTACTTACTTGCTCTCTTGCTTCAAAACTATGCCAAAGAGCTTACCAGATTTATCTCTTCAGGAATTAAAATTTAAAATTTTACATCATATTTGTGACGGGTACTTCGTTACCAAATGGGGAGGCTGACATCGCCTACGTGCATCAAATGTAATCAAGAGAGGGGAACTTTGGTTCATCAGTTGTTCACATGCCCACAGTTGGCGGGGTTTTGGAATGAAGTATTGATTATGATTACTCAAAGCATGCATACCACTATTGGCAAGACTGGCAAACTCCTCCTGTCTGGTTAAAGGACACTATGCCAGTTTATCAGGTTTCTCTGGACTGGTTTGGTCATACTGCAATACTATTGGCTTGCCTCATGATCCTGGCGGACTGGATAAGGCCGAAAACACTTCCCACAACAAGAGCATGGTACTATAGGCTTGCAACATCTATGCAAATGGAGAGAATGGCCTCATTACAAGGTTTGCGGACATCGGATCCCGAATATAGAAGTTGTTGGGCAACTTGTTTCACCTTATTACCACTGGATATTCAGACTCAACTGCTCACTGCGGATTATAATCCTTTATGGAAGTGATATGACTTTAGTAGCCCATTGTTGTGAACCCTAAGTCGGTTGGCATGAAAAATTTTTGGACTAAGCCTCAGTGTGTTATAAAGATTCACTGCATAGGGGATGGTGGGCTGGCAGGAGGGGGGGAGGTTGGGAGAGAGAGAGAGATTGGGGATGCTTGGTGTGAGTGGGTTGTGTGTCTGATTCCATAGGCTTTGTCTGGTGGACTTGGTTTGCTGGATTTTGAAAAAGGGGTGGGGCAGCGCGTCTGGTAAGCAATGGGAGCACAGTGGGGGGCACGTTTTTGGCATGGTTGTTACTGCTTTGTTGCATTATGTAGTGCACCTTTTATGTATTTTGAAGGATGTACTGCCCACACTCTTCAATAAAAAAATGATTTTGACAAAAAAACCCAAACCTGTCTCTCTCAGAAGGAACTGTTCCAAATTGATTTTAAAAAGCTGTAATAAAGCCGATCCTAAAAAATAAGACTGGTAGAACTGATGATTGGGACAACTATCGTCCAATATCCAGCTTGTCATTTCTCACAAATGTTCTTGAGAAAGCAGTGTTATCCCAGCTTGTAAATCACCTGGAAGAACAAAATATTCTCTCCCCAAATCAATTTGGATTTAGGAAATATCACTCAACTGAGACATTACTCCTCTCATTAATGGACTCGGTTTTACAAGGGTTTGACGCAGATGAATTTTATTGTCTTGTGCTAATTGACTTAACGACTGCCTTTGACACTGTGGACCATAACGTGTTATGCCATCAGATGAGAAACATTGGGCAGGGTTCTCAGATGGCTCTCATCATTTCTATCTATCAGAACATTCCAAGTCAAACTAGGCAACCATATATCTGATACTTTCCACTTGTGTTACAGGTGTCCAAGGCTCAGACCTCTCAGCAACACTATTCAATATATACATGCTTCCTCTATGTAAATTACTGACAAATCTAGGAATAACTTTCTTCTTGTATGCTGATGACATACAGTTTTATATCCATCCTCTAGATCATTTGAAAATATAGCTTCGATACTCTCTACCTATATGAAAGCAATACAACAAAAACTTTCACAATTTAAACTAATATTAAACCCAAAAAGACTGACATCATTTGCCTGAATAGAAACTCAGTGATAATTAAACCACCTGCCCTTAACCTGGGTAATTTTCATATTAATCCCTCAAACCAAGTACAAGATTTAGATATACAGCTAAATGAGAACCTTACAATGAAAATGCACATCAGTAAATTAATCAAGACAGGTTGTGCTAAGTTGCAGATACTACATCGGCTGAAACCATTATTAACGTTTAATGACTTCCGTACACTATTGCAAACTCTAATCTTCTCAAACCTAGACTACCGTAAATCTTTACTACTAGGTCTTCCAGCATGTCACTTAAAACCAATACAACTTTTCCAAACTGCTGCAGCAAAACTCTTATTACGATCTAGAAAATATGATCACATTATACCCTCACTGATTTTACTTCATTGGTTACAAGCCAGAATCTACTATAAAGTATTAACGATAATATTCAACATCATTCTTTCTAATAATACCAGCCTGTTAAGAGTGACACTACAACCATACAATCTGCAGTCAACACTAAGATCTCAAAATAAAGGACTATTAACTATTCCCTCAATACAGAGCACACATCTGATGCAAATAAGAGATTATGTGTTTTCCATAGCAGGTCCAAAGCTCTAGAATTCTCTGCCTGAGACACTACATATTTTACCAGATAGAAAGAGATTTAAATGTGAGCTAAAAACATGGCTATTCAGAAACACATATAAACTAACTTTAAACATCAGAATATACAGAGCAACAAAGACAAGAAGGACAAAAGATAATAATCAAATCATGAAGAATAAACCAAACGAGAGAATGTAAGATTCTCAAAACAACCCTATAACTAAGATGTGAAAACTATCATTTCATTTTAATTTTTCCATACTCATTGCCTTAAGTACTAGATCAATTATTAATATATACTAGATAATTTCACTTGATAGATATTAATCTGTCTATTAGGGGTGTGCATTCGTTTGCAACGTATTGGCAATCCGCAACGTATATGCCATATTCGTTGTATTCATGGAGGTCACGAAAAGTATGGCAAACCCCCACGAATACAACGTATCACTAACGTCTAATTCATAGACGTATCCCTACTGTCTAATTCATAGACAGTAAGGATGTGCAGCAGGGACAGATTTGTCCCATTCGGTATTCTGATTCGTCGGGACCCAAATCCGTTGCATCCGTTCTCGGGGGAACCCGATCCATTCATTAGTTACATATATATTTGTTTCCAAAAAAAACCCCATTCCAACCCTTTAAATTTAATTTACTATAACCCCCACTCTCCTGACCCCCCCAAGACTTGCCAAAAGTCTCTGGTGGTTCAGCGGGGGTCCTGGAGCGATCTCCTTCACTCGGGCCGTCGGCTGCCAGTATTCAAAATGTTGCCGATAACCTTTGCCCTTACTATGTCACAGGGGCTACCAGTGCCGTTGGTCAGTCCCTGTGACATAGTAAGGGCAAAGGCTATCGGTGCCATTTTGAATACTGGCAGCCGACGGCCTGAGTGAAGGAGATCACTTCTGGACTACCAGGGACTTTTGGCAAGTGTTGGGGGCGTCAGGAGGGTGGGGAGTTGTAGTAAATTAAATTTAAAGGGTTGGGATGGGGTTTTTTTTGGGAAACGAATACATATGTAACTAATGAATGGCTTGGGGTTCCCCGAGAATGGATGCAACGGATTTGGGTCCCGACGAATCCGAATACCGAATGGGACGAATCTGTCCCTGTTGCACATCCCTACTGTCTATGAATACCACCTCTGTAACCAATCATTGTTTGTTTTTTGAGTTATAACTATGAATGTCACTTTGCAAACTGTTGTGATCTACATATGGAAAGATGGTATATAATATGTCTCAATAAATAATAAAAATAAATTAAATCCATGCTTCTTAACTCAGGAAGAGTCTGTTCATCTGAACCTTCCCCTCTCTCACCTTGACAGCTTGGATGGTGAAGGCTCAGTGATAAAAGACTTGTTGTTAGTGTCTTCTAGAAACCTTCAATAGATCTTATGGTTTCAAATGGAAAAAGTTTTCCACATTGTGTCAACATAACAATTTGAATACATTTGCATGTGAACCAAATGAGTTATTGAATTATTTGCTCTCACTTTCCAAATCAGGCCTTGCTATCACATCAATAATAGTACATCTCAGCAGCTTACCATGTTCAGACTGAGGGTAAGCCCATCTTCTTTCATTCATTAGTGTCCAAATTCATGAAAGGTTTCTGGCATACTAAACCACCAGTTGTAAAGCCTCCCATTCCATAGGATTTAAATGTGATCTGGTACAACTGATGAAGCCTTGCTTTGAATCATTGGAGACAGCCTCACTCAAGTTTCTAACATGGAAAATAATATTCCTGGTCGCAATAACATCAGCCAGAAGAGTGAGCAAAATTCAGGCTTTAGTTCATTATCTTACATAAATGCAATTCTTTCACAATAATGTGGTGGTCCGCACCCACCTGAAGTTTCTACCAAAGATTGTGTCAGCATCGTGCTACCTATGTTCTTCCCAAAAACTTTACGCACATAAAGGTGAGAAATTGGCCTTGGCTTACTACAAGAGAACTCAGCCTCATTATCATACTTCTCAACTATTCATCTCTTATGATCCCAATAGTTTGGGCATAGCAGTGCCCAAATGTACATTGTCCATCTGGCTTGCAGACTGCATCACATACTGCTGTAAGATAGCAGGCTTTCAAATAACAGTCACTATCAAGGCTCATCAAGTTAGAGCCATTGCTGCATCAGTAACTCATCTGCGAGCCATTTATCTCAAAGACATCTGGGAAGTTGCAATGTTGTCAATACACACCTTTATGTCCCTTTACTTTCTGGATAATCTCTCAAAGAGTGACAGTAAATCTGGATGATTCAGTTTTGCATACCCTATCTGGATAATCAGTTTTGCGTAGTCTACTCTCCGTGGTGGGGTCTGGGTTGGTTATTCCGGAAAATGCTCTGCTGAAGTCTTCAGCTTGGGACGTCCCACAAGTTATATTTTCCTAGCGTGTAGCAGATGGACTCAAAACAAGTGGGTATAGTGTGCTCGTGCTAGCAGTTGGAGACGGATCTGACGTCAGCACGGGTACATAAAACCCCGCAGGAAGTGCAGCAATTCAGTAATTTCCGTCTCCAAAGCAGTTTGGAGCTACCTCACGCTCGCTGACCGTGTTTCCAAATTCTAACGACTAAATTCCTAGAAGAAACCTATTGAAGCAAGCCCCGCACTCCTGTGGTGATACCAGGCAGTCACTCACCCAGTTGAGTTTCCCGAGCTGACTTCCGTGGTCCCTCGGAAGCGGCCTCACGGCCAAACATTGCCTGCTGGATTAAAGAAGTTATCAAGGCAGCCTACATAGAGGCGGGAAAACCACCGCCTCTACAGGTCAAGGCTCATTCTACCAGAGTACAATCGGCCTCTTGGGCAGAAGCTAAGCTGCTGTCGCCTGCAGAGATATGTAAAGTGGCGACATGGTCCTCCCTCCATACCTTCTCCAGATTCTACCGTCTGGACGTCCAGGCCCGGGAGGACACAGCATTTGTGAGGGCAATCCTAAACGGTCCTCGGGCAGCCTCCCGCCCAGTCCGGGAGTAGCTTTTGTACATCCCACTTGTTTTGAGTCCATCTGCTACATGCTAGGAAATGTAGAGATTACTTACCTGATAATCTCGTTTTCCTTAGTGTATGCAGATTAGGGATGTGAATCGTTTTAGGACGATTAAAATTATCGTCCGATAATTTTAATATCGTCTTAAACCGTTATGGAACACAATACAATAGAGATTCTAATGATTTATCGTTATAAATCGTTAGAATTGTGAGCCGGCACACTAAAACCCCCTAAAACCTACCCCCGACCCTTTAAATTAAATCCCCCACCCTCCCGAACCCCCCCCCAAATGACTTAAATAACCTGCGGGTCCAGCGGCGGTCCGGAACGGCAGCGGTCCGGAACGGGCTCCTGCTACTGAATCTTGTTGTCTTCAGCCGGCGCCATTTTCCAAAATGGCGCCGAAAAATGGCGGCGGCCATAGACGAACACGATTGGACGGCAGGAGGTCCTTCCGGACCCCCGCTGGACTTTTGGCAAGTCTTGTGGGGGTCAGGAGGCCCCCCCGAAGCTGGCCAAAAGTTCCTGGAGGTCCAGCGGGGGTCAGGGAGCGATTTCCCGCCGAAAATCGTTTTCGTACGGAAATTCCGTACGGAAAATGGCGCTGGCAGGAGATCAACTGCAGGAGGTCGTTCAGCGAGGGTTCCGGCGCCTCGCTGAACGACCTCCTGCAGTCGATCTCCTGCCGGCGCCATTTTCCGTACGAAAACGATTCGCGGCGGGGAAATCGCTCCCTGACCCCCGCTGGACCTCCAGGAACTTTTGGCCAGCTTGGGGGGGGCCTCCTGACCCCCACAAGACTTGCCAAAAGTCCAGCGGGGGTCCGGAAGGACCTCCTGCCGTCCAATCGTGTTCGTCTATGGCCGCCGCCATTTTTCGGCGCCATTTTGGAAAATGGCGCCGGCTGAAGACAACAAGATTGAGTAGCAGGAGCCCGTTCCGGACCGCTGCCGTTCCGGACTGCCGCTGGACCCGCAGGTTATTTAAGTCATTTGGGGGGGGGGTTCGGGAGGGTGGGGGATTTAATTTAAAGGGTCGGGGGTGGGTTTTAGGGGGTTTTAATGTGCCGGTTTTGCGATTTTACGTTTTTTTTCGATTTTTTTACGATTTTTCACGATTTTTCACGATATTTTACCCCCCCAAACGGCAACAATACGATTCCCTCCCCCTCCCAGCCGAAATCGATCGTTAAGACGATCGAGGACACGATTCACATCTCTAATGCAGATGGACTCAGCATCCCACCCAGCTGCCGGCATACATGGGGATTAACCGACTCACGGTAAGCCATGTTTCCTTATAATAGGCCATCCACCCTGCCGGGTGTCGACGCCTTCCGGTTGAGAACACTGGCGGTCTCCAGCTACTATCAATCGGTCAGGGTAATCCTGTTCATTTAATCGATCGGTCAGCTACAGCTTTTGCAAGGAAGATTACTGAATTGCTGCACTTCCTGCGGGGATATATGTACCTGTGCTGATGTCAGATCCGTCTCCAACTGCTAGCATGAGCACACTATACCCACTTGTTTTGAGTCCATCTGCATACACTAAGGAAAACGAGATTATCAGGTAAGTAATTTCTACATTATGTTTGTTTATTAAGTATTATATATTAAGTATTATATATTATATTAAGTTATTTTACCCATGTAATCTGTTCCAAGTTTAATACCCTGTTCTATGTAACTTGCATTCCTCATGCTTGTCTTTTTCAGTTACAATGTAAACCGAGATGATATGCAAATTCTGCATGAATCCCGGTATATAAAAATGTTAAATAAATAAATAAATAAAATACCGTTGTCTTACATGAACCTTCACAAAGGTTTACAAGTATTTTGGAAGACAGGAAATACAATACATCAATTAAGAATCACAAATATCAAATAAATAATTAAGATAATAGTACAAAAATTAAACAATCTTTATAAAAGTATAATAAAAGAATAAAATAGATATAAACATCATAAGATCATAAATACTATAAGAACCTAAAATTTACTTAGCTGGACCTGCATGAGTACCAAAAGTGTTGCCATTAAAAGTGCTTGTGCATCTCTAACTTGTTGTCTCTGTGTATGCACAATCGAACAACCATGTCTTAAGATCTTTCTTGAACTTTTTGCTGTCGGCTTGCAGTCGCAATTGAGAAGGTAATATGTTCCACAACTTTGGACCTGCGATCGAAATTGCTCTGTCATGTACCTGACATAAATGGGCGGTCCTTATAGTTGGAATATTTAATAAGGCTTTATTAGCCGACCTGAGATTTCTCTGTGGTATGTGTTAAATGGATGGTAGAATTCAGCCACTCAGTGTTTTCCCAGTTACAGCTAATTTAGCCCTGTTTATTAATGGATAAAACAAATTTGCCTACCGTAAATGGTTTTTCGTAGAGAGTAGGATGAATTAGACATACTAAATACCTGCCTGCCTCCCTGCTGAGTACAGAAAAAGCTCCAGTAGCTGTGGATGATATTTCCCACTTGTTATGGCTAATTCATTCTGCTATCTATGGAAAACACTACTTAAGGTAAGCAAAGTTGCTTTCTTTAAAATCTGCAGAACTAGATAATGCTTAATAAACACTGTCCCCCATCATTATTGTTTAAAATGAATATAATGGACTCAAATGTGCAAGTGGATCATACAGGATGGTCCAGAATATTCTTCAGAATGTCCATGGTTTTGGTAAAGAATGTGCTATAGAAAATTTTGTAAGAAATACATACTTAGTTAATGCTTGCTAATTGGAATAGTGTGATACCTTATGATATGACTCATATATATATATGAAAAATAATTCTTGTACTATCAAAAAGGTATCCTCATTAATCATCTACACACAATTAGTACTTGAACTGTTCCAAATATATAAATGTTGTAAATATATTGGACCATCATATTAAGCACTCCCAGTCATCCGACCTTCTTTGTTTTACTTATAATCATGGGTCCTATTATTCCAACACTTTTTATCTCTCTTTTCTTTTGCAAATAAAATTGACAATAAACTTATCTTAAATGTTTGTATGTGATCTCATTTTCCCTTCTCACGACATGAGCTGTGTTTTGAATCTTTCGTCTGCATCAGGGGATTAGGATTGTCAGCAAATGCTTATTCTACGTTTATAAAGGAACAAAATAGTTCAATTAGAATGCAGCTTCTGGCACAAAGAATAACAACCAGCACTTACCCCCTATATTTTAGTCATCTTCCTTGGGTTCGATTCTGACCCCGGAAGTGCAATACATTACTTTTAACCTATTCAGTTTCTGTTTTTGTACCAGTGAAGAAATATAGCCACAGTGACATCATCAGTATCTGGGCTTGTTATCCCAACTGAAAGCAATCACAATAGATGATCAATGATGTTATATGACATCATTAACCATCTCCAATCATCACATCAGAGAGTACCATTCTATCTCAGTATTCAATACTCATGGTATAGTAGAATTGAGAGAATCAATCCAAAACTGCTACCTAAAGTTCAGTCTTGCATCCAACTTTTCCTCTTGGTTTGAAGGTGCAACTTGATCAATAACCCACCACTACAGATCAGAAAATGCATGAGAGAGTTCCATGCAATGGGCCACCATAGGTGCCTGTAATTTTTTAGTATGGATACTGCTTTTATGTTCCAAGAGGCGCATTTTAATCATCTTTCTTGTTTATCCCATGTACAACAAACTACATGGACATTGGATGACATAAACCATGTTCTTTGATGTACAATCTGTGTCCATAAATCATATGTTCTTCTTGACACCGGATCTTGCTATGTCATAGTAGTTGTATTTATTTATTTATTTATTTATTTATTTATTTATTTATTTATTTAGTGACTTTTCTATACCGTCATTTAGAGCAATTCCTTCACAATGGTTCACAAGAGGCACAAAATATAAAACAGTATAAAAGAAATTAAAATTAGATCAGGTGCCAAACATCTCATTTAAAATACAATTTTACATAATAACATCATTGATCGTCTGTTGTGATAGGTTAGCTTTCAGTTGGGATAATGAGCCAAGATATTGATGATGTCACTGTGAATATATTTTTTCACTGGTACAAAAAGAAATTGAATGAGTTAAAAGGAGTGTATTGTACTTTCGGAGCTGGATTCGAAGAAAGAAAGATGCTAAAATATAGGTGGTCAATGCTGGTCATTACTTTTTGTGCTAGAAGCTGTATGCTAATTGAATACTATTTTGTTCCTTTTTAGAGAAATGTAGAATAAGCATTTGCTAACTATTCTAAACCCCTGATGCAAACGAACATTTTGAAAGATGGCACATAGAGAGAAGGGAGAATGTGATCACGCACAAACATTTAAGTTCAGTTTATTCTCAATTTTATTTGCAAAAGAGACAAAAAATATTGGAACAATGGGACACGTGATTATAAGTAAAGCAATGAAGGTTGGATGACTGGGAGTGCTTAATATGATGGTCCAACATATTTAAAGTGTGTATATGTTTGGGGGAACAGTTCAAGTACTGATTGTGTGCCATCAAAAAGGTATATATTCTTACTAGCAACAGTTATCTGTTTTGACTATCTGTATGCCAAACTGTCAGACCAGTTTAGAAATGATTTGGCATATCTTTTACTTGTGAAAAGTTCATAGCTACTGATGTAAGTACACAAAATTATGGACAAAATCAATTATGACAATAATGGTTACTATTGACTGGATGGTGGGCTTGTATTAATTCTCAAAATTTACAAAATAATCATTAAAAAGGCCAGCACTCAAATTACAAAATATATAGAAAAGAGAATTTTTAAAAGCCATTTACCTGGATAAAAAATTATTTATTCAGGTAAAATGGCTTAGCTAAAAAATGCACATTTCAATCCAGACAGAAGTATGCCTGGGCTTCTACAGTGCGTGTGCCTTTAGCCAGACTGTAACTAGGCACTGCCATAGGTGTGCTTAGGATGGAGGAGGAAAATATGCATATTTTATATATTTTAGATTTATATTTAGATTTTTTATATTCCACTTTTCACACTTTTTTCAGCGCTTCAAAGTGGATTACATTCAGGTACTGTAGGTATTTCCCTATCCCCAGAGGGCTTACAATCTAAGTTTGTACCTGACATTTTCACAAGTACATGCAATATTATACCCCACTTTTCTTCCAGGCCCAGTGCTACCAGATGTGCAAACTGTGCTATTGCACAGGGTGGTACTCCCTGGGGGTGCTGATGGCAGAAAAGAGGGAGAGGTCCTGAGTGGCCACCAGAAGAGTCTATCCCACCGGCACCTGAAGAAATGAGAATGAATCCCCAGTGAAACCCATCCTGCCAATGGCCAAGGAAAGAAAAGAACATAGCTCCAGCGTAGTTCATCTTGTCGGTGTCTGAATAAAGGAGAGTGAGGTCCTGATAAAGCTCATCACATTGGCATATAAAGAAAAAAGAGAATGAGGTCCTAGAGGGGGCCACCAGTGAGACCCATCCCACCGGCAGCTGAAGAAAGAAGAGAAAAAGGCCCTAGCAGGGCCCATCCCACTGGCAGTTGAAGAAAGGAGAAAGCAAGGTCCTGGCAAGACTATCACACCAGTAGCTGAAGAAAGGAGCAATTGGGGCTCCAGCATGAGTGAGAGAATGTGTGTGTGTGTGTGAGAGAGAGAGAGAGAGAGTAAGCATGTGTGTATGAGTGAGAGGGGTGAGTATGTGTGAGTGAGTGAAAGAGCATAATAACATAAGAAGTTGCCATATTGGGTCAGACCAAGGGTCCATCAAGCTCAGCATCCTGTTTCCATCAGTGGCCATTCCAGGTTACAAATACCTGGCAAGTACCCAAAACATTAAATAGATCCCATGCTACTAATGCCAGTAATAGCAGTGGCTATTCCCTAAGTCAGCTTGATTAATATCATTGACTTATCCTCTGAGAACTTATCAAAGCCTGTTTTAAACCCAGCTACACGAACTGCCACATCCTCTGGCAACAAATTCCAGAGTCTAATTTTGCATTGAGTGAAAAATAAGTTTTTTCTGATTAGTTTTAAATGTGCTACTTGTTAAGTTCATGGACTGCCCCCTTGTCCTTCTATTATCCAAAAGAGTAAATAACCATTTCACATTTATTCATTCTAGACCTCTCATGATTTTATAGACCTCTATCAGCATGTGCGTGTGAGAGAAAGGGTATAGCATATGCGAGTGAGAGTGTGAGTAAATGTGTATAAGAGTGTGTGTTTAGTTTTAAGTTATAAGAAAATCAAAGTGTGTATGAATGATATTGCAAGTGTGTGTGAGTGAGTGATAGAGTGTGAGAATATATATGTGTGAATGAGAGAATGAGCACGTGTACGAGAATGGGGAGTGTGCATTTGTGAAAGCAAGCATGTGTATTTATGAGTGAGAGAGAAAGAGACTGATAGAGGTAGTGTATGTCTGCATGTGTGTGAGTTTGTGAAAAAGGGAATGTGTATGTGAGAATGCATGTGTGTATGTTTGTGTGTGAGAAAGAGAATAAATAAGCATGTGAAATGGTGAGCATGTGTGCATATGTGTGTGTAAGAAAGAGAGTTTGCGAGAGAAAGCATGTGTATATGAGAGAGGGAATGTATATGCAAGCATGTAGACTGGCAATCTAAATTTCCCAGGTATGGTGAGTAGTGTATTTTTTATTCTTATTAGTTTTAATAATTGATTGTTTATCTGATATGTCTCCAGTTTTGAAACATTTTTGTGTTTATCAAATTTTAAAATTTTTTTATGGGTTTTTAATTATTGGATGTTTTATGTGTCAGCTCTTTTGAAATTGTAATCCTTTTTGTTAACATGATTTTACTATTATAATTGATGTTTTATATTTCTTGATTTCTTGTTTAATGTTTTATAAATAATGGTGATGTTTCTGTATTTCTATTGTTGCACTGAATATAGAACCTAGCTTATTGCTGTTTCCTGTTCAGATTTTGTCTAAATGTTTTTATTTATAGTTATGGTGTCTTTATTCTGTATTTGGTGAGGGTCTGTCTGTATTCTGTATATGTGACCGAGGTGAGGTATTCTTCTAGAATGTAAAAAATGTAACATAATGAAACGTAGTTTCTGTAGGGGTCTGTAGCATTTGGCTTGTTCTTTTTTCTTAATAGACGGTGTATTGGTGTTTTAGGGCCTGGTGTAATATTTGCAGGGTTGCCTTTTCATAGGTAGGGTTGTTTGAGTGCTGGCAATTACTGCTCTTTTGATATGGGAGGTTTACTGTGCTGTAATTGTAATTGTTTACTTATGGCTTTCTGAGGGCTAAGCTCACACTAAACATGCATTACAACAGATCTAATACCATATGGGTTCCAAGTGTCTTTTTTGCTTTTTTTGCAAAGTTTTCTGGATGATACCATAGTAGTTGGAGAGAGAGGTCATTTGCCTTAGCACTCCCTGAGTGGGACCTGAACCCTGGCTTCCCTGGTTCAGGGAAGCCAGGGTTCCATTATGCGTCCCTCGTTCAAGCGATTAAGATTTGTTCTACTATGTTCCTTTAACAGTTCGATGTAATATTTGTCCTACTATGTTCCATTACCAGTTCGATGTAACAATTTGTTCTACTGTAAACCGGGGTGAAGGCTTATTGCTAAACCTCGGTATATAAAAGCTCCGAAATAAATAGTGAATATAAATATAATGGGGTAGATTTTTAAAAAATGCGCGTTCGCGTACTTTTGTTGGCGCACCAGTCGCAAACAAAAGTACGCTGGATTTTAGTAGATACGCGCATAGCTGCTAAAATCCAGGATCGGCATGCGCAAGGCTGCCGATTTTGGGCAGCCGGCGCGCGCCGAGCCGCGCAGCCTGCCTCCGTTCCCTCCGAGGCCGCTCCGAAATCGGAGCGGCCTCAGAGGGAACTCTCTTTCGCCCTCCCCTCACCTTCCCGTCCCTTCCTCTTCCTAACCCACCCCCCCGGCCCTATCTAAACCCCCCCTACCTTTGTCCACGGATTTACGCCTCCCGGAGGGAGACGTAAATCCACGCGCGCCAGCGGGCCGCTGGCGCGCCGAGACACAACCCGGGGGCGGTTCCGGAGGGCGCGGCCACGCCCCCGGACCGCCCCAGGCTGAAACCACGCCCCCGGGCCCGCCCCAAAACACTGAGTCCCGCCCCCAAAATGCCGCATTGATCGGCCCCGCCCCTGACACGCCCCCGACAAAAAACCCCGGGACTTACGCGAGTCCCGGGGCTCTGCGCACGCCGGCAGGCCTATGGAAAATAGGCGCGCAAGGCCCTGCTCGCGTAAATCCGGGCGGATTTACGCGAGCAGGGCTTTTAAAATCCGCCCCAATATACTTGTTATGATATTTTTACCTTAGAAAACTGTACTTTGACTGGCCTTTTTCAGGTAAAAGCTGCTATTATAAATGCATAATATTTAATTGTGTATAGAGAGAGCTATGGAGGAGGGTGGGACAAAGGCTGTAAGGTTTGTTTAGGTCACTTTATACCCCTGCACTGGCCTGCACCCACCCACCCCCTCAGTGAACTGATCTTATCCTGTCTGTGGGTCCAAATTCCTAAATGGGACAGGAATGATCCTCAAGAGCATCTGCCCTGACTATTATGTAAAAATGTACTTCTGTACAACAAAATGGTACCAGCCACAGGGTCAGCCAGTGCCATTTTTACATACTAGCAAATGGGCAGGACCACCAGCTTTAACAGCTTTACTTGCCCAGATAAAATAATTTAAGAATTGTTCTCATAGCACATAGGCTTCTTAGTGACTTCTAACAGATATCTTAAACTTGATCTGGAAGGTGGAATAAAAGTAATTCAGAGGTGTTTAAAAAAAAAAAAATGTGCAGAAGTTAGTCCCTATAGGACACTGTCAAATATCTCCCAAACCAGACTGATATCTTTCTATGTGTAGTATAGAAGATATATTAAAGCATTTTTTCAATATCTTCTGTTTGGACACAGTAAGTTATTTTTGCTTTTCATTACTTCCAGAAAAATAAATGACTTTTTATTAGCGTTGATAGTTCATAAACAGCAAATTCCTCTATAGAAAAAGCAATGGGCTTGTTGGAGTCTGATTTCTCTGTTTTATTGTTATGCACAGCGCACATGCAATCCATCAGTGAAGAAGACAAACCAGAGCCAAACATACTGCACGTGGTATCTTGTGGTGCAGGACACAGTGACACAGCAGCATGGCTGGTGGGCAACAGGCGACACTAGTCCAGTTAGGAGTATTACTGGCCACAGCCTGCTGGTTGGGCTGGAGGGAAGGCCCATGTTCTGTCAGCAGGCTAGGATGTAGAACCTCCTGAGCTGATTGGTGCAGGTGGCTCCAGAGAACATGATCCACAAAAGTTGGTACCCCTAGGGGAGATGTTGGGAGGCCATGTAAGCCCTTAATTTGTGATGGGCCTTTTCAGATACTCTTTACCAAAATAAAATGGAAATGGAAAGAATAATAACATATGACTGTTTTCTGTGCTTCAAACTGCTGTAACTTTTAGACACTTCAGCAGATGCTTTTCTAAATTATGTTAATTTAATGATCTTCATGATTAACAATGAGGCCACACATCCCACGTGGGACCAAACCTAATTTACTTAAAATAATAAATGTAAAGAAATGAAATTTGTAATGGGTAGCATAGTCACAAAGGAATATGTTGTTCAAGAGGTGAAGGTTTGCAGAGAATCTTGCTAATCAAGAGCATATATGAGTCATTAGAGAATACATCTGCAGCGGGTGTTTGGGAGAGGTGGATTTAAAATAAAGGGAATAGAGCAGTTATATAGTAGAACATGGTGATAATTTCTACACAGTACTAAATATCATGTGGTGAATGCATGCAAGTTCTCTTTTTGGAATAGTGAGATTTCTATATACAGTTCTATTCTGTGCATTAAGTGTTCAGATTAGGCACTAAGCCACTTCAACAAATATATTGTATTGTAATGTATATTTCAATGACATGCTTGTTTTAGTTACCCATTTTATGAAAGTTCATTTCTGTTTTTTTCCATGGATGCTTACTGGTAGATTTTCAAAGCCCTGTGCATGCGCAATCATAGCGATACGTGCATGTGTACCGGGCGTTCGTGGACAATATTTTACCTATGCAGCATTTGTGCACATATGTAGCCATGTGAGCACAACTCTGAGTGCATAAAAAAAATGGATGTGTCAGGGGCCCCCCGGGAGCGGCCTTCATACATATGTGCATATGATGTATATTATAAGGGATGTACACCTATGAGGTGGCGTGTTTAGGCACATACATGCATGTATATTTTCTACTGCTTATCTTCGCAAGGTAGTACAAACGTTCATTTTTGCTCGAGTGCTTTCCTTGGCTGGGCTGATCACTCTGGGTGAGTGGACACTGAAACAGGTTAGGGGGTGGGAGGGAGTGTGTCAGGGACAGACTGGGACTTACTGGGTGAGGCAGGGAGAGGTATATAGGGACATAACACCTGGCTTGCAGGTATTGACTCATGGATTAAAAAAGTAACGCTGATGTCATCAGATGTTCAGGTGTAGACTGGTGCTTACAGAATTAGGATTGAGACAGGAACAGAGGGTTTACAAAGGAGGCTAGGAGAGTGTGTGGTATCTATAGCTATTGAGGGGTGATACTTATTCTTGGGAGTCCCTTTTCAAGATAATGATTATAATAGCTGCATGGGTACTCATATCAATACTGCTGAGAAGAGAAAGAGAGAGGAGGAGAAGAATGCACAGGAGGAGGAGGTACCCCTTAAACAGAGTTTACAGAACTAGGACACTGTTTCTGGTTCTTCCAGAGGAAGAAGTCATGTACAGGTTCAGATTCAACAAGGAAACCATACCGTACCTATGCCAACTGTTAGAGCAGGACCTGCAACCTACCACCTAAAGTGGCCATCCCTTGCCAGTACACGTCAAGGTCATTACTGACCTGGCCTTTTTCGCTATCAGCACCTTCCAGACATCTCTAGAGGTCACATCTGGAATCACTCAGTCTGCTACTTCTAGGTGTATAGAGCAGGTCCTGGCTTCCTTATTTAGGAAGATGCAACACTTTATATCCTTCCCTTGCAGAAGACAGGAACAACAGCAAATTATGACTGATTTCTAACAAATAGCACATTTCCCCTCTGTCTTGGGAGCTATTGATTGCACTCACATCCCCATAAGGGCACCTTGGGGAGATGAGACTGCCTACAGCAACCGCAAGGACTTCCACGCCCTAAATATTGCAAGTGGTCTGCAATGCCAAGGGCATCATTATGAATGTTGTGCCTCGGTTTCCAGGATCCACTCACGATGTCTAATTCTCTCGCAATCAATAATTCATGATCGCTTCCAGCAAGGACACATCACTGGGGGATGGCTTCTAGATAGGAAGGCACTGACCACTTCTACCACATACCAATTTCACAGCTTCCTATTGTTGACTGAGTTTTTCCGCTGCAGGCCTGCTCTCAACTAGTCCTGGGAACTATCCCACTCTCAAAGCCCAAAGGTGTATCCAACCCAGCTTTTCTGTGGCTTCTCCCCTACAGATGACAGAGGCTATCCACTGAAAACCTAGCTCATGGTCCCCATAGCTACCCCAGGGACTGCAGCTGAGTGTTGCTACTACAGGGTACACCGCAAGACCAGGGCTGATAAGCTACATAACCTTGCCAAAAATAGATGCATGCCTCCTCCAGAGGGACAGCAAGAGAATCAGGATGAAAAGGATGATACATTTCAGAAGGTGAATGGATTTATTTACAAAAAAATGCACGGCTTCCTTGGCCTGCCACTTTTTCTGGCTGCAGGAAGCTCACAAGGCTTAGGCTGGCCTAACCGGGAGCTCCTGTGCGATGGAGTTCTGTCACTGCTCTAGCTGCCTTCAGAGGGCAAAGGAGCTTGTGGCATTCAAGTTCATGGCTGCAGATAGGTTCAGCTGGAGGCAGCACTGGCTGTGGTGGTGGTGGTGATGATGACGGCAGCATGACGGATGGTACAGGCAGTGGTGGTACAGCCAGACCCTGTGCCTCCTGAGGTGGCATCCAGGCACAAGGTGATGCAGGGTAAGGTGCAGGTGGCTCGGGTACAGGGGGACTTTCAACATGCGGATGTCCAGTCATGCATACGGTGCACCGTAAGGTGTTGGTGGCTGCGGCTGGAAGAGGGGCATCGTCTGCAGCATCTTCCTCCACACTGCAGTTTGGTACTCTGTGGCCCAGCAAAGGGCCCATACTGCCTGCTGAATACCATGCGCTTCTTCCTGGATAGTCTCATGGAGGCCCTGTGCTTCCTCCCAGATGATGTCATGGAGGCCCTGCGCTTCCTGCCTCACCACATCCTGGAAGCCATGTATCTCCTCCAAGAGACTGCCACTTTGCTGTATCAACAACCTCTCTGCCTGATTGGCCACCAGTTTGTTTTTGGGCTGTTACCCCTGGTCAGACAAACTGCTGTCCTGTGGGCTACCCTTTGGGAAATTGGCCTTTGGGTTCTCCTTCTCCTCCACAGCTGCTCTTCATCCTCCTCCACCATGGGCCGTTGCTGCACCTCAGGGGTTTCCTCTCCCTCTTTATCTGAGATGTCATGCATGACTTGCAAGCGATGGTACAACCTTTGTGGCCCTTTAGGTGCAGGACCAGCATGCTCCTCAGCAGGCTCTCCTACCAAATGAAATACATAAATGTCAAACAATGCCATTCTATGTGGTTTTTCCTTATATTAATATCCCCAATGGTCTCTAGATGGCCCTAGTTCATAGCCCTTCAGTACAGAACTAAAAAGGTGCATACCATATTATTCCACCTCTCCCCTGAAATAGATTGAATTTGGGAGTCCCAGAGCAAAAAGGAGGGGCTAATCCAGGATGCATTGTGGCAGGGTATTTTGGATTTCAAAGGAGAAGGAGCAGTTTCAGTGTGCTCTATATGTTAGGTCCCCAGTCTAGCGCAGACACAGAGATACTGTCCTATCTTTTGAAGATGAGTGAAAAGGAGAGAAGCAGAGAAAGTAACCAGGACACCACTAATGGAGTTTCCACTGCTGGGACACAGGACACTGGCAGGTTGGACTTTGGGATTCACCTTGGACCCCAGATACTGTGGTAGTGGATGCAGTCACTGGTAGATGATCCTAGCCCACCCCATGGAGGCTAAGCATGTTCCCAGACCCTGCCTTGAGGTACACATCCATAGAGATAGAAAACCTTCACAACCTAACACTGTTGAAATCTGGGAGCCATGGATATACTTCCACACCAATTGTAGGCACCGTCTTCTTTTTTTTAATCCATCCAGTGAATCCGGCCTCCTTTGTAAGGGTGCTGTTACGCGGGCTGGCCGCACCAGGCAGTGACAGGCCCCGCTCACTGTCATGGCAATGACATCCTCTGGCTCCCTTGTCGCGGTGGGAGACCCCCGACGACGTCTCTTGCCATAAACGGGCAACACCGGCCACGATATCCTCCCCAGCATGCCGCGACGGGGATGCTCTCATCGCGGCAGCTCCCGGCCTGCTCCCTAGGTGTGCACACGTGCCGTTCTACCTCTTTTAAAGGGCCAGCGGCAGGAAAATGACTGTGGCCCATCCTGATGACATCTGACCCGGGGCCTATTTAACCTCGAGCCCTGCAACCACCAGACACTTCAGCAACAGGTCAAACTCCTTTGGAGCTGCTAGTTGCCATGTTCCTGACTCTGTGTTCCTGAATCCGTGTCCCTGGCTCTGTTTCCAACTCCGTGTCCTCCTGGATTGTCTTCTGGCTTCTGTCTCCTGGTTCGTTCTTTTGACTCCCAAGTTCCTGCCTCCGTGCCCTTTGGATTGTCTTCTGGTCTTGACACCTGGTTTGTTCTCCAGATTCTGCTTGACTGCCACCTGCCCCGACTTCTGGAACATTGTTTGGACTTTGCTTGCTGGCTGCCTGCCCTGATTCTTGGAATGTTGCCTGAACTCTGCTTGACCGCTGCCTGCCCTGACCGAGGATCACCTGACCTCATCTTCTCCTCTCGTCATGGGATTTCTCTTTGTCAGAGACCTGTGCCTAAGTCTAGCCGGTACCCAAGGGCTCAACCTGTGGGGAACGAGGGCTGGTAGTGGTGAAGATCCAGTTGGGTCTCCACACCGACCTGCTCTGCCTGCCGATGACGAGGACCTGCTGGGGTTTCCCTTGCAGGTAGTGCCAACCTCGTCTCGGCCCAAGGGTCTACTCTGCTGCAGGTGCCTTTCCCATAGAGCTATGGTAACACACACACACACACACATACAGACTAGATGTCACCTCTGCCCTTGGCATAGAAGGTTCTCTTTCTCCCCAGATAAATTTACTACCCCTTGTTAAATTTAGATGTGGAAAGTGACAGAAAAGATAGCATGAACAAAGAACATGTTTTCTGCCCTTTATGACACAGTCTATGCACAAAATGGTTTAACATGTACTTTGCTTTCCTGTGTTGAGAAAATGGCAGCTGTATTATTCCTGACAGCATACCTTCTAGCACCCCACAAATAGCACAGAAAGCTTTATCATGCTAAATAAATACCTCTGAGCACCAGCGTAGGAAGCAACAGAAATTAAATAGTAAAGGCTGTCTTTATAGCTGGGTGGGGGGGGGGGGGGGGGGGGGAACTGCCAGGCCAGGAATGTTGCCAGAGCTGTCCCACAGACCTGTCCTATGTGGTGGATCAGGAGATGACTGCAAACAGATTTTTGGGTTACACTGTGTGCATACTGATAAATAGACATGTAACCATTAAACTTTATCTATATCATAAGTGAACAAAATGTTTATAGGGTCATTAATTGTAAGAAGCATTTACTGTCTCAGAGATGAAAGTACATGATGGATAATCACTAGACAGCTTTAATGTCTGTATCCTATATTCAAATCAAGGAAGCTTGTTAGTGCTTGAGCTTACATCAGTGCACTAGTGTGCACCTAACAATGACAATGTTTATGAAAACAAGGTACAGTCCAGAAAAAAAACAGTATTGGGTACACACATTTCATTATGCTATATACTGTGCTCACCTTGCTGCCAGTGAGGTTCCATGATGTCTAGGTGGCCAGCTCCTCTCACAGCAGTTTCAGATAGAGTACTGAGTACTAGAGATGTGAATCGTGTGATCGATGGTCTTAACGATCGATTTCGGCTGGGGGGGGGGGAGGGAATCGGATTGTTGCGGTTTTGTTTTTTTATATATCGTGTAAATCATAAATCGGGGGAGGGCGGGAAAACTGGCACACTAAAACATCCCTAAAACCCACCCCGACCCTTTAAAATAAATCCCCCACCCTCCCGAACCCCCCAAAATGCCTTAAATTACCTGGGGTCCGGGGGGGGGTCCCGGTGTGATCTTTTACTCTCGGGCCTCTGGTACGTTGTAGAAATGGCGCCGGTGCCATTTTGGTTTTTGTCCCCCGATGTCAGGAGCATAGGAGATTGCTCCCGGACCCCCGCTGGACCCCCAGGGACTTTTGGCCAGCTTGGGGGGGCCTCCTGACCCCCCCAAGACTTGCCAAAAGTCCAGCGGGGGTCCGGGAGCGACCTCCTGCACTCGAATCGTTTTGCCGTACAAAATGGCGCCGGCCATACACCGTATGGCCGGCGCCATTTTGTACGGCAAAACGACATCAGGAGCATAGGAGATCGCTCCCGGACCCCCGGGACCCCCAGGGACTTTTGGCCAGCTTGGGGGGGCCTCCTGACCCCCACAAGACTTGCCAAAAGTCCAGCGGGGGTCCGGGAGCGACCTGCATTCTTCCTAAGGCTTTCTATGTGGATTGGACTTGTGCATGCAGTTGCTATTGCCCCAGCATAAGGTAGTTCAGGAATTAAGATTACAATGCAATAACATAAGAGGTCTGGAAGATTAAGCCTAGGGAATTTGTCTATTCTATCCATCTGCTTATGGGAAATAATATTGGAAGTCTGTAACTCCTATTTATTTCTATGTGTCCTGTATTTCTAAAAGCTGCATGGCCTGAGCAAGCTGCTCTTGAGAAACAGGCTCAGCCCCTGGAGCAAGTGCTCCAGACGCTGAGCCTGGTTCTCCAACCAGCTGCAGTAGCAGATGCATCAGCGGGGGCTGGGGCTGGGTCGTTATCGGTGGCCTCCTCCTCCATTTCCTCCAGCGACGTGTTGTCATCTGTGAAGAGAACAGCAATAGTGTTTCATGTGCTTTCATTCTGTTAGAGGGTAGTGCTCTAGTTGGGAAGGTGCAGGGCTAAAAGGTATGAGGCTATGATATCCTATATGTGGTGCCTAAATGAGAGATATATCTTTGGACATTGAGAATACCTATTTCAGCTAGCTGTTGTTTGATGCTGCCTTACATGTGCAATGAGCTGTGTGTTAGGTTCTGTGACAGGGTTTGAACTGATGTATATTGGTCTAAATAGCAAGACATTTAGGGCTATCAGGCTGTACATACCAGTTGTGTTGGATAGGGCCCATATCATTTGCATGCAATGAAATGTTTGAGTGTTTGTACCAGAAGGTATCCCAGCTAGTCCAGAGGGTACCTTTCAAAGAACACCTCATGACAGCGGTGACTGTGAACCCTGAGAGCATTCTTGGTGTGTGTGTGTGTGTGTGTGTGTGTATGAATAAGAATTTTGGTAATCTGAAAGCAGAGGCAGGGTCATGCAGACCAGTAGGCCCATGTGTGTGTGCTGATAGAAACAAGACCTATATAGACCATGTGAATATGGCTAGAGAAGAACTTACCTCCAGCTCCAGCCCGCCAAGCACACAGCCAGTCCAATCACCTCCGCTTGTGTAGGAGGAGCCACTGGGCCTTCTTCTTCAGGTCATTGATCTATAAGAAGGAATAGGATGAAAAAGATGACTGAGCACTATAACTGTAGCAGGGATTTCCAAAATGGTATGTCATCATATATCCTACTGATGTCTGAAGTTGGTAGCTTGGTTCTTTGCACTCCATTACTGTACATAGAAGTGATGCGATGGAACCTCTACAGGCAGCCTGCAGGAAGGGCCCTAATATTCTAGGTCACTATTACGTTAGCTGTGCAGTGCAGGCAGTGAGCATATCCTTTTACATAGAGGGGGCAGCTTTGTGGAGTATGAAGAACCATGCAACAGGCCCTAATATACCACCTAAGTCAATATGTTTACCTATATAATGTTATATATGTATATAAAAAAATGCTTTTTAACATATGTTACATTATACAGACAACATATTGACTCAGGTGCTAAATTTTAGACAATTATGGTACCCTAGTACACCCCCACATGTACCTCCTACCCATCGCCCAGCCCCTACAGGCCCACCCCATCCACCTCCTACCCACCTCTGCTCCTACTGGCCTACCACATGCACCCCTGCCCACCCCCAACCCCTACTGGCCTAACCCCACATGCATCCCAACCCATCCCTGGCCCCAACTGTCCCCCCCCCCCACATATATCCCTAACCACCCCCTGCCCCTACTGGCCCACACCATGCAGCCCCTACCCATCCCTAATCCCTACTAGCCTACCCCCACAAGCAAGTCCTACCCACCCTCACATACACCCTTTACTCACCCCTGCCCCTACTGGACCCCCACATGCACCCCTACCCATCCCCAGCCTCTACTGACCCTCTACATGCACCCCCTACTTACCCCAGCCCCTACTGGCCTACCCTTGCACCACTTACCCCACATGGGTCGGAGGCTCCTCTATTAAATGCAGCCTGGAGGTCCGCCCAGACCTCCCTGCTTCTCCACAGGTTGCACCTCTCACCAGCACTCAGAAAAAGTCTTATATTATTGGTTACCACCAGAGACGCCAAGCGGGCAACTTCCCTGGTGGTAAAATTGGGCTGGTGCACTGGTGGAGGCAATTTGTGTCACAGGAAACCCAGAAGAAGAGGAAGTTCTGCCCTCATGGAAATGTGAGTGCGTGAAAGTACATTTTCTTGAGTGCGAAGATATATACATTCGCATGTGCATGCACACATATGCGAACAATCGACCACATCTACATGTGCACATTTTGCAAAGTGTGCACACACTTACGCACACGTTACAAAATGCCCTCTTTTGCACATGCATGCACATATACATGCATTCAATGGCGTGATTGCGCATATTTTAAACGTACTGCCTTAGGCCTGGATTCATCATTCATCGCAGAATGATGAATCCAGAGGAAATGGGGGGTGGGGGTGAAGGGGGGGCGGGCCTGCGAAAGCCCGCAGCCTTCGCACTACCACGGTGTGCCAGCTACCGGCTTTCGCATCGAATAGCGCCACCATGAAAGGTGATGCTATTCAGCACGCTACTGCTGACAATAACGTTGGTAACGTTATCGTCGGTAGCAAAGACACCACTGACTCCACCCCCTCTCCGCCCGACTCCTCCCCTCCCCCTAATTTGCATGCTATCGCACGCGAAAATGATCCCATTGGGTAGCTATACTTGTGTGCATAGAGTTTGGTGTGAGTGAGGATCCCACAAGAGGGAGGATATTCTTTGTTTCGTTTTTGCCTGTTGTTAGTTGTGCGAATTAAGTTCAACATCAACTATCATGATTATTGCTTCGGCAAAATTTCCCTCAAGATGTATTGGGTTCATGATGGAGCTTAACCAATTTGAAATTATTTCACAATACATAACTTGTTTTACTATATTTTACAACTAATAAAAAAAGTTTGAAATAGTGTCATAAGTAGATAATGTAAAGCTGTACGTGTAAAATGCCGTATTCATTATTATAAAACATTATCTCTAAAAGAGTGATGGCAGGTCATCATAACTCATCACCTTTCCTCTTGTCATTCATTTTTATTGTGAATTGTACACTGGAATTAATCTCTGAATGAATTTAATCAGGGATTCTCAATCAGTGGTCAGAATGAATATGACAAAGTGGAGGATTAACTTGATATTATGAAATTTTATGTACATTGTTATAACTTAATTTGAAGTCATTTTGTATAATTTAACATTAGTAAATTATTTGTAAGTGGTGCACTTTATTATGGAAATATAATTAGGTTTTACTGTTTGTATTACATTTATTTTCTGTATCCTGAAGAATAAATAATCATACTTTGTAAAGGTGCTGCTGAAGAATGAACATTAATCCCAGATGAAACAGCCATGAATTAAATGTATCAAGGGCTTGCTATAGCTTGCTTTAAGGTTTTCTTTGTAGCTGAGCAATAGTATAGTTTTAAGTTAGTTTAATCACTTTTGATACACTGCCTTTCTAAAAATTCAAGACAACTTCTGTACCGCATTTTTACTTTGATTCATGTTTCTTCTTATTTCTGAAACACCACATATTCCCCAGTTAACTTTTCTTCTTCTTTTCACATATAATTTTTCACATTTTTTACCTTTTTATAGTATTTGTTCATAGGACCTTCATGAGTACAGCTTGGAAATTATTACCAACTGTATTCCCCTTAAGTCCACTTTTGCTTATTTTATAATTTATCAATATCATACCACATTGGATTTCCTTTTTTTTATATATATTAAAAACTTTCTAAGTCATCATATTAGTCTTAAGAACATAAGAAATTGCCATGCTGGGTCAGACCAAGGGTCCATCAAGCTCAGCATCCTGTTTCCAATAGAGACCAAACCAGGCCACAAGAACCTGGCAATTACCCAAACACTAAGAAGATCATTATTACTCATTTATGAAGATTCCTTCCCAGGTAGCCTAACGTCTTGTTTAAATTTTGTCAATGAGAGCAAAAAACCTAGCTTTAGTATTCTCTTCTATCACAGCCCCTTTTTTTTTTTTTTTTGTAGGACCTTCGTGATCGAACACGGTACTAAAGCTAAGTTTTTTGCTCTCATTGACAAAATTTAAACAAGACGTTAACTAGTAGGCTACCCGGGAAGAAACCTTCATAAATGAGTAATAAGACTAATATGATGACTTAGAAAGTTTTTATTATATAAAAAAAGGAAATCCAATGTAGTATGATATTGATAAATTTTAAAATAAAGCAAAAATGGACTTAAGGGGAACACAGTTTGTAATAATTTCCAAGCTGTACTCATAAAACAAAGCGGAAGCCGATCCAAGATGGCTAGCAGCGATAAACACGAAGAGAAGAATCGACATAAAAAGGACTTTTATTAAATCTTGCCCTAAATCTTGCCCTACATGAAATCTTGCCCTACATGAAAGTCCTACAAACAAATACTATAAAAAGGTAAAAAATGTAAAAAGAAGAAGAAAAGTTAACTGGGGAATAGTGTGGTGTTTTGGAATCTTTGATTTCCTCAGAGTTCTGAGTTATTTGGGCTAATTATTGTTGATCTAGTCCTTTTATTTCTGTACATCTGCTTTCATGTGTGTAATATTAATGGCTTATGAATTGTCCATGTATACTGGTAATTTGGGCTATGTGAATATATGAAATTTCAATTCAACAAGAAATATAGTAGTCAAGCAAAAATTTAGCATCAACATCTATCATGCCAGTTCCAAATTTATTATAGATCATCGTTGGCCCATCTTTTCCTAGGTCTGCTTAGATCTCTTTTTTTTCCTGTAAATCCAAATTTCCTTATCCTTAAATTCAGTTGTTCCTTCTGGTTGATTCTGTTTTTAAGTTAATGACTACGTTTATGATTAAGGTAAAAGTGGGGAGAGAAGAAAGCACAATCTAGCAGCACATGTTTACGTCTTCATAGATCTGTACTGACCTGATTCGATAATGAGTGTTGGGTCTGCTAGAACATATGACAGAGTGGTTTGTATGAAATGTTAAAAGTCCTAGTGGTAACATAGGCATCCACATGGATGTGTTTGTCTGTGATGATAGAACTGACTAGCAGCTGAGTGTGTTTGGCAGGCTGCAAGTTCTATAATTACTAGAAGATCTAATGGAAACATAGCACTCACATAGCCAGGTCTGTTGACATGCTAAACAGAGAATGTAGGAGGCCAGATATATTAATAATGGCCAAACTAGTTTGCTGGCTATTTAGATTATTATAGAACGTTTCTAGTCAAGCATGGGAAAGGTGGGAGTGGAAGAAACTAAGTGGGGATTGGAGATCTTATATTCTCTTCTATCCAAGATGGTGGAGTACAAAGGAGGAAGATAAAAAGGCTATCCTGAATAAGGAGAAGTCTTGCAGGTGGTCACAATCCATAGTTGGCAGCTGGGATGTATCCTTAGCAGTGGGGACATAATAACTGGACAGACTGGATGGACTGAATGGTCGTTTTCTGTCGTCATTTACTATGTTGCTACTGTAAATATGTATGTTACCATCTTATAGCATAATGTGTTCCACTCTTTGCTTGACTCTTCTCTGGAGACATGTTTAGCAAGTTTGTCCCTACCAGGAGCCTATGCTCTGCTGAAATATTGAGTAAATACTGTAATTACAGTCTAATCCAAATAGTTGACTGACAGCTCATTTACATAATGAAAATAGTGAGCAAAGTAGACATTGACAGGTGAATTTTAAAAGGAGTTAGATGTATAAATGTAACATACTATCATAGCAATTTTAAAAATCCATTTACATGCGTAAAGTGCACTTAACATGAATATTCTATGGATAATTCAATGGCATGTATTGCAATTTTCAAACTCCCACAGGTAAAATGCATTTACATGTGTAAAACCCAATTTTGAGTGTGTAAATGCTTTTTAAAATCAGGCCCTCTATGAATTTGATTGTCTTCTACCACAGACCAGTAGGCTGTCCTCTTCTTCTTCTTAGTAGATAACTTTTTCCTCTTGCGCCTTGTCATCCAATAGATCACACAGTTATGACAATACAACAGCCAATGACATGACTACAGGCAGTAACAAGTTTATAGCAGAATTTTCAGCTTCATAGAAATCTGACAGGGACCCCAAAATGAATGTTTCTGCTCCCTACCCCTGATCATTTAACTGAAGAAAACCCTTCCATGAATGTTTTTTTATTGTTCAGCATCTCATGGCTGAACAATAAATTGTTGTATCTCCAGGATGTTTAAAAGTGAATGTGAAAAAAAAGAATAAAATCCAGCAATTTTGCAAGTCCTTTGTCATTTCAGTAGCTGCCATATTGCTTTTTATGCCCCACAGGAAAATTCTAAGTGAGAGCCATCCAGTGTGTCTGAAAATAATTCCTGCCAGCATCAACTACCATATCAGGAACTGCTGATTTATTATTTATTTGTTCATATTTACAGCTCAACCCTCCATAAAGGCCCAAGGCAACAATACATAACATACAGCATAAAATACAGTTCAATAAAAAATACACTAAATCCAATACAGCATAAAGATTTGGGGTGAAGGGCCAGGATTGAGATTGATATTCCTAGCTGAAAGCAAAAGGAGGAACAGAATACGGAGAAGATAGGCAGAGGTGTGTCAATTGCGACAATGATGAGAGGCATCAGGGATAGTGGAAAAGGCAGGATGAGGTGAAAAAAACTTTGAAGTTCAAGAGCAGTGGCCAGTGCAGATGACAGAATGGCAGGTGAGATAGAGAATGTAGGGATAGGGGAGGGTGAATTTCATAGTAGTTGTGGTTTGCAACAGGGAATAACATTAGGGAGGATTAGCAACAGGAATAGAAAAGATATTGGAGACATGGAGAATAAGAAGAGGCCTGCAATCACTCTGGAACCTGAGGGTGGTGTTCTAACTGGAAAATCTCAATTATATTGATGAATCTAATTATGATTATTATGATAGCTATTAAAGAAAGCTAAACTTGGGGGTGGGTGGGAAGGACTAAACACCCAGAGAGAGCAGGAGTAAAAGATTAATCAAGGGCTGGATTGCCTCTTTTTCTTTGCTCACTCCTGTTAAACGACAGAGCACACAACTGCACTCCAACTCCTACAGAGACTCCCAAAGTTCAGCTGCCTTAGAGCCAGACTACTGAGCACGGTTACAAGTCTCCTTATTTTCAAATATTGGTCCTGCCCTAGCAGCAAAAGGCTAAGCAACAGCTCACCCTCTGACTGAACTGTTCAGCTTGGAGTGTTTCTATTCAGCTGTGTAGAGTCTAAAGACCCAGAGACTGCAGGAGCATTTTACACTATTAAACATGAGATCTTGCAGTTTGGACTGCAAAGGGCTGATTTATCTGGTATTGTTTTGAAGTGGTTTTGCTCTTATTTATCTAACACATCCTACAATGTGTTTTAACCACCCCTCCCTCCAATTTCTCTAGATGGCAAGCCTTGGAATCCAGTGTCCCCCAGGGCTCAGCATTGTCAGCTGCATTTTTTAACATCCTTTTAGCACATATCTGTAAACTATTAGCTAGGCTCTGTGCAGGATATCAGATTTATGCGGACAATATTCAATGTTTTGCTCCTCTCTCTTCCTCATTGTCTTCTACAGCTGCCATTACTTCTTGTTTCTGGGCTGTAAGGAATCGGATGGTTCAGAGTAAGCTATCATTGAACTTGAATTAAACTGAAATGATGGTCTTGCAGAGTTCAGACAAGCTTGCTGTTCCATCCTCATTCATATTTGACAGTTCTGTCATACCTATTCTGGACCAGGCATGGAGCTTGTGAGTAATATTAGAAGAATCTGTGGATGCAGCAGCAGATTAAGGCTGTTATTAAAGCTGGATTTTCAAGCTTTGTTTGCTCCGCTGTCTCAAAGCTCTCTTAAACCATTCTGAATTTTGTTCAGTGGTACAAGCTATGATTATGCCCAGCTTTGATTTTTGCAATTCCTTATATCTTGGGCTACCTGCTTGTGCTCTCTGGGCTTTACAGTCATTGCAAAACTCTGCAGGTTGGTTGATTTCTGGTCTGAATATGAAATTTCATATTACGTCTGTGCTGCTTAACCTTCACTGGTTCCTGATTTTGTGGTGTGTCCAATATAAGGTTGTGATGCTTGTTCACAAATTGTTCAGCAGTATTCTCTATCCTGGGCAAACTAGATGCTAAACATCTATAACCCTGATAGAATGCTGAGAGCCTCTCAGAGAGGCATATTGGATATTCCATCGCTTTGTAATATGAGGCTAGCCGAAATTCATGAACAAACTTTCTCAATCGCTGCACCAATTTTGTGGTACTGTCTGCCTGTTGCATTATATCTTGAGAACAGTACCAAGGAGTTTAGAAAGGCCTTGAAAACCTATTTATTTGAGCTAGAATTTTATGCCTTCTAGCATTAGGTTTTACTCTGCTTGTAATATATTTGGAGACATTCAATGTGGCACTGCTATTTATTTTTTATGTTGTTTTGTTTTTTTCTTTTCACTTGTATTTTTTCTGTGAATTGTATTTGTATGTTCTTATGTGTGTTTTATCAGAAAGCTGGTTAGGACTGTGTATAAACAGCATACAAGAAACCACAAATAAATGAATAAATAAATACATCTGGGGGGAATTGAGTCTAACAGGTTGTTGCGTCCGTCGGTTGCAGACGGCTGCGCTCTCTCTGCCTCACCTCTTTTTTTCTCTTTCTCCGCTCCATTGGGCAAGATGGCGCCTCTGCATCTCCCCGCCAACCTCTCCAGCATTCCCGGTCCGGCATGGGCGATTGCGTTTACCATTTTCCCTCTGAGGTCACCTAGGGCACGTGCGCGCGCATTGCCCCGCCTTTTGAATATGTCATGGTGAGAACCTCGGGGGCGTCCCCACCGCATGACATCAATACCTCCGGATACTTAGCCTCCGCTCTCCATTCCAGCTATGAGTTAGCAAGGAATCTCCCTGCTGATCTCTGCCTGCTACCTGAAGCCTTCGCTCTGTGTACCTTTGCTCCGAAACGACTTAGGTACCCGCTCCTCAGGGACCTTGTCTTCCACCTACCTTGCCTTTGGGGATACCAGCTACGGACTCTCAAGGTACCCGCTCCTCGGGGACCTTGCCTCACTCCTTCCTACTCTCCGGGGTTACCAGCTTCATCAGGATGCCTAAGGTACCCTCTCCTCGGGGACCTTACTCCGTCCCAGACCTCCGCCCTCGGGGGGTTCCTCTCTACAGCAACTTCCAGCCTCAGAGTGAGTACCTCAGCTCTTGGTCTATCTCTGCCTTGTCTCAACTCTGCTATTGTGGGTTCTCGGCCTACCCCACTCTGCGGACCACTACCGGACCCATTATCCTCTCAAGACCTGGTGAGACTCTTTATCTGAGCTGCAGAGTACAAGACTGGACTACGCCATCAGAGACTCTGCTCCTCTGGCTGGGTTCACAGCCTGTTCCCCGGGCCACCATCTACATTGCTGTATAATAAAATCCATTGCCTTGCTGTGTGTATTACTGTTAAGAGCCAGCCTATCACTACAAGTCCCCACAGGGCGGAGCCATCTCTTGTAGTGACCAGTGGTCCACAACTCAATTAGGGATGTGAATCGTTTTAGGACGATTAAAATTATCGTCCGATAATTTTAATATCGTCTTAAACCGTTATGGAACACAATACAATAGAGATTCTAACGATTTATCGTTATAAATCGTTAGAATCGTGAGCCGGCACACTAAAACCCCCTAAAACCCACCCCCGACCCTTTAAATTAAATCCCCCACCCTCCCGAACCCCCCCCAAATGAGTTAAATAACCTGCGGGTCCAGCGGCGGTCCGGAACGGGCTCCTGCTCCTCAATCTTGTTGTCTTCAGCCGGCGCCATTTTCCAAAATGGCGGCGAAAAATGGCGGCGGCCATAGACGAACACGATTGGACGGCAGGAGGTCCTTCCGGACCCCCGCTGGACTTTTGGCAAGTCTCGTGGGGGTCAGGAGGCCCCCCACAAGCTGGCCAAAAGTTCCTGGAGGTCCAGCGGGGGTCAGGGAGCAATTTCCCGCCGCGAATCGTTTTCGTACGGAAAATGGCGCCGGCCATACGCGTATGGCCGGCGCCATTTTCCATACGGAAAATGGCGCCGGCAGGAGATCGACTGCAGGAGGTCGTTCAGCGAGGGTTCCGGCGCCTCGCTGAACGACCTCCTGCAGTCGATCTCCTGCCGGCGCCATTTTCCGTACGAAAACGATTCGCGGCGGGAAATCGCTCCCTGACCCCCGCTGGACCTCCAGGAACTTTTGGCCAGCTTGTGGGGGGCCTCCTGACCCCCACGAGACTTGCCAAAAGTCCAGCGGGGGTCCGGAAGGACCTCCTGCCGTCCAATCGTGTTCGTCTATGGCCGCCGCCATTTTTCGCCGCCATTTTGGAAAATGGCGCCGGCTGAAGACAACAAGATTGAGGAGCAGGAGCCCGTTCCGGACCGCTGCCGTTCCGGACCGCCGCTGGACCCGCGGGTTATTTAAGTCATTGGGGGGGGGGGTTCGGGAGGGTGGGGGATTTAATTTAAAGGGTCGGGGGTGGGTTTTAGGGGGTTTTAATGTGCCGGTTTTGCGATTTTTCGATTTTTCACACGATTTTTCACGATATTTTACCCCCCCAAACGGCAACAATACGATTCCCTCCCCCTCCCAGCCGAAATCGATCGTTAAGACGATCGAGGACACGATTCACATCCCTAAACTCAATGTTAAAAATACAACAAATACAACACAGGCTCATGGACTGACTGAATTTTTGGAGGATTTTCTTCACTTCTTGGGGAACGATTTTGAAAAGCCATTTATGCACATAAAGTGCACTTATGTGGGTAAATCCTATGGATAATTCAATGGCATATATTGTAGCAATTTCCAAAAGCCCACTTACACAGGTAAAATGCATTCACATGTGTAAAACCCATTTTTAAGCATATAAATGTTTTTGAAAATCAGGCCAATATAAATCTATTTCACATTGCTCACACAGGTATGGTCCAAGGTCATAATCTCCAGGGAAATCAGTTCCTTCACTTCAAATATACAGACAACTTACATCACTAACAAGACTTCACAGATTTCCTACTGGGTTCTCTTGTATAGCTCAACAGCTTTCAAATTGCTGGGAACAAGGTATTGTTCCCAGAGAACCCTTTTGTAAGCTCTGAGGACCAGTTTGGTTCCTCAAAGATGGAATTGCAGATCTTAATCTGGTTTACTCAACCTTAAACTTACCAGAGCCACCTAGTAGCTCATAGGTGGAGCACTGGCTCAAGGCCAGCCAGAGAATTTTTCTTATAGCCCCTGACAACTCCTCCCCCTTCTTGACACACACACACATTTAGAATTGCTGTTTATTTTTTACTTAGTTTCCCTATGGAGAAACAGGTCAGTTGAACTCCCAGGGAGATCAAAGTTCATTGTGAAATCATCAAGAATTTTGAAAATTGCGCTGCTGTTGTTTAATAATCATAACATATGCAAGTTTCTGTACTAAAGAAGGAAACTAGACTTCATGAATTGCTCACATTTCTTGTTCTAAAATAATGATTCAGCCACTCTGACAGTTGAAAAGAGCAATTTGCTGTTGCAACAATTTAAAAGCAAAGGGTTTCTGCTTAAAGGTGATCCTTTTGAGGGTCTTTCTTTTTTTTTTTTTTTTCCTTCAACTTTAACTATTATCAAGCTTTTTTATGCTAGCTAATGGAGTGGCTACTTGACCTCATAGTGCTACTTCTTGCCTTTTCAGGAATGTGACAATTGGTGATGAACTGAAGAGGGCTCTTGGGAGACCATTGTTACATTATTTTCTGAAAGTAAAGAGTGCTTTACCAAGTAGAACAGAGCTGATGATGATAAATGGAGGAGTGGTCTATTAATTAAAGCAGCAGGCTAAGAAACAGGGAAGCCAGGGTTCAAACTCTGTTTTTCCCACTAATACCTTGGGCCTGTGATCTTGGGCAAATCACTTTGTTCTCCATTGCCCAAGTACCAACTTAACATAGAAACATAGAAATGACGGCAGAAGAAGACCAATAGGCCCATCCAGTCTGCCCAGCAAGCTTTCACACTTATTTTCTCATACTTATCTGTTACGCTGACTGCTGAGTTCAGGGCCCTAATTGGTAGCTTTTTGATTGTAATTTCCTTCCACCCCCACCATTGATGCAGAGAGCAGTATTGGAGCTGCATCAAAAGTGAAGTATAAGGCTTAATGTTTGAGGGTAGCAATATGGCCGGCGCCATTTTGCCGTACAGCAAAATGGCGCCGGCCGTACGGCAACACGATTCGAGTGCAGGAGGTCGTTCCCGGACCCCCGCTGGACTTTTGGCAAGTCTTGTGGGGGTCAGGAGGCCCCCCCAAGCTGGCCAAAAGTCCCTGGGGGTCCAGCGGGGGTCTGGAAGTGATCTCCTATGCTCGTAACTTCAGGGAACAGAAACCAAAATGGCGCCAGCGCTACCTTTGCCCTGTCATATGACAGGGCAAAGGTAGCGCCCGCGCCATTTTCTATCAACGCGCCCGACGCCCGAGAGTGGAAGATCACAACGGGACCCCCCCACTGGACCCCAGGTAATTTAAGACATTTTGGGGGGGTTCGGGAGGGTGGGGGATTTATTTTAAAGGGTCGGGGTGGGTTTTAGGGATGTTTTAGTGTGCCGGTTTTCCTGCCCTCCCCCTTCCCCTTCCCCCGATTTACGATTTTTGACGATAAATCGGGGGAATTCCTATTAAATATCGCCTCTAATGATGTCTCCCTAAGCTTAAGCACATTACTTCCATGGCAAACTATGGCACAACTGGCCCTGGTGGATGTGAGATTTGAATTCAGATCTGCACTGTGGCACACCTTGAAACAACATGTGTATTAAGGCTAGCCCATCCTATTTTTAAGTATTGATTGTTTACATGCATGGGTGGAAATGTAAAATATAACCTGCTGCATTGTAAAATCCTGGGACAGTGCAAATATTGGATAAATTCCCCCCCCCCCCCCCCCCCCCAGTGTGCTACCTGAGAACAATATATTGCTTATAAACATAAAGGTAGAAATAGTTCTGACATCAGCAAAAATACAGAACAAAGAAAAGTATTAGCATGTGAGCAAGTAACACTTTAGGAGAGTTGATGGAATAATACATAACTCCTGGGTTCTTAATACGTAAAAGCTGGCTTTGTTTTCATGAGCTGGATGGTAAACAATATTTTTGTATAGTTTTACTTGTCAGTAATATAATAAGAATACTAAATGGGCTAGTGATTAGAGTACTGAAGTCTCAGAATATAAGCTCCACGCTCTCCTTTGCTAGTGACTTTGTTTGTGACCTTGAGCAAGTCACTTTATCTCACTACTTCTCTGAGTTTAGAATTCTTGACTTTGACCTTGGGTTACCCTTCATCTTGGACATGCCTTATAATTTTTGTTTGTAAAGGTAATTTGATCAGTAGCATTTTATAAATCTATAACAAAAACATGTGTCAATAACTCCTCTGGGGAAATAGGATTTGGAACTAGAAATGATCTGATGTAGAGGAAAAAGCAGAGTAAAGAAAGATGAGGAGGAATTCTGTTTGATCAGAAGGAACAACTTCAGTATTTCATGCTCTTCAACAAGTCCTTTGCAAGCCCTGTATAGTAAGTGTGTGTGGGTGATGTGTCCATTTAAATTCAGACAGATACAACTTTCTTACCCTTGAGATGTTTTAAGTACTCCTTTCCTGCTCTATTCTGATTAAAGTCTGGCAGATGTCTTTTTTATTTTTAGCTATGTACTACAGCTGAACAACTGATGACTTATGGAGGACCTGTGTTTCTGTAAGTGAGCATCCCATTAGAACTATTTGTGTATGAACTGCATTAGCAGTGATAGGAAAATTCTTAAAGGCATTTCAGCTGGTGAAACAATGGGCTTTTACAAAATGGCCCATCTGATATGTGGATAAACTTGTGTGAATATATCCTGTTTATGCATAAATTTACACAAACTGAGCAGAGGCATTCCCAGTGTCAGAGTTTGGGAGGAGTTTGCATGTTCATGGATATTTTAGAATTTTCAAAAGAATGCATGCACATTTGCTTGGTGAATTTGTGTTGAAATTTTAGCAGATGTGATTGTGTGTTGGAAAATTTGATGTGGTTGTTTTCAAAGTGGACTTATGCATGTACATCCAGTTTGAAAATTGATGTAACTTATGCATATGTTTACTGGCTAACTTAACTATGATGTTACAAAATTACCCCCATAGATCATAAGAAACAGACCGAGTTCAATTTTCAAAGGGTTTGTCTGAATAACTTCAGGAGTTAGTCAAACAAAAAGCCAAATTGTAATATTTCCCCCTGCTGAGTGGATAAATTGTCGGGTAGATTTAAAAAATGCTGCACGTGTAAAAAATGGGGGTTATGTGCATGGTCGGGCCTTGCTTGCATCGCGCGTATTTTCAAAGAGGCCCGGCCATGCGCGTAACCTCCGTTATGCACCGAAGTGCTGGGCCCAGAAAAAGGGGCAGTCTGGGGGCAGGGAGGGGCAGGGCTGGAGGTGGCCAGTACAGCAGCCATTTGCTGCTGTGCTGGGGAAGCATGCACCGGCAGTTGGCCGGCGCACGCAGGTTGCTTCTGCTCCAACGGAGCAGTAAGCAATGAAACAAAAAATATGAAAGGGTTTAGGAGGTGGGGAGGAGAGGGAAAGGTGGGGGGGGGGGGGGGTAGGGAAGTTCCCTCCCAGTTCGCTCCTTAATTGGAGCGGACTGGGAGGGAACTGGGAAAAGAGACCATCGCATTGCCGTACGTAAATTAAAAATTTACCCCCCTGCACATGCAAGTCGCGGGCCGAACACACATGTATTTTATAGCGCGTGCGTGTTATAAAATAGCCACTTTTATGTGCGCCTGCCGGGAAGCACGCGCAATCTACCCCTGTGTGTGCACACAAAATTTATCTATATAAAAAGTGACTTGCTGGAGGTTTTCCAGGGATGGGGCTTAATTTTAGCCAGTGCACACAGATATTTATTTATTTTATTTATTTGGGCATTTTTATATACTGAACATATTGTATACACTTCACGTCTGTTTACATCATATGTGGGGACAGTCTTTAATGACTCTGTCCCAAAAGAAAAACCTTAAAACAAATAAATACATAGCCCTATAAATACTAAAAACTCATAAAATTGTCAATACTTAAATTTAACAAAATAATAAATTAAATAAAATTCATAAATATCATGCTAACAATAAAATAGGATTTATAATACTAGTAACCATTCTTTATCATAGTCTAGATTGACAGGGAGAGTTGATAAAAGAAGACATACTGTATTATTAAAAGCCTGCGCGAACAACCAAGTTTTTAGTTGTTTCTTAAAAAGTTGTATGCTAGCCTCTAAACGTAAAATGGGTGGAAGAGAGTTCCAAAGTTTTGGCCCAGCTAGGGAAAGGGCCCTTTCCCTGACTGCAATTAGGGGCCTCATTTTCTAAAGTATCGCAGGCCTGCGATACTTTAGAAAATCACGCTAACAGGGGGGGGGGCCGGGGGCCGAAACGGGGGGGGGGGGGCAGGGGCCGAAGCGGGGGGGGGGGGGTGGTCCAGCAGCGATCGCACTGCCGCGGTGCGTTTGCTGCCTGCATTGCGCCCAATAACTACACCATAGAAGGTGTAGTTATTGGGCGCGAAATAGAGAGCGAAAAGGGCCTTACTTTTCCACTCGGCGAGCTGTCCTCGCGGAGGATGGCCCCGGTGACGCCCCCGACTCCTCCTCTTCCGGGGCCGACTCCGTCCCGATTTCAGTGGCGCAGGCCTGCGCTACTTTCGCTAGCTATCGCAGCTTTGGAAAATGAGGCCCTAGGTGAGCTGATTTGGGAGATGGAACTGGAAGGAGTGCTTTGCCTAAGGACCTTAGATTACGAGTGGGTGTATGGATGCGGAGGGATGCATTTAGCCATTCATTGTTATTGCCATAATGGTTTTATGAATAAGCGTCAAGCATTTGTACTGAATTAAAAAATGTATAGGTAACCAGTGAAGGCTCATCAGAATTGGGGTGATATGATCGAATTTTTTGGAATTGGTCAATAAGCGTGCGGCAGCATTCTGCAAGAGTTCTAAGGGGCGAATAAATGATAACGGTAAGCCCAGAAAAAGGGAATTGCAGTAGTCCAACTTCGACAATAAGAGAGCTTGGAGCACTGTTCGAAAATCGTTATAATGTTAGCATTACTATGGAACACGATGCCCCCCGAACTCAGATTACAAAATAATCTCAAAACTTTTAAGAAAAATCTAAAAACATGGCTCTTTAAAAAAGCCTTCACTAAAGAGTGTGGAGGGTAGAGAATGAAAGTACAGGGTAATGCAGATGAGAATGAATTTACTCAATCCTACATTTAAGAAGTAATATTTCAAAGCGATAGTAACTCAATAATATACCTGGACTTGACCAACATTACTCAAATAATGATTTTATTTATGAAATTGTAACTGAACTTTATTGGCACCTGTTAGAATGTAAGATATCCTACATTTACTTACCTTAGTCTGTGTGCCTATTTGTAAACCGTTGTGATGGTATATAACTTAGCGACGGTATAGAAAAGTTTTTAAATAAATAAATAAAATAAATAATGTAACAAAGTTTTTAATTTCCTTAAGATTTGCAGTTTATAGAAACCATCTTTAATAATGGTTTTTATAAAAGCCTTTAAATGGAGTTCACTATCTAGTATAGTGCCAAGACTCCAGACTTCTTGTCTGATGTTCAAAGAGGATGAATTTAAACTAATATCTAATAAAAAATTTTCGGTCATCTTATTACAAATATAAAGGATCTCTGTTTTTGTGTCATTGAGAGAAAGTGACATATGTGTAAGTAATTGTTTTATGGAACTGGAATATATATCCCACAGTTTGTGTATTGTCTAATGAGTCTTTAATTGGAATGAGTATTTGCTAGGGATGTGAATCGTGTGCCATATCGTCTTAACGATTGAAATCGTGTGGCGGGAGAAGAAAATCGTGTTTGGCACGATTATTTCGTTGAAAAATCGTTAAAAATCGTTTTTTCCGATTAGTGCGCACTAACGGGAGTTAGTGCGCACTAACAGAAATTGATACAATTTGACACTTTTCAGGTCAGTTAAGGTCAGTTTAGGAATGAATATGTATTCCTATTGGCTGTCCTCTTATTTATTCATGTTACCAAGGTTCCCACTGACAGTATATGGGGGATGGGAAATGGAAACAGTTGGTAGCTTGACAAAAAAAGTAATGTGATCAGTCAATGTGACTAGAACTTGTGCCCTAACCCTGATACCAGGGGTGTTGTGATCCTTCTGCACACAGTGCCCTAACCCTGGCACCAGGGGTGTTGTGATCTTCATGCACCCAGTGCCCTATCCCTATTAATACCAGGAGTGTTGTGATCTTCCTGCACACAGTGCCCTAACCCTGGCACCAGGGGTGTTGTGATCTCCATGTACACACAGTGCCCTATCCCTATTAATACCAGGAGTGTTGTGATCTTCCTGCACACAGTGCCCTAACCCTGGCACCAGGGGTGTTGTGATCTTCATGCTCCCAGTGCCCTATCCCTATTAATACCAGGAGTGTTGTGATCTTCCTGCACACAGTGCCCTAACCCTGGCACCAGGGGTGTTGTGATCTTCCTGCACACAGTGCCCTATCCCTATTAATACCAGGAGTGTTGTGATCTTCCTGCACACAGTGCCCTAACCCTGCTACCAGTGGTGTTGTGATCTTCCTGCACACAGTGCCCTAACCCTGGCACCAGAGGTGTTGTGATCTTCCTGCACACAGTGCCCTATCCCTATCAATACCAGGAGTGTTGTGATCTTCCTGCACACAGTGCCCTATCCCTATTAATACCAGGAGTGTTGTGATCTTCAGACTGGCTGGGAGCAGGGATGCAGCTCTGCATGGATTACTGGGACAGACAGCCCCAGACTGGCTGGGAGCAGGGATACAGCTCTGCATGGATGACTGCGACAGGCAGCCCCAAACTGGATGGGAGCAGGGAAGCAGCTCTGCATGGATTACTGGGACAGGCAGCCCCAGACTGGCTGGGAGCAGGGATGCAGCGCTGCATGGATTACAGGGACAGGCAGCCCCAGACTGGCTGGGAGCAGGGCTGCAGCCCTCCATGGATGACTGGGACAGGCAGCCCCAGACTGGCTGGGAGCAGGGCTGCAGCCCTCCATGGATGACTGGGACAGGCAGCCCCAGACTGGCTGGGAGCAGGGATGCAGCTCTGCATGGATTACAGGGACAGACAGCCCCAGACTGGCTGGGAGCAGGGATACAGCTCTGCATGGATGACAGGGACAGACAGCCCCAGACTGGCTGGGAGCAGGGATACAGCTCTGCATGGATGACTGGGACAGGCAGCCCCAAACTGGATGGGAGCAGGGATGCAGCGCTGCATGGATTACAGGGACAGGCAGTCCCAGACTGGCTGGGAGCAGGGCTGCAGCCCTCCATGGATGACTGGGACAGGCAGCCCCAGACTGGCTGGGAGCAGGGATGCAGCTCTGCATGGATTACTGGGACAGGCAGCCCCAGACTGGCTGGGAGCAGGGATGCAGCTCTGCATGGATTACAGGGACAGACAGCCCCAGACTGGCTGGGAGCAGGGATACAGCTCTGCATGGATGACAGGGACAGACAGCCCCAGACTGGCTGGGAGCAGGGATACAGCTCTGCATGGATGACTGGGACAGGCAGCCCCAAACTGGATGGGAGCAGGGAAGCAGCTCTGCATGGATTACTGGGACAGGCAGCCCCAGACTGGCTGGGAGCAGGGATGCAGCGCTGCATGGATTACAGGGACAGGCAGCCCCAGACTGGCTGGGAGCAGGGCTGCAGCCCTCCATGGATGACTGGGACAGGCAGCCCCAGACTGGCTGGGAGCAGGGATGCAGCTCTCCATGATCCGTGATCTGGTGGCCAGTGTGGCTACTTAAAAAATACACTTACCAACAATCAATTACCACATATATTTGAACTGTGTAGTTCCAGCCAGGACCACCTTTCTAAAATGCACAGTGATTGGCAAATTCAACATGCACTAGCATTTCACATGCCTGCTAACAAAAATAATAAACAAACAAGTTCTAGTACATGAGTGATGATCATCACGTTACTTTTTTTGTCAAGCTTCCAACTGTTTCCATTTCACATCCCCCCAACCATTACCTCAGTGGGAACATCAATAGATAAGAGCACAGCCAGCCAATAGGAATACATATTCATTCCTAAGTGACCTTTACTGACCTGGGAAGTGTCAACAATTTGTATCATTTTCTGTTGGTGTTCGTGAGTTTCCAGTTCCATTTCCCATCCCCCCAACCATCACCTCAGTGTGAACCTTGGTAAAATCAATAGATAAGAGGGCAGCCAGCCAATAGGAATACATATTCATTCCTAACTGACCTTCAGTGACCTGGAAAGTGTCAATTTGTATCATTTTCAGTTAGTGCGCACTAACTGGGAGTTAGTGCGCACTAACTCCCGTTAGTGCGCACTAACACGATTTAACGATTTTTAACGATAAATCGTTAGAATTTCTATTGTATCGTGTTCTATAACGATTTAAGACGATATTAACATTATCGGACGATAATTTTAATCGTTGAAAAACGATTCACATCCCTAGTATTTGCATGTTGTCACAAATATATAGTGGACTAGTCCTAGACCACCCAGTAACCTGCACAATGGGGCCTTATAGATGTTAAATAATGTCAGGGAGAGGGATGATCCCTGGGGTACTCCAGTTGTTATCAAGACCTTTTTTGATTCTACTATACTTATTTTAACTCTAAAGGATCTATTAGGTAGGATTTAAACCAAGCAAGGGTAGTGTCTTTAAGCCCGATTTCTTGAAGCCTGCAGATCATGGAATCATGGTTTATAGTGTCAAAAGCCGCCGAGATATCTAGTAAAATTAAAGATACGAATTTCCATAATCCAAACCTCTCAGAGTGGTGTCAGAGAGGGATGTAAGCAAAGTTTCTGTACTATGTGATTTGCAAAATCCATATTGAGAAGGATAAAACAGATGATGATTTTCTTCAAAATCCATCAATTGTTTGACAACCTTTTCTAGAAGCTTAGCTAGGGAAAGGTATAATAGAAATGGGACTATAATTACCTAAATTTTCTGGATCTAGATTCGATTTTTTTGATTAAGGGCTTCACCACTGCACATTTGAGGGAGTCTGGAAAACAGCCTTCTTCTAAAGAGACATTGATAATGTTGGCTAAAGGCCAAGCTACAATGTCTGGTACTGATTGTAGTAATTTAATACTGAGCATTGTCCAGCTAACATTATACATGTAAGTCTGATCAGAAAAATACCCATCCTAAAGTTATCTGGATAAAGTAATACACATAACTTTACCTGGGTATATTCAGTGGCAGATAATATCCAGATAAAGTTGCACACATAAATTTGCCCAGATAACTTACCTGTTTGCCAGCTTTCTGAATATTGACCTCACTGATATTGTCTAGTGGCATCAAAAGTAGTGGGTGCTAGAAAAGAGGAGAGAAGATTGTTAAGATTTCAGGATGCTGAAATGTAGCTTCATTATTGTATTCCACTTTCCCCTCTAGTAATTGAAAATTTAATTGGCAAATATTCAGTAGACTATGTATTCTAACAAGCATGTAGAATTGCAGCACTGACATAGTAATGTAGTAATGATAACAGAAAAAGACCAAATGGTCCATCCAGTCTGCCCAGCAAGCTTCTCATGGTAGCAACTGCCGCTCCATGCAGGTTACCCCTAAGCCTTATGTTAACGATAGTAATATTAACAATCAAAACCAAGCAACTCTCAAACCTATAACAAAATTACTGCTAGCAACATGTTTACAGGGTGAGCAGCTTTCTGGATAATTCATACAATGCTGCTGCTTGAACGTGCTTTGCTTTTGGACTTGGATGAAGAAGCAGTCCTGCGCTTTGTCCAAATGTCTGTGTAACAGTACTCTGGACCGTAAAAGTCAGAGCCCAGTGTTGGCTGTCATATGAATCCAATTCCCCATCCCTGCACTCCCACCCTCCCATTTTCAAAGCAGAAAGTAATGCTACAATTGTGTCAATATCATGTAAGCAAATTGGTTAAGGGTAGTAATCTCCAATCCTTCTGGTAGGGGTAGAAACTAATACTCCATGCTAATTACCCCCATGCATCTTCTTCTTAATTTAAACACTAGGGATGTGAATCGTTTTAGGACGATTAAAATTATCGTCCGATAATTTTAATATCGTCTTAAACCGTTATGGAACACAATACAATAGAGATTCTAACGATTTATCGTTATAAATCGTTAGAATCGTGAGCCGGCACACTAAAACCCCCCCCTGACCCTTTAAATTAAATCCCCCACCCTCCCGAACCCCCCCCAAATGAGTTAAATAACCTGCGGGTCCAGCGGCGGTCCGGAACGGCAGCGGTCCGGAACGGGCTCCTGCTCCTGAATGTTGTTGTCTTCAGCCGGCGCCATTTTCCAAAATGGCGCCGAAAAATGGCGGCGGCCATAGACGAACACGATTGGACGACAGGAGGTCCTTCCGGACCCCCGCTGGACTTTTGGCAAGTCTCGTGGGGGTCAGGAGGCCCCCCACAAGCTGGCCAAAAGTTCCTGGAGGTCCAGCGGGGGTCAGGGAGCGATTTCCCGCCGCGAATCTTTTTCGTACGGAAAATGGCGCCGGCAGGAGATCGACTGCAGGAGGTTGTTCAGCGAGGCGCCGGAACCATCGCTGAACGACCTCCTGCAGTCGATCTCCTGCCGGCGCCATTTTCCGTACAAAAACGATTCGCGGCGGGAAATCGCTCCCTGACCCCCGCTGGACCTCCAGGAACTTTTGGCCAGCTTGTGGGGGGCCTCCTGACCCCCACGAGACTTGCCAAAAGTCCAGCGGGGGTCCGGAAGGACCTCCTGCCGTCCAATCGTGTTCGTCTATGGCCGCCGCCATTTTTCGGCGCCATTTTGGAAAATGGCGCCGGCTGAAGACAACAAGATTCAGGAGCAGGAGCCCGTTCCGGACCGCTGCCGTTCCGGACCGCCGCTGGACCCGCAGGTTATTTAACTCATTTGGGGGGGGGGTTCGGGAGGGTGGGGGATTTAATTTAAAGGGTCGGGGGTGGGTTTTAGGGGGTTTTAATGTGCCGGTTTTGCGATTTTTAGATTTTTAGATTTTATTTCACGATTTTCACGATATTTACCCCCCCAAACGGCAACAATACGATTCCCTCCCCCTCCCAGCCGAAATCGATCGTTAAGACGATCGAGGACACGATTCACATCCCTATTAAACACTAGCCTTTAGGGATCTACAGTGTTTAACCCATGACTTTTGGAATTCGTTTACTGTTTTTATCTTCACCACCTCTTCCGGAAGGGTATTCAGGGCATTTACCACCCTCTCTATTAAGAAATATTTTCTGACTGTTCTAAGTCATCCTCCTGAAGTTTCATATCATGATCCTTAGTTCTGTTGTCTGCGTTCCTATAGAAAAAGTTTGAGGAACATGCATCATTAAAATCTTTCAGGTATCTGAAGGTCTGCTTCATTTCCCCACTGCACCTCCTCTCTTCCAGGGTATACATACATATTCAGATCCTTCAGCTTCTCCTCATAAACCTTCTGATACAGACCCCACACCATTTTGGTAGCCCTTCTCTGGACTGCCTCCATCACGTCTCTTTCCTTTTTCGCGATACAGTCTCCAGAATTCAATACAGTACTCTAGGGGGCTGATGTAATAAAGTGCGCTGAAGTTGCTGCAGGTTTTTCCGTGCCTCAACACCTGTTTGTATGTGTGTTTTCCTGCACAAAGCTGGGTATATAATAAGGGTTTGGTGCATGGGAAAAAAAGCCCATACAAATGAGCTTACTGACCCATGGTTTTCCTGCATGAATATATGCTTAATGGCATGCAAAGGATGCAATTATTTATTTATGGGTAATGCAGGGAGCCGCACTATCAGGGAGATCTGGTTAGAGCAGTTTTTTTAATGTGGGTTTTTAGCGCCTGAGTCAGGGCAGGACTTAAGTGAAAGCGCCAGTGTGGAGACCAGTTTTTTGATGTTTTTGCGAGTCAGCCAAGTGGAGGATGGATCTGGTAGAGAGAAGGCAGCTTCTCAATGAGGTAGAATCGCCAATCTGCATTTCAGGCTCTCGACAGCAGTCGGAGACCAATCATGAAGGGGTTAGATATTGCTCTACCCACCTTAACATCAACTTCCAGACCACTAATTTATTCATTTTTTCAAAAACGAAAGGCTTTTGCTCTGAGAATCAATCATGAGTGTTCACACGCCAATAGGTGTCCGTGTGGTTTTCTGCGTAGATGTCTGTGCGATTCACTGCAAAGGGCCATGAGCACATGTTTCTGTGTGCATTATTTATGTATCTCGAATGTTAATCTCACCCTCCTGTACCCAACAATTTTTTATATATCAATTTTTTTGTTTTAAGTAAAAAATAATAATATGGAATGGAAAAAGGTAAGTTTCATACATATGAATGCATGCCTCCTCGGCCTTGCTTCAATTTTGTAGTGTAATCATAAGCTTACCAACCTTCCAATCCTTTTGTTATTTATGTTTCTTCTTTATTTTAATCAATGTGTGAATAAATAATGAAATTATTCTCTATATGTCGCCAGTACTGGCTTTTAGCTTATTTGCTTTGTATAAAATATTTATAGTCAAAACGCCATTAATGTGAACCTCTGTAAGGTAAGATTTTATACTAGGAAAATGTCCATGGTGAACGCCATGATAGTAAGGTATAGAAAACGTGTCACTTATCTCCCAACACAGCTGTGTTTCGAAAAGTATCCTTTCTTCCTCAGGGGAGTTTGTATCCTTTTAATGGAACGCGCTCTCAAGTTCCGCCAGTTCTGCAGACTCTTCTCCTGGCCCAAATTTGAATATCTCCTGCCTCAAAATGGCAAACGCTAATTCAATGGCGTGCTGGTTTCCTCGGCATTATCCTTGTGCTAACTAGCACTGATCCATGGCTTTAGTTATTCCTTTCTCTCAGGCTTAATCAGCTCTGAATGGCGGCGTTTCAGAGCTGATTAAGCCTGAGAGAAAGGAATAACTAAAGCCATGGATCAGTGCTAGTTAGCACAAGGATAATGCCGAGGAAACCAGCACGCCATTGAATTAGCGTTTGCCATTTTGAGGCAGGAGATATTCAAATTTGGGCCAGGAGAAGAGTCTGCAGAACTGGCGGAACTTGAGAGCGCGTTCCATTAAAAGGATACAAACTCCCCTGAGGAAGAAAGGATACTTTTTCGAAACACAGCTGTGTTGGGAGATAAGTGACACGTTTTCTATACCTTACTATCATGGCGTTCACCATGGACATTTTCCTAGTATAAAATCTTACCTTACAGAGGTTCACATTAATGGCGTTTTGACTATAAATATTTTATACAAAGCAAATAAGCTAAAAGCCAGTACTGGCGTCATATAGAGAATAATTTCATTATTTATTCACACATTGATTAAAATAAAGAAGAAACATAAATAACAAAAGGATTGGAAGGTTGGTAAGCTTATGATTACACTACAAAATTGAAGCAAGGCCGAGGAGGCATGCATTCATATGTATGAAACTTACCTTTTTCCATTCCATATTATTATTTTTTACTTAAAACAAAAAAATTGATATATAAAAAATTGTTGGGTACAGGAGGGTGAGATTAACATTCGAGATACATATATATTTGCTAGGTCTCACTTTCAGCGGAGATTGGGAACGTTAATCTGTGTGCATTATGTCATGTTTGTTTGGCATGTGTGGATTTTATGTGCATATCTAATTAGCATATGCGATCATTATTACATCCCATACTGCCAGTGATTTTTGCTGCGTGCGCCCAAAAATTCCATGCAGAAAAATCTGCACGGGTCTTATTACATTAACCTTCAGGTGAGGTTTCACCAAGGACCTATACAAGGGCATTATCATCTCTTCTTTCTTACTGGTTATTCCTCTCTCTATGTAGCCCAGCATTCTTTTGGCTTTAGCTATCGCCTTGTCACATTGTTTCACCACCTTCGGATCACCAGACACGATCACCCCAATGTCACTCTCCCAGTCTGTGCATATTAACCTTTTACCCCCATCATACACAGCTCTTTTGAATTACCACACCCCAAATGCATGATTGTGCACTTTTTGGCATTGAATCTCAGCAGACAAGTCTTCAACTACTCTTCAAGCTTCCTTAAATCACTTTTCATTCTTTCTACTCCTTCAGTCATTTCCAGTCTGTTGCAGATGTAAACCTTGGTTGGATGTAAACCGATGCGATATGACTTGTACCATGAACGTCGGTATAGAAAAGAATTTAAATAAATAAATAAATAAAATCTTAGTATCATCTGCAAATAAACAAACTTTACCTTCTAACTCTTCTGCAATGTCGCTGACAAAGATATTGAACAGAACCGGTCCCAAAACTGATCCCTGTGACACTCCACTTAATTTGGGTCTCTCTTCAGACTATGTTCCATTTACCATTACATGCTGTCACCAGTCAGTCAATTAATTTGTATTCCACTCCACCACCTTGACACCAAGTCCCAGGCTTCTCATTTTATTCATGAGCCTCCTATGCGGGACCATATCAAAAGCTTTGCTGAAATCCAAGTAAATTACATAGAGCGCTCTTCCTCGATCCAATTCTCTAGTCACCGAATCAAAAAAACAATAAGATTTGTCTGACAGGACCTTCCCCAGCGTTTCCATTAATTTTCCCACTACTGAGTTTAGGCGAAGTGGCCTGTAGTTTCCAGCCTTCTCTCTGCTACCACTCTTGTGAAGCAGGACCACCACAGGTCTTCTCCAGCCCACAGCACCACTCCTGTTTCCTGCAATCTATTAAACAGGTCTTTCAGGAGACCCACCAATACATCTCTGAGCTTCCTCAGTATCCTGGGATATTCCTCGTCTGTCCCCATGGCCTTGTCCACTTTCAGTTTTCCTAGCTCTTCCCATACATTCTCTTCAGTAAACAGAGTTTTGTCTACCCCACCCCAGCTGCAAATGGCTTTTAAAAAATTGCTACAATATATGCCTTTGAATTGTCAATGGGTTTTACAGATGTACATGCACTTAGGATGGTAACTTTCCAAACAGGCACACAAGCACACATATACATGTGTATATGGGTGCATGGCCAGATTCGCAGCAATTTTATATCCTGTATGCATAATTGCACATATGCACGCATGCTATAAAATGCCCGGGCTCCTAATTTTACAAGTGTGTGCACACAGCCATGTGTGCAAGTGGGCTGTGCAAGTGAGGACATTTTATAACAGGTGCGTATCCATGCCATAACCAATTTCACCAGTTCATCCACCAATTTGCCCACCCTAGAGCTAAATCCTGCATATCCCCCTGGTTTTTTAGCCTGCACTCCAGTTATCTCAGACACCTCAAACACTTCAAAGATGTCTGGAAATTATTTTATTTAGAATTACACCTCTTCTGTAGCAGAAGTAACTTTGCGCTCAAATGTACCTGGGTGTGCATCCACGTGTGTAGGTACTTGCACACACATCTCTTGGCCCTGCCCTGGAATTCCCATATCCAACCCACACCGTGCACACATTCCACCCCTTTTTCCCCTTGATATGAGATATTCACACATTAGGACTTGTGAGTACATGTGGGTGACTTATAAAATTGGGTGGGCACACGCATGTGTTGTATGTGCACTCAGCACCCGATTTTGGTGTGCACCCGGCTTTTAAAATTCACCTTTAAGTTACTATTTTGGACTTTATATTTTGCTACCATTTTTTCTTCAGTAAAGATTTTAATTTGAGCAACAGCCTTGGGAGTGAAGAGTGATCATTGAATTGTCTGGCTGGTGTGCAAGAAGAGCCCCTGATAGTGAGCAATCCCTAAGGGCCTTGAAAACTTGTGTGTTTTGCCTTCTGTGCGGGACCTCCGGGCACAGTCAGTCATGGGGTCTTGCGTAGTCTGTGGCCTTTCCCCTATGCCCAAGAGCTGACTGATACTAGGGCTATATATGGTACTCCTTGGAAAGGGTGAATTTATCTGTCTTAGATTACAGCTTTGTATAAACTGATCTAAAGTCAATAATCTACTGAAGGGGCACTGTTTCTAGTGTCAGTCCTGTATCAGGCACTTTCACAGAACCACTCAGTAAATAACAAAGAGCTCTGCATCTGTATAGCTGACAGTAGCATTGTCTACATATGGTTCATTCCAGCTGACAGTGCTGACAGGCAAATGACCACAAGCTTTCAGTGCATACCAGTTCAAAATCGAAAAATCATTTCTGCACATAAAATAATGCTTTATATGCAAAAATGGCCTTTTACAAAATTGCCCACCAGGTAGCTGGTAAACTTACTTGTTTGTGTGCAAGTTTACCTTTACTGAGGAAAAGCATTCCCAGGGGTAGGGTTATGAGCATTCTTTTCAATTATAAAAAAGTATTCACATGAAATTTCTCAAGAAATTTGTGTGGCTGTTTTAGCAGGTGTAAGCGTGTAGCAGATAGTTTTGATGGAATAATTTTTAAAGCAGATTTACGCACATAAGTCCACTTAGAAAACCGGTATAACTTGCATACATGTTTGCTGGCTAACTTCTGCGCAATGTTTCAAAATTACCCCTTGTACGTCTGACTCTTTTACATTGTAAAGCATGGAATATTTCTTGTGTGGCACAATCTGACAGCACCAGGAGGAAAAAATATCTTATCTTATTACTGTGAACCTATGTCTCTTCAGTTCCAGCATGTTTGTCCATCTAGGAAGCAGTTTTCATTAGGTCAAATAGTTTTACTTTAGGTCTCTTTGAAAATCCGACCAGCAAGGTACTTTTTTTCTTGTAGACGCTTATATCTGCTATTTGTGCAGGATGGATCTATAGAGAAAATTATGCAATGGGATTTGAAAATCAAATTCCCATGAGTTATTACCTTCCCCCCTCCCCAATCTAGGAGTACCCCCTTTTTTCCTTGGCTAAAAGCATGTGCATTGTGATACTGCATGCAGAATTTTGGCTGTTGACTGAAGGGCAATTTTCTCCTGTGGGGATTTACCTGGGAAAGACAGTAACTTTTAAACAGTTGCGTGGGCAAACATGTGCGCACGTTTGTCGGCCCACGTTCAGGGAAGCAAACATTTTATAACATACATGCATATAGGTGTGCATATTACAAAATAGACTGACCGTATGCACATGTGCGCACAATTTTAAGTATGTGAGCGCCTATGCGTGCAGATTCCGCTTCTACCACATAAGTGGGAGTATTATAGTAGACACATGTGTCAACACATTTTTCCAGTTTTCCCTGTTCATTCCCAGTTCACCCAGGTAAACAATAGGACTTCCAAACCTCCCTAATTTAATAGCCTCCCATTTCCCCTGTTGGCTCCTACCTTTAAAAACCCCGTCGATCTATCTATTTTTCTTTATTTTAATATTTACACTTGCTCCATAGCAGAAGTAAAGTTAGGCGGCTTGGGACCCTGGCGCATGCTTGTGTGCATATGTATTTATGTGCAAATTTAAAGTTGAAATTCAGGAATGACCAAACCACGCCCATGCCATGTGTCCCTTTTTCAGAACTTTTCATTTGTGCGTGTATGTGGGCGCCTTTTAAAATCCACTTGACATGTACCAGTCCAACATCGGGCTTTTAAAATTCACATTTAAATGACTTTGAAAATTGAGCTTTCCATATGTTTGCTAATTTCAAACAAGTCTTTAATTCATGGAGGAGGAAGATCCCAAAAAGGCTCTGATTCTTATTAAAAGACTCAAAACTGATCTTTTTCTGTCCTAGTGCAAAAGGAGAATGTTCTTGGCAATATTACATATCATTAAAAGTCGTCAAACATTAACAAAAACTGTGAGGTTATAGGTAGACTTGCACCATTACATTAAGTACTTGTCCCAATACTGTAAACTGTCCCAATACTTGTCCCAATACTGTAAACCGTTGTGACAGTACCCATCTTAATGACGGTATAGAAAAGATTTAAAATAAATAAATATACAGTTGTCTAAATTTATGGCAGAATTTTAAAAGCTCTGTGCACAGTAAAACTGGATTACGCACAGGGCTGTGCCCTGTGTGTGTACCGAGAGTATTTTCGAAAGGGCCTGGCCACGCGCGTAAACCCCGGTATGCCCAGAAGTGTTGAGCGATTGAAAAGGGGTGGGCCAGGCGGCAGGGTCTGGGTGGGTAGGGGGGAATAGGTAGGGTTAGTTTAGGGGTCAGGGAGGAGAGGAGAAGAGGAGAAGAGGGAAGAAGATAGGGTTAGAGGTAGGGAAGTCTCCTCCCAGTCCGCTCTTTTATTGGAACGGACTGGGAGGGAACTGGGCAAGCCCTACTCGAGTCGCCGCACATAATCAACCCCCCCTCCCCCCCATGCGTGGAGGAGGCCACGCATCCGCACATGCGGATATTAAAATCCAGTACTCACGTGTGCGCGGGAATCCTATTTTATAACATGCATGTGCAGATGCGCACAGGAATCCTATTTTATAACATGCATGTGCGGATGCGCGCATGTTATAAAATAGCCATGTCCATGTGCGTGTGCCGGGAACCTCACGCACATGGATGCACGCACATTTTCAAATCCACCCTATACTGTATAATCATGTGGCAATGAATATAATTTCATGTTTCTCAAATTAATAGGAATAAATCTAAAAAGATATCATTTAATTTAAAAAGTCTTTATTTAAAAAACTTGCCATAGCATTATCTGATAAAACTCTTTCTAAGCTCATTACAGTGTCCTCATTTAGCAATAAACCAGCAATATTAGCAAAATTATTTATTAGCTTGTTCAATAATAGTTAAAACAATAACAAGCACTAAGATGTCTTTTTTTATTTTGAATTTCACTTCAGTTCTGAAGCTTTTGAAAGCTCAACCTACTTAGCCAGTCCCATCATTATAAATCTAAATAAACCAAGGTGCTACTGTGCTGAGTGGATATGACATTTTCAAATGCAAAGCATGAATGAATGCTGTACAACTGAAAAGTGAACTCAAGAAATGATATTAAAAGATGCATCAGTAATTCTAAACAGTATAAATTATGAGAAGTAAAATATATTAAGATTAAAAGAAAAGGACTGAAGAAGCAATAAGACAAAATGCATGTGGCCAAGATTCTTGTATGTGCAGTGACTTTCACAATATCTAACCCTGTTGGCAAATCAGGTTTAATATCTTGAAATAATTGAGTATCTATAGACTCAGTACTGGCATTCCAATCAGTGTTCCACTGGATTAATGAATAATCATTGTATAGTCTTAGGAAATAAGTCTTTGGTAATCTAAATCTTAGGCTGAGCTGGTGTATCTTGACTGTTATTTCTTGAGGATAAAAACTCAGTGAGGTCCATATTAAGCCACCATGTGGCTGTGCTAGTTAGCCAGATAAATGTATCTGCCTAACTAGTGCTGTATATTCAGCGGTCAGTTGCACTGCTGAAAACACCTGGCTATTTCAAGCTTAGCCTTATAAAGTAAAACCAGTTAACTTTAGGACAGCCCTATGGCCCGACCAGAGCTGACTGGATAATAGGGATGTGAATCGTTTTTCAACGATTAAAATTATCGTCCGATAATGTTTATATCGTCTTAAATCGTTATAGAACACGATACAATAGAAATTCTAACGATTTATCGTTAAAAATCGTTAAATCGTGTTAGTGCGCACTAACGGGAGTTAGTGCGCACTAACTCCCCGTTAGTGCGCACTAACTCGATTTAGTGCGCACTAACTGAAAATGATACAAATAAACACTTTCCAGGTCACTGAAGGTCAGTTAGGAATGAATATGTGTTCCTATTGGCTGGCTGCCCTCTTATCTATTGATGTTACCAAGGTTACCACTGAGGTGATGGTTGGGGGGATGGGAAATGGAACTGGAAACTAACGAACACCAACAGAAAATGAAACAAAGTGTTCACACTTCCCAGGTCAGTAAAGGTCACTTAGGAATGAATATGTATGTATGTATTCCTATTGGCTGGCTGTGCTCTTATCTATTGATGTTACCAAGGCTAACACTGAGGTAATGGTTGGGGGGATGTGAAATGGAAACAGTTGGAAGCTTGACAAAAAAAGTAATGTAATGATCAGCACTCACGTGACTAGAACTTGTTTGTTTATTATTTTTGTTAGCAGGCACCTGAAATGCTAGTGCATGTTGAATTTGCCAATCACTGTGCATTTTAGAAAGGTGGTCCAGGCTGGAACTGTACACAGTTCAAATATATGTAATTGATTGTTGGTAAGTGTATTTTTTAAGTAGCCACACTGGCACAAGTATGTTTACTTTTCCTCCTACTTAACTCACTAGCTCAGCTTTGTAAGAAGGGCTTCTCTGCTTGTGTGTTGTTTTTGTTTGGTGTGAGGAGAGCAGAAACATCAGATCTTTATTCAATCTACTACAGTCATCTCTTACAGTGCCCTATCCCTATTAATAACAGGAGTGTTGTGATCTTCCTGCACACAGTGCCCTAACCCTGATACCAGTCTGAGACAGCTCCCTCCCTGCATTACTAGTGAGAGGCTGGCTTCACAGATAGGGGGGAGCTGCCTGACCCTCACTCCTGACTTCCCCCATGTCCCAGTTAGTGAATGGTGTGTGGGTGAGGGGGGGGGGGGGAGGATGGTGAAGTCTGAGACAGCTCCCTCCCTGCATTACTAGTGAGAGGCTGGCTTCACAGACAGGGGGGAGCTGCCTGACCCTCACTCCTGACTTCCCCCATGTCCCAGCTAGTGAATGGTGTGTGGGTGAGGGGGGGGAGGAGGATGGTGAAGTCTGAGACAGCTCCCTCCCTGCATTACTAGTGAGAGGCTGGCTTCACAGACAGGGGGGAGCTGCCTGACCCTCACTCCTGACTTCCCCCATGTCCCAGCTAGTGAATGGTGTGTGGGTGGGGGGGGGGGGGGGAGGATGGTGAAGTCTGAGACAGCTCCCTCCCTGCATTACTAGTGAGAGGCTGGCTTCACAGACAGGGGGGAGCTGCCTGACCCTCACTCCTGACTTCCCCCATGTCCCAGCTAGTGAATGGTGTGTGGGTGAGGGGGGGGGGAGGATGGTGAAGTCTGAGACAGCTCCCTCCCTGCATTACTAGTGAGAGGCTGGCTTCACAGACAGGGGGGAGCTGCCTGACCCTCACTCCTGACTTCCCCCATGTCCCAGCTAGTGAATGGTGTGTGGGTGAGGGGGGGGGGGGGAGGAGGATGGTGAAGTCTGAGACAGCTCCCTCCCTGCATTACTAGTGAGAGGCTGGCTTCACAGACAGGGGGGAGCTGCCTGACCCTCACTCCTGACTTCCCCCATGTCCCAGCTAGTGAATGGTGTGTGGGTGAGGGGGGGGGGGGAGGATGGGGAAGTCTGAGACAGCTCCCTCCCTGCATTACTAGTGAGAGGCTGGCTTCACAGACAGGGGGGAGCTGCCTGACCCTCACTCCTGACTTCCCCCATGTCCCAGCTAGTGAATGGTGTGTGGGTGAGGGGGGGGAGGAGGATGGTGAAGTCTGAGACAGCTCCCTCCCTGCATTACTAGTGAGAGGCTGGCTTCACAGACAGGGGGGAGCTGCCTGACCCTCCCTCCTGACTTCCCCCATGTCCCAGCTAGTGAATGGTGTGTGGGTGAGGGGGGGGAAGGATGGTGAAGTCTGAGACAGCTCTCTCCCTGCATTACTAGTGAGAGGCTGGCTTCACAGACAGGGGGGAGCTGCCTGACCCTCACTCCTGACTTCCCCCATGTCCCAGCTAGTGAATGGTGTGTGGGTGAGGGGGGGGGGGGGAGGAGGATGGTGAAGTCTGAGACAGCTCCCTCCCTGCATTACTAGTGAGAGGCTGGCTTCACAGACAGGGGGGAGCTGCCTGACCCTCACTCCTGACTTCCCCCATGTCCCAGCTAGTGAATGGTGTGTGGGTGAGGGGGGGGGGGGAGGATGGTGAAGTCTGAGACAGCTCCCTCCCTGCATTACTAGTGAGAGGCTGGCTTCACAGACAGGGGGGAGCTGCCTGACCCTCACTCAAGCAGAGAAGCCCTTCTTACAAAGCTGAGCTAGTGAGTTAAGTAGGAGGAAAAGTAAACATACTTGTGCCAGTGTGGCTACTTAAAAAATACACTTACCAACAATCAATTACATATATTTGAACTGTGTACAGTTCCAGCCAGGACCACCTTTCTAAAATGCACAGTGATTGGCAAATTCAACATGCACGTGTCTGCTAACAAAAATAATAAACAAAGAAGTTCTAGTCACGTGAGTGCTGATCACATGTCAAGCTTCCAACTGTTTCCATTTCACATCCCCCCAACCATTACCTCAGTGGTAACCTTGGTAACATCAATAGATAAGAGCACAGCCAGCCAATAGGAATACATATTCATTCCTAAGTGACCTTTACTGACCTGGGAAGTGTGAACACTTTGTTTCATTTTCTGTTGGTGTTCATGAGTTTCCAGTTCCATTTCCCATCCCCCCCAACCATCACCTCAGTGGTAACCTTGGTAACATCAATAGATAAGAGGGCTGCCAGCCAATAGGAACACATATTCATTCCTAACTGACCTTCAGTGACCTGGAAAGTGTCTATTTGTATCATTTTGAGTTAGTGCGCACTAACTCGAGTTAGTGCGCACTAACGGGGAGTTAGTGCGCACTAACCCGAGTTAGTGCGCACTAATCGGAAAAAACGATTTTTAACGATTTTTCAACGAAATAATCGTGCCAAACACGATTTTCTTCTCCTGCCAAACGATTTCTATCGTTAAGACGATATGGAAAACGATTCACATCTCTACTGGATAATTATCTGGCTACCTCTGAATATTGAGTTAGCCAGTTAACTTATCCGACCAACTTGACACCCATCCCTGACATAGCCGGATAAAACTTAGCTGGATAGGTCACTCATCAAGTGGCACCTGCTGATCCTAACCAGATATTCAGCAGCAGTGTTTATCCAGCTAAGTGCCATTTTGAATATCAGTCTCAATATACTTTGAAAGTAATGCTGACTTACGGACATTAATTTAAAAATTAAGCAACATATGAAATGAGGGCATGTTATCAACTGTGTGATCAGTTGTTTTTGTACTACTGATAATATCCCCTCAGAGATTGCTATTATTTCTGCTTTGCATTTTTTTGTGATATTTCAGCCATTCTAATACAATACCATCATCCATCTTAACTTGCTAAAACGTAATTTAAATTCTTAATTTTTTGTCAGTTTCAACTGATCCTTAAGCAATTTCAAGAAAAATAGAGGTATGAAACTCAGTTTCTTAACATAATTCCTCAAATTTCTGAATAACAGCTTTGTTATGCTTCTTGGTGTACTCTGTTAATTTTGTGTTGTTTCTAGAATGGAATGCAGTTGGTTTATTTTGCATATTTCAATCTTCTCTTCAATTTTGCTTAATATGTTACAACTTTCAATGCTCTCCTAGAGCAATTCCTATCCTTATATCCTTTGCTACTCTTGCATCAGAAATCCTGTATTCATAGACTCCTTATCAGCTATAGGAATTGGATTTCATCCTGTGCATATAGAGCCACTCTAGCAGCCAAGGAAAGCAAAGGGCCGATCAGCTATCTCCTGAACTCCTCTGCAGGTTTATTAATATTCAGATGGGCAACAAATTGTTATCTCAAATGAAGGAGAAAATGAAAAAGTTAGTTTTTGTACACCAAATATGGTAAATTAGGTTAATGAACCCATTTTGTTTTACTACTTTGTGCTTTTCATTCAATTAAAATCAGTCTTTCCAGAAATGAAGTTTCATACCAAGGCTGAATGGAGTTAGAAAACAATATGGATGTACCATGCCCTATAGACAGGTGTGCTAAAAATAAAACTGGCATAAATAAAATATATTCTAGAATGGGGATATACAAGTTATAGATTTTATTTTTAAGAATAATATTCATTAGCATGTAGGTTAATTAGCAATAAAAAATGTTAAATATTTGCAAATTCATCATCCAGTCATTACCAGGGTTTGAAAAAATTCAACCAGGAATTATTCGCCAGGGACAAAATGCTTTCCTTGCTTCCCACTAATAATTTATTTTGATGGGGGAATGACAGGAGGAAATAGCGAGTGCATTTCTTTTCTGGTGAATGTATAGCCCAATCTCACTCAAAAGCAGCCCTGTCTGTCTCCCTTCTCCACCCCATTTCACCAGGTTCATCCTCTTTTTCTCCTCCTCTAGTCACCATCCCTTTAATTTGAAATTAATTTAAAATATATGTATAGTCTGCACAATTCATTGTACTTGGGAGGTTACAACCAGCACATATATAAAAAAAACCAACATATGCAATTAACAAACCCAAAACATTACAACAAACATTGTTGAAACACCAAAAATATCCAACTCATCTTATAGAATCACAAATACTTAAAGCATATTCCTTGTACTCATATTAGCTTTTTGTTACACAGTATGCTTGATTAAAATAAAATGCTTTCAATTGCTTTAAAAAAGTTAGGTAGCATTTGATTAATCTGATATCCTCAGGCAAGTTGTTCCAGAGATGTGGGCCTGCAACAAAAATGTTCCCTCTCTGGTTTCACACAACTGAGTCTGTTGAACTGATGATACATCTAGTATAAATAAATAATTAGATAGATTACATCCTATAGATCTCAGTGTTCTTGAAGGCTTATAAACTTATATTAGCAAGCTCTCACATACATATGTTTCATCACTCTGGGGTAGATTTTATAACATGCGCACGCGGCCTACATGTGCATGCACTACCCGGTGCGCACCCATGTACGCCCGATTTTATAATATGCGTGCGCAGGTGCGCGCATGTTATAAAATCCGGGGTTGGTGCGCGCAAGGGGCTGCACAATTGTGCACCTTGTGCCCGCCGAGCCACGCTGCCTTCTTCCGTTCCCTCCCAGGCTGTTCCGAAATTGGAGTGGCCTCTGAGGGAATTTCCCTTCCCCCTAGCCTGACCTTCCAACCCCTTCCCCTAACCTTTCCTCCCCCAGCCCTACTCTAATCCCCCCCCCCAAAAGTTATATCCTACTTTTTGTGACTGTCGGCAGGCTACCAGCACACAATCCCTCAACACAATGGCAATGGCCACTGTGTTGCAGGTCTCTGGCCCCGCCCATGCCACACCCAAGCCCTGCCCCCTGCCTGGCACGTGTAACTTTTGAAAATCTGGCCCTCTGTGTACAATGAAGCAAAGTCACTATTTTCAGTTTTATTTTCAGTTTATTAAAATTTGTATCACACTTTCACAAGGCATTTCAACACAACTTACAATATAATATTCATAATAAAAATACAAAACAAATCAAAAACATAAAAACAAATAAACCTGCAATTAGTATAGAACATCTAAAACAAGCTGAAAAAAAGTCAAAGGGCACTTAACCTAACCAGTATGCCTGTTTGAATGGGTAGATCTTTTATTTCTTTTAAAACTGATTTATGCTGCTCAGGTCATTGGGTAAATGACTGGATTCTCCAGAAAATGGGCAACCAGTAAAAAGATCATAATACAGCAGAAATATGATCATACAGCCATACTCCCATGGTCATTCTCACTGTCTCATTCTGTACTGCTTGGAGACATTTAAGAACAACTGCAGGCATCCCAAAATATAATGAATTACAATAATCCAGCTTTGAAAGCACCAAAGATTGAATAATGGTATGGAAGTCATTGGAGGAAATGTATGGTTTTAAATCTTAAGCTTCAGAAAAGGATTCTTATCGTCAGATGTTATTTGTTTTTTCAAAGATAAATCACATTTCAACTGGATCTCTAAATTTCTCACTTGATGGGAGACAGGAATCTCCTCAAATGTAAATGAAGAAGGGAGATTACTCAAGGGAAACCTACTCAGTATAATCAATTCTGTCTTGCCAATGTTAAGTGCAAGTTGATTAGACATCATCCAATTCTGGATTAAATCAAGACAGTTATTAACAGTCTCTAATGTCTCAGTTAGATTGTTAGTGACAGGGACAAAAAACTGAATATCATCAACACACAGCCTATAGCCTACCCTACAAACTGGATGCAGATAAATATTAAACAAGCATTTGGACAAAACTGAACTCTGAGGAACACCAATTTCAAAACAATATCGATCTGATGCTTGATGCGCATTGTCATCTGTTGGGTACAGCACGAAAGAAAAGAGAAAAATCATTTCAGCATGGTTCCAGATATTCTCATACATTTCTAATGGGATAACAATATTTGACAATTTACTATATCAAATGCCTCCGAGATGTCCAATAAAACTAGCACATAGCTGACAGACATCTCAAAGCCACATGTGAATAAATCTAAACTAATAAGTAAAAGAAATTCTGTATTATGTCCAGGGCGGAATCCAAATTGATAGAGATCTAATATCTCATTGTCATAAATAATTCCCGAAACTTTTAATAAATCTTCCTAACTACCTATGCAAGAAAAGAGAGAGATGAAATAAGGTGATAATTCAGTGGATTATTTTAATCAAGTTTGGGATAATTTAATATTGGTCTTACTAATGCACACTTTACTGTGAATGTGCTTAAATGACCATTGAATAGACGAATCAGAGACTCAGGTAGGATTTGCATGTCACAGTCCCCTGGACTACTGTTGGTAGCTTTCAGTGAAATATCACTTTAAATCAAAGGATAGCAAAATCCTAAATTAAAGAACTATGACTGCAAAAGTCCTACATTGGAGAATTCTGAATAAGATAGGGATTTGGGAGAAAAATATATTGAAAAACAGTCCTAGGAAGCAAACAGATTCTTACCCTGACTAACAAGAGGAGTCAGAACCTTGGGTACCAGTTCTCAGACAAGAAAAAAAGGCTTGGCAGGATGGGAGGGTGTGCACACATTCTCTTTCCATGGTCCTGCCTGGGTCTTGGACCTTTGGATGAGAGAAGGTGATACATCCAAATAAGGTAACAGCGAATGATTGGCCATGAGCTTAGCAGAGCTAAAATCACTGAAAGCTGAGACTGCAGAGAGCCTGAATCACTGAACACTAAGCAAGCCATGAGCCTAGAGGAGCTGTACTCCCAAGATAGGGAAAACCCTCCTACCAAGGGAGAAGAACTGAAGGACAGTGGCAGATCCAGAGGTGATCCTATGTCCCTCTTGAGAAAGGGGGCCCCAGCAGCAGATTAAGAGATCCCCCAAGAGGAAAGGGACCCCAGCAGTAGATCGGGAGGTGACTCTGAGTCCCCCTTGAGCAAGGGGACCCCCGTGACAGATCATGCCATCCCCCAGGAGGGTGTGGACCCCAGTGGCACTTCAAGCAGTCCCCCAGGAGGAAGATGACCCCAGTGGTAGATTAGGAGGTGACCCTGGGTCCCCCTTGAGCAAGGGGATCCGAGCAGCAGATTGAGTGGACCTCAAGGAGGGTGTGACCCCAACAACAGGTCCAGAGGTACATTTGGTTTCCCCGGGAGGGTGATGACCCCAGCAGCATTCCAGGAGGCACAATCAAGCCCCCAGGAGGGTTTGAACCCCAGTGATAGACCAGGAGGTGGAATCATTTCCCCAGGAGGGCATGGATCCCATCATTGGCCCAGACCTTTCAGTGGAGCAGAAGTGGCACTGAGGAGATGACAGCAGTTTAGATACAATGGATACCCCAGGCCAACACTGCCCACCGGCTCAATTGCATCTTTTCACATATGTGAGACTTGGGGAAAAAAGGGAGAGGATAATAATAATTGATTAAGCAGGAGCTCAAGAGGTCCCTTCTATTCTAAATGGTGGTATACTGTGGGGGCCAACAACCCCAAATTGCCAAATATTAAATGTTCTTGCTATCTTAAAGAAATGTATATAGTTGTTTGGCCTGAGACTATTAGCCACGAGTAGATAAGTGTGATGTTTGACATCCTATTAGCGATGTACATAGTCATGTAGAAATGTATATACTTATATAGTCTAATAAACCTGTATATATTTGTACATCCTGCCAGCCTTGTTCACAGTTCCATTTGTTTTCCTGGGGTGAAGGGAGGGAAATCCCACCCACTAACACCTTCCCCAGGTGGAGGCACCAGGCGCCAAGAACATGAGGACCAATGGAGTCTCTTGCAGCAAGTCACCCCCTCATCTATCCATGGTGTGTGTGATGGAGAGCAGCAGAATCTCCTCTACTCCTGGCTTTCCTAAGAAAAAATGATTCCCCAAAAAGTCTCTGACCCAGGTACCAGGGATCTTACAGAAAAACTCAAAATAAATCTAAAAATCTCTTACGCAACCCTAGGACACTCTTATTGTAAGGTTTGTGTACCAGCACGAAAACTGCCCTCTTTCTATTTAGTACAGGTTAACAGGCCATACTGCCCTGTACACCTAAATAGCAGGAAAATGAACTCAGGAAAAGCAGCACCTTCTTCTCTGATTGCTAACTAAAATGCCACACTTTGTAATGCTGCAAGCCTCTTTTATATCAGTAGGGGGCTAGCCATTCCAGCAACCTCTGTGGAGATGCTGTTCTGATAATGTGCACCCTCCCTCTTCTAACTATTGACTATTCCTAGCTTTCAAAGAGTTTAGGAACTAGGACCATATAGTAGGGAATCCAAGGGATCCTCACATATGTATATTGTTTTAGTATTTCCATCTCAGGAATCTAAATGTCAGGTAAAGAAAAATGGACCTTTAGCTTGAACACATAGCTCGCTTATCAAAACGAGACTGAACAGGGCTTACTCTGCAGGAACACAATAGATTATGTCAGAAAAATATTAATGAGCCTATCTAGTCAGCCAAATTACCACCTAGTCCACACTGCCATGGATACTGTCATGCCATCTCCCAGTCAGAGAGAGCATGCCAGTGGATAGGAGGAGGAAGGTAAGCGGTGGGGTAGGGGGGTGGGGGTTAGAATGTTAAGGAGGAATGTTAAGAGGCAGGGGAGAGGTTTCTTGAGAAGGGAGAAGGAGGGAACCCCCACCTCTGCTCACTTGCAAAAATTATGTGCTCAATAGTAGGTATATTCATACATATCCCAGAAAAACATAGACGGAACATTTTTGCCCAGCATCCCATTCTCTCCTGCCTTATTAAAGCCTCCTTCCCAGCATCTCTGTTTTCTCTTTCCCCTTGTAAAGCCCCTGGCCAGCATCCCCTTCTTCCCCTCCCTGTCCCCCTCTTCCACTCAGTAGTATCTCTGCTTTCTCTCTCCTCCTTTAAAGCCCCGTATCCAATATCTTTGCTTCTCTCTTCCGCCACCCTTTGCCCAACATCCTTGCTTCTTCTCTTCCCACCTAAAAGCTCTCCTGACCAACAGGCTTGTTTTCTCCCTTACCCATCTTAAAAGTCCCCTTGTCATTTCTCTTTTCCTTTCATCCTGAACTTCCTACTCTTTCTCACTCCCACTATACTGTGTCAGCTTCAGACTCTGTCACACTTGTATATCCAGTAGGCCAGCAGTGAAAGCATTCCTCCTCTATCTGTCCATCAGGCATGGGCAGCAGGACAAAACACAATTGTGTTGTCTCCTGCACTATCTGCAGTGCCCCCTTCCCTATGCCTCTTCCCCCCCCCCCCCTGCCCCCATGGTCTGTGCAACTCTGCTCTCGTGCTGTGTGCAGGCAGGCAAGAACCCGCCTGACAACACTTTGATGTATCCCTGCTAGGCTGTCAGCATTTCAGTTCTGTGCTGGGAGTGGTGCAGAAAGCAAATGAAAGCTGTGGAAAAACGTCTTTATATCCCATGACCACGAGACTGTGTTGGCAACTGGTGATGCTGGCAGTGGTCAGAGCAACCATTGTCTTTCAGTGCCATGGGCAACAACCCAGCTTGTCCTTCCCAAATGCTGGCAGTGGCTGTGTGTTATGGATAGAGGCCGGGATCATTATTAATATTGATCTCATCTTTTGATACTGTGAAGCACTGAATACTATTATCAAGATTAGAGGAAAATGGAATAGGTAGACAGTTTAGCCTGAACTGAATAATTTTTTAAAAGGGAGATCCAGTAAGTAAATTCAGGTGATTTCTTCTCAGACCTGAGGACATTAGATTATTTTTTTATTTTCTGTTTATTAAGCTTTTCATTTACACAAGTAAAAATAAAATAAAAATAAGAAAATCACAGGCAAAACAATCAAGAATACACAAATAATAATTTTCAAATACTTGATCTAGTTCACATTAGTTAGGGGACCTTCAAAATAAAAAAGGAAAAAAAAAAAGAAAGTTCTTATAAGGGATAGGAGAATAATATATACTATTGTCTACATGTATATTTCATTACCCCACAGATTTATCTCTGATGAAAGTTTCAAGATGAGATGGATCCACAAACACAAAGTTATTCTTTTGAAAACTAATCATCATTTATATGGATACAAGCCCTTAAGCCCGTTAAAACGGGCTACATCCCTCTGTCTCTCACCTCCCCCTCATTCTCTCTCCCCTACCTCCCTCATTCTCTCTCCCCTACCTCCCTCCCACCCACTCACCCACTCCTCCCCAGCCTCCCTCTCCTCTCACTCAGTCCCTCCCTCCCACTCAGTCTCACTCACTCCCTCCCCCTCTCTCCCTCTCACTCACACTCAGTCCCACTCACTCTCCCTCAGTCCCACTCCCTCCCTCCCTCTCCCTCAGTCCCACTCACTCCCCCTCAGTCCCACTCCCTCCCTCCCTCTCACTCCCCCTCACTCAGTCCCTCCCCCTCACTCAATCCCTCCCTCTCACTCAGTCACTCCCTCCCACTCTCTCTCTTCGTCCCTCCCACTTAGTCCGTCCCTCCCTCTCCTCCCTCCCTCGCTACTGGCCGCTGCCGCTACCGCCGCCACTGCCGCCCGCCGCTACCGCCGCCGCCCCCGCTGCCGCTACCGCCACCACCGCCGCCCGCTACCGCCGCCCGCTACCGCCGCCGCTACCGCCCGCTACCGCTGCCCGCTGCCGCTGCTACCACCGCTGCCGCCATGTTTTTTGGTTTTTTTTGACGCTGCCTAAGACTGACGTGCTCGCCCGCACATGCGCAGTAGAGCTGCTCTCTACTGCGCATTTGCGGCACGTCGGTCAAGCGTCGTTTATCTAGTTAGATTTGAGAAAGAAAGTGGCACACAGTTCTAAGACCTTCTGTCTATCTTGTAAAAACTGTTTACTACGAAGCTGGGTAATATGAGAAACATCAGGAAAAACTTGAACTCTATATCCACAAAAGTTAATATTCTTATTTTTATAAGCCATCTTAAAAATTACATCCTTATTTTGCTGGGAACAAAAGGAAACTAAAAGTGTTGCTCTAAGAGGAATAGTATCGATAGATGACTCCAAAAAATCTGATAATGGAGGACTGTCCATCACCTAAGTATCTAGTCCTCCTTCCACAGGGGCACTAATTATCTTGTATTTAGATACATAGAAAATGTTTGACAAAATAGATATTTTATCTTCAGGAAAAAGCAATATTTCAATTAGATATTTTTTAAATAATTCATAGGCTGATAGCAATCTAGAGACTGGGAAGAAATTCAAGAACCTGAGATTCTTCCCCCAATCTGATTTTCCAAGGATTCTAATTGATTATGCAATTGCAAATTATCTTTAATTTAAGCCACTCCCGTGGCTTGTAAGGAAAATATTTGAGAACCCATAATAGCAACTGAGTTATTAACCGAGTCCAATCTCACTTCATGCTCTTGCAATTTACATTTAGTATCTTGCATTATTTCAATGAGCTGAGACACAGTAGATGACATAATTTTCTCTAGTCTATTAACCAGTCTCCAGATATCAATCAAAGCAATGCTTCGTGGTTCTTCACCCAGCTCAGGTATATCATTAGGAAGCAAAGCAACTGGTAATGGAACTCTTGCTTTAGAGTCTGCCTTATCATAGGAAGAAAAAGACAAAGGGGCCACTCACCCTTGAAGTTAAAGATATTACAGCTGGAGAAATCTCAATCTCCAGCTGATTTTGCAAGGTGAAAACAGAAGGCACAACCAAACCAGCAGAGTCCAAATTACTTGCAGCTTTTGAATCAGAAGGAGCAAAATCTTTCCCAGGATAACTGGGAGTGATTATTGCCCTTCTACCATCAGAGGCTGTGGAGAAGGGAGACTCATCCCAGGGGCTTAAGAAGGCTCCTGAAGAACTTGAAGCTCCCTTATTCACCCCTGTTGGGGCAAATAGCAGTATTTGTCACACATGACGGTCTATTGGATCACTAGCAGTGGGAATGATGTCCATCTTGCCTTTCCTCTCTTTCCCTCTATAAAAAGGTAGGAGAAACAGCGAGGCAAACTTTCCCCCGGGGGCTCGCTCCTTTGGCATGCAGCTTCGGCAGCACGTTGGCGGCTGAGCGCCGCAGCCCTGTGGTTTAAGTAGGCTGCAGTCCTCAAATAACATCTCAGTTCAGCGCCGGTAGGAGGCAGGAGGGGGGGGGGGGAGGGCACATCCAACACCCGCTCTCACTTCCCTCTCTCCGTGGGTCCCAGTAATCACTGCAGCCCTATGGTTTATATAGGCTGCAGCCCTCAGATGATGTCAGCGCCGCTAGGAGGGGGGGGGGGAATGACATATCCAACACTTGCTCTCATATCTGTTTCTCCGTGGGTCTAGGACATTAGATTTTTATGTTCCACACCCATTGATATTGTCCCCTTTATTTTTTAATATATATGGAGGGAGACGAAGAAATGGCAGAAATATTAAACGAATACTTCAGCTCTGTGTTCACTAAAGAAGACCCTGGAGAAGGACCATCTCTACACAACAAGAAACTGGAGGGAAGCGGAACAGAGGAAAATCCATTTACAGTAGATAATGTATGGGAAGAGCTAAAGAATCTGAAAGTGGACAAAGCCATGGGGCCTGATGGGATTCATCCAAGGATATTGAGGGAGCTCAGAGATGTGCTGGCGGGACCGCTGTGCGACCTGTTCAATAGATCCCTAGAAACGGGAGTGGTGCCGAGTGATTGGAGAAGAGCGGTGGTGGTCCCGCTTCACAAGAGTGGGAACAGAGAGGAGGCTGGTAACTACAGACCGGTTAGCCTCACTTCAGTGGTGGGAAAAGTAATGGAGTCACTGTTGAAAGAGAGAATAGTGAACTATCTACAGTCCGGAGAATTGATGGACCAGAGGCAGCATGGATTCACCAGAGGAAGATCCTGTCAGACAAATCTGATTGACTTTTTTGACTGGGTAACCAAGGAATTGGATAGAGGAAGAGCGCTCGATATCATATACTTGGATTTCAGCAAAGCTTTTGATACGGTTCCGCACAGGAGACTGGTGAATAAAACGAGAAGCTTGGGAGTGAGTGCCGAGGTGGTGACCTGGATTGCAAATTGGTTGACGGACAGAAGACAACGTGTGATGGTAAATGGAACCTTCTCTGAAGAGAGAGCGGTTTTAAGTGGTGTACCGCAAGGATCGGTGTTGGGACCGGTCCTGTTCAATATCTTTGTGAGCGACATTGCGGACGGGATAGAAGGTAAGGTTTGTCTTTTTGCGGATGACACTAAGATCTGCAACAGAGTGGACACGCCGGAAGGAGTGGAGAGAATGAGACGGGATCTAAGGAAACTGGAAGAGTGGTCGAAGATATGGCAGCTGAGATTCAATGCCAAGAAGTGCAAAGTCATGCATATGGGGAGTGGAAATCCAAATGAACTGTATTTAATGGGGGGGGAAAGGCTGATGTGCACGGAGCAGGAGAGGGACCTTGGGGTGATGGTGTCTAATGATCTGAAGTCGGCGAAACAATGCGACAAGGCGATAGCTAAAGCCAGAAGAATGCTGGGCTGCATAGAGAGAGGAATATCGAGTAAGAAAAGGGAAGTGATTATTCCCTTGTACAGGTCCTTGGTGAGGCCTCACCTGGAGTACTGTGTTCAGTTCTGGAGACCGTACCTTCAAAAAGACAAAGACAAGATGGAGGCGGTACAGAGAAGGGCGACCAGGAAGGTGGAGGATCTTCATCGGATGACGTACGAGGAGAGATTGAAGAATCTAAATATGTACACCCTGGAGGAAAGGAGGAGCAGAGGTGATATGATACAGACTTTCAGATACTTGAAAGGTGTTAATGATCAAAAGACAACAACAAACCTTTTCCTAAGGAAAAAAATCAGCAGAACCAGGGGTCACGATTTGAAGCTCCAGGGAGGAAGATTCAGAACCAATGTCAGGAAGTATTTCTTCACGGAGAGGGTGGTGGATGCCTGGAATGCCCTTCCGGAGGATGTGGTGAAGACCAGAACTGTGAAGGACTTCAAAGGGGCGTGGGATAAACACTGTGGATCCATAAAGTCAAGAGGCTGCCAATGAAGAGTGGGTGACTCGCCAGAATGATGGCTACTGCCTGGAGTCAATACCCTTATTAAATAAACATACACAGGCTTGACTCCAACATCGCTCTAAGCTTCAACAGCAAGAAGAAATGTGGAAAAAAGGATTCACACTCACAAAGAGGGGAGTAGCTGGCTTGTTACGGCGGTTACTACCCCAAATCAAATAAGCCTGATACTTCACTTTCAATGCATATACAGCATAGTTCTCTGATTCAACGGCAGGGGAGAAGAAAAGAGGGTTCGCACTCACAAAGCGGGGAGTAGCTGGCTTGTTACGGCGGTTACTACCCCAAACCAAATGGGCCTGATACTTCACTTTCGATGCACATCCAGCATGGCTCTCTGCTTCAACGGCATGGGAGAAGACTTATACGTCACGCATATCCAGCATAGCTCCCTGCTTCAACGGCAGGGGAGAAGAAAAACAACCAATAAGGGCTAATAACATAGTCTGGGTAAAATAAATAAGCATGGGTGCAGCTTGCTTATTGCGGCGGCTACTACCCCAAACTAATCAAGCTAGATATTTCACTTGGATGCAGCTCCATCACTGCTCTCTACATTAAAGGTGGGGATGGAAGGGAAATAGAACCAAGAGCTAAGAGAAACAGATAAGTATGAGAGAAAATGTGTGAAGCTTGCTGGGCAGACTAGATGGGCCATTTGGTCTTCTTCTGCCGTCATTTCTATGTTTCTATGTTTCTATTTGAGACCACTTGCTGCTTTTATTAGAAAATTATATTTACTGTTTTATGTGTGCAGAGGACAAGTGTGAGGTAGATATTCAAAAGCCATTTAGATGGATAATTCACAAGTTATCCGTCTTCATGGTAAGCGTAGGATATTCAGCTGTTTAGAAAAGTAGTTATACAGCTATAATTTAGCCGTATAAAAAAGGGGTGTTTCAGGGGCATTCTGGGAAGGGGTTGAATTATCGGCTAACCCAGCTACTTCCAAGCAGGTCTAAAGTTGTCCGGCCTTGTGTGGCTGGATAAATTTCTACTTAACCAGATATTTTTAAAGATATCCGGTTATGTAGTGCTGTCAGTGTCACAAAAAAAAAAAAAAAATCAAAGGGCCTGTAGCCCAAATGTGAGCCTTCCCCGCCCCCCTTATACATAAACGGCCCTGTCAAGCCCCTCAGTCTCAAAACATGAATGATCCCTTCCCCTCTGCCACGATCTTTACCCAGATTTATTTAAAATGTTCCAATCGGTACCCCCTGACTTTATCCCCTGCCCCCACAATCCCACAAGAAACAGACTCACCTCTCCCCCATCCCAGACTCCCCATCCCCTACCCTGTTGGCCATAATCCATCCCAGTCAGGAGCTAGGGTCATACTAATTTGCTCCCAGTAGCTTCAGCATTGCTTCTGATAGGCAGCCCTGGAAATGTAAGCTATGCTCATGTCACACTTCCAGCTTGAACCACTGGGAGCCAGTGAATAAGACCCTTGCTCTCAAGGGTTTATGTATATTGGGGAGAGGGGTGTGGGGAAGGCTCACATTCAGGCCATGAGCCTGACACTGACAATGCTATTTAACTGGATATCTTTAAAGATGTCAGATGTCTGGTTAAGTGGAAAGTTATCCGGCCACACAAGGTTTTAAAGTTATTCAGCTAACTATACTAAATATTGTCCTCTCAATCTTTAGAACAAGAGAAGGATCAGATAATTAGTTACCTGAATGAAAGTTCTAAACAGATTAGGACTTGGTTTATGTCAAATACTTTTTTTAAAATTATGTAAAATAGCCATGTGCTTCGTTTAAAGATATCGGGTCGGGCTTCAGATTGGCCGCTCCGCGAAAAAGTTCAAGTTTTTTTAGGCGAATTCCGCCGAAGTGTGTTAGTGAGCACTAACAAGCCTTAATGCGCATTAACAACCAGTTAGTGTGCACTATCTCAGCATTAGTGAGCAGTACACTGAACGAGATAGTGCGCACTAGCTAGATGTTAATGCGCATTAAGGCTCGTTAGTGTGCACTAACAGGTTAGTTAGTGCGCCCTAATAGAACTTACAGTGCACTAAGTATGTGTTAGTGCGCTGTAACTAATGTTAGTGCACACTAAAAAATGCAACTTAAAAAGTATCAATTCAGAGGAGTTCGTTAGCTAGAAAAATAGTGTGCACTAATTGGTATTACTGCGCACTAACAGGTGTAGTGCGCAGTAGGGGTGTGCATTTGGTCCCTACGTATTGGCAATCCGCAACAGATGTTGCCATATTCATTGTATTCGTGGGGAAGCGAAACGTATCGCGATTCCCCACGAATACACGAATCTTTGCCGAATTATTCGGCCGCCTAAATCAATTTAAGCAAACCCCTCACCCTCCTGCCCCCCCCAAGACTCACCAAAACTCCCTGGTGGTCCAGCGGGGGGGTCCGGGAGCCATCCCCTGCACTCTCACACCCTCGGTGCCGGTTTCATCATGGCGCCGATAGCCTTTGACCAACTATGTCATGGGGCTACCGGTGCCATTGGTCAGCCCCTGTCACATGGCCATCAGCGCCATCTTGTGCTCCTACCATGTGACAGGGGCTGACCAATGGCACCGGTAGCCCCTGTGACATAGTATGGGCAAAGGCTATCGGCGCCATTTGATTACTGGCAGCTGATGGCCCGAGGGCAGGAGATCACTCCGGGACCCCCATTGGACCCCCAGGGACTTTTGACCAGCTTGGGGGGGCCTCCTGACACCCACAAGACTTGCCAAAAGTCCAGCAGGGGTCCGGGAGCGACCTCCTGCACTCCAGCCGTCGGATGCCAGTACTCAAAATGGCGCCGATCGCCTTTGCCCTCACTATGTCACAGGGCCCGACGGTCGGCCCCTGTGACATAGTGAGGGCAAAGGCGATTGGCTGCCAGGGTGTGAGAGTGCAGGGCATGGCTCCCGGGCCCCCCGCTGGACCACCAGGGAGTTTTGGTAAGTCAGCAGGATAGCTGCTGAGAGCAGCCGTCAGTACACGGAGCTATTCAGACTGCAGTGACAGCACAACAGTCCACTCTTGACAAAGAAATCAACTCTTTATGGAATCTTGCTGCCACTACACAGATATACAGTGTTCCACGAGTCCCTCTTGACAACATTCAGCCCTTGAAGAAGGAGCCTCGCTCCGAAACATCTAGGTGTCGGCTGTACAAGATCGACCACAGAACAATACAAGATAAGTGATTACAAAGGCTTTACTTTGGCCAGTTTTGACGCAACATTCTCTCAATGTGGAAGTGGACATCAAGTCACGCAGAGATACAAGAGACCCAGGTACCTAACGATTTTTGAAGTCCAAATCAATGGCTCACAGACACGATAGCTAAATCATTTTTTAGCATCGTATGAAGGTACACATGGTCTCACTTAAGACATTCCTCATATAACAGGTTATATATCATTTGGATTTAGTTACATGTTATACAGTATTGGTTTTTTTTATTTATAGTAGTACTTATAAAATGAGGCATATTTTTTGCTCGCACTGCAATACGTGCATTTATGGGCACACGCGCATTCCTTTTAAAATGTACCCAGTAAAGTTAGAATGGGAAAAAGCAATGTAATATGTGTAATGTCTTTCTCTTATTATCTTTAACTGCTACATCGTTTATTCAATTATACTGTGATCTTTGTAGGTTTAGATAGCTTTTAAAGGACAAACAAAAAAGGATCTTGTAGTACATGAGATTTTGAAACCCCAAGGCCTCTTCTCTTGACAACAGAAGAAGAGGCCTATGAGGTCTTGAAAGCTTATGTACTACAACATCTTTTTGTTGATTCTTGTGGGATAATGAAGTATCTGAAATAGCAGGATGGCTCATTCACACCAGGAAACAGTTCCAAGCACATTTATTTTAGAGAATCTTCAACAAAAAAGAAATTGCTTTTCAGCAATGAAAAACAGGAATAACCAATTGGAACTCCACTTCAGCTTTACAAAGTAAAAAGGAACGTTTATTCATTGTGGGCAGTAGGTCACACTGGATACTATGGTGCAGTCTCTGTCTTTCTGTCTAAGGCTAGACAGGGAGCATGTGGTTTCCTAGAAACAGTGCTCTGGCAGAAGCTAGTTTTCTGCATAGCAAGCGTTAGCCCTGTCTAGGTAAAGGTTTCCAGCTGAAATACACTATAGTTATAAAAAAAAATAGCTCTTTTAGAAAGGGAAGAAACTGTTACAGAAGATGTACACATTCAATGAAATAACTTTCAGTGGCCCATTTGATCTGAAAAGGTATACTGTTATCAGTGATTGTACAACTGCCTGCTTGTTGGGAAAGTGCCTTTAGAATTAGATTTAGGTAGCAATTTGAACAAAAGCTAACTAGTGTATGATAAGCTATTTGTTGAGGACACAGAGAGCTCCATCAAGTGATAGAGAAATGATTGAATAGTGTGTCTGTGGAAAGTAAATCTGCAGGTACTAAGCACCAGGATCAGATTTTTCATTTTAAGTGCCACAGGGTCCTCCTTTTAACAGACAGACAACCCACTGGTTAACATGGATATATTTTGATTGAACCTTTGTGGATCTGATGTCCAGCTGGGCTTCACTGCCAGTCTTGACATGACTTTTAAAGTTTTATTTGCTTCCTTTTCTTTACAGAATTTGTACATTTGAATGCAAATTATTAGGATTACAGCCAAAACAATTTTATTGTGTTACTTTTTTCCTTCTCCCCTCCCTCTTAAAGAAAATAAGTTGAATTATTTTCTGACATTCCCAGTCCTGGCTCATAGATATTACAATATCCAAAATAAATAACTTCACCTGAATATTATTTACTTAAATTAACTTATAACATTTCATTTAGAACTGCAGACTTTAAATATAGGTCATCATAACTGTATGACTCATACCCTTGTATTTCACTGATCACACAATATTCTAATCTTTGGTTCAAAATGTCCATTTTTTAAAAGAATTTTAATAGCATTTTTCAATTAAAAACGCATTATCTTTCACATGTAAGCTACCAGCACCTCAAACACTGGTTTCCTTCCCTGGTTCACTTGGGGGCTTATAGTTTGGTGAATATTTCACAGATATTACAACCATTTAGGGCTAGATTTGCATTTTGGGCAAAAAGTAGGATAAAAATGTTTTTAGAAGTTTGTAAGTCAGGTTGCTTGCATGATTTTAAAATGGGTATTTTTCAGCTAGGCTTGAATTTCCTGCAGTTTTTAGAACAGAAAAAATGTCACTAAAAAATGTTTAAGCAAAGAATTGTGCAAAAAGCAATATAAAATTACTGCTGGATTTTTGAAACCACTAAACTAGTACATTTAGGAAATACCCTATAGCTCTTTTTGTACAAGTTATCGTTTGCACAACTTTTCTGTGGAATTTTCCCATCCTTAAGTTACAGGAAGTTCAAGCTTTAACCAATAGATGCACAATTTTAAAATTATACAAACCGACTTGCATGCTTTGTGCACTTTCTTTTGCTGTGCTTTTCTAAAAATATATTTTATTAATGCAGTTTTCCAGGTTACATATATCAAGAACATTTTAAAAAGGAAATCAGATAGAAAAGTAGAAAATAATTAAAAATGAGAAGAAAACATCATCAAGAGATGCAATTTCACTTATATTTATTTAGCAACAAAGAGTAGCACCAGAATATTGTATATTCTGCAACACAATATTTCTGGTGATCCAGAAGAAATTTCAGAAGCTAACATTTTTGGGAGCATAGAAAATATAATTAACATTTTCCTGTTTAAACATTCTAACACCCAGGCAGGAAGCCTCCTGTCATAAGGTCTGGAATTGCTTTCTCCTTTCCTATGCTACTCAAGAAAGATGAGGAAACATAAGGGCCAGTACAAGGGTAGTAGGCAAAACTTCGGCCTTGCACTCTCCCTCTCTCAGACCCAGGATAATTCCCTTTTCTATCCATCCACCCCACTCCTCAACCCAGGAGTATCTAGATTCCTTTTCCCTGACAGCAACATCATCTTCCACTCCCTTCATCCATGATTCCACTCTCCTTGCCTCCTATTGAGGTTCTTAGGGCACAGCAGTACTGTCCCAGCTGGGGTTGGACTAGCCTTTGAAGTGTGAGTGCTGGCCTCAACAGTTGCTGAAACACTTTTGGAGGTGACAGCAGAAGCTGTAGGCCACAAAACAAAACAACCATCTTTCTCCTCCCAACTGTATTACTCTTCCTCCATGCACTCCAGTACTACCTCTGTACATGCTCAAGGCACAGGCTGAGCATGATACCATGGGGCAGGGGATGGGGAATAGTACTCCAGCCTTCATCAGATCAATCTATTACTGGCTTACTTCTCTTGGGCTGCAGCGGGTAAGGCTGGCCCAGCTGGCCTGTTCATGCTGCCATTGTCATCCCCAAAATGGTATCACCATAAATATCACCATATACTTGGAAACTGATTTTTAAATTAGTGAAGCCAGACCTCATATATTAAAGAGAGCTTTCAATGTGTTTGCAGTGCTCCCATTAAAAAACAGAATATCTGTTTACTACATGAACACGACCTTATGTAGTTATTCAGCTTTTATAATCATTGGTCTGGGTTCCACCTTTTTCTTGAAATTTTTGTAGTGAAAAAACACTTAATAAGAAGCACTTACCCTTTTTAAGATGAGCGATCGAAACGCTGGGGAAGCTCTTGTTCTTTCAACCTGCCCGACACGGCTCGTGTTTCTGAAAGCTTCGTCAGGGGCAATACATCAATTCTTATTTAGTTGCTCCAAATGTTTTTGCTCATTCCATACTTTCAGCGTTTCCCAAAATGATCCTTCCACTACATAAGGACATAAGGTCCTTATGTGCTCAATAGTAAGTATATTCATACACATCCCAGAAAAACATAGACGGAACAGAGATTCTGTTGTTTAATGGGAGCACTGCAAACACATTGAAAGCTCTCTTTAATATATGAGGTCTGGCTTCACTAATTTAAAAATCAATTTCCAAGTATATGGTGATGTTTATGGTGATAGTATGTTATGAGGTACATCATTCAAGCAGTTTTTGAGGTTAAGATCCCCAAAATGTTGGCATTCTAGGCAGCTTCTTAATTAATCTAGTGCTTCTACCAGCCCTGGGAAATACCATATTCCTTGGCCCCATAATGTGACATCTTATGTCAAAATGTCATACATAAAGTCCAGTTATGGTACAGCAAATAGGGCACATTCTTACAAACATGGACCAGCAAGAGGCTTAGGCCTAGGCCCAATGCCAGGGCATAAAAAAGGTCAGGTCCATTGCCCAGACCAAGGCTGGGTCCCATCACCAAGGCCTGGATCTAGGCCTAGGCCCAGGCCTGAGGTTCACACCCAGGCTCAAGGCTAGGTCCAGTTGCTGAGGCACAGGCCCAGGCCTGGGGTCTAGGACCAGGCCTCACATCATCCTCTCTCATTTGGCATCTTCTTCAAAGGACACAGTTTTATATAAAGAAGCACCTCAGTAATGTCACTGTTGTGCTTTCCTCCTGAGCAGGCAGTGCCATATTGATGTACAGCCATTCATGTGGTGTCGTCCACTCGAGAGGAAGGCATCGCAGTGATGCCACTGAGGCTTGTCCTTCCAGCACACATAATTTGAAAAGGACTTTGAATGGAAAAGGATGAGGCCTGGACCTAGGCAATGGGATCTGGCTTGATCCAGGCCATGGTGTCTGGCTTGAGCCTGGGCCTAGGTGATGGGACCCAGCCTCAGGCCTGTGCATAGACCTAGGCCTTAGTTTCGCCTACACAGCTGGCTTCTTCAGGGGACACACACCAATCCAAAAAACATAGTAAGTGCACACAATTGAACATGATTCATATATTCAAATACATTTTGAACTATAGCTGCCTAAATGTTCATGGCATTCCAAGGGTGCTAGAGAGCAAGATGAACAAATCAGCTACAAAGCTGTATATCAATGTTTTAACACAAATATTAGAGGGTATGCATATACGTATGTCTGTATATGCGATCGTAGTGTCGGATCATTGTTGCTTTCCAAAATTGCTGAATAAACAGTATATATAACCAACCACAAGACTGCATTACCCAAATTTTATCACATCAGCAAATGTCCAAAATATTAGTCCCAGCCCCAGTCTGTTATTTTTTTTACATTAAGGTCAATGGGGCCTAAGGATTACCTTCCCCATTGACTTTAATGGAAAAGAAATTATACAAATAAAAAATATTTTTGTTTATTATGAACCAAACAAAGTTAGCTGACCTACAAAACAAATGAATGAATCAAAAATATTTTGGCTCTGCACATCCCTTCTTGACCCTGTGTCAGGAGTAAATTTAGCCCTCTATTAAATATCTGCTGTTATCCCAGTCCTGCCTGGTAATTGTTAATGTACTACTACTGCAGACTAAATGCACAGTAGAATTTTTATGGGTGGAAATTTCATGTATGAGGGGGGAGAGTATAGTAGTAGGGGTATAATACCATCCATTTAACCAAAATGAACAGACAGACAATGAAATGTTAACAGACATTAGGGAAGCTAACACATTTGGCAACACAGTAATAATGGGAGATTTCAGTTACTCCATTATTGACTGGGTAAATGTCACATCAGAACTTAGCAGAGAGGTAAGTTTCTAGATAAAATAAATAACTGCTTCCTGGAGCATCTGGTCTGGGAATTCATCAGAGGGGGAGACATTTTAGAATGTCGTGTGAGAGGTAATGGTAGTGGGTCCACTCAGCAAATTAGGCTTAATGACTAGAGAGAGGACATTAAGTAAATCTACTACTCTTGTATTTAGCTTTCAAAAGAGAGTCTTTGATAAAATGAAGATCATAGACAAAACTAAAAGTTGCAGGTACAAAGGTTAAGAATTTATATCAGGAGTGGGCATTGTTTAAAAATACCATTTTGGAAGCTCAGACTAGATGTATTCCACACATTAAAAAAGGTGGAAGTAAGGCCAAATGACTTGCTAGCATGGTTAAAAAGTGAGGTGAAAGAAACTATTTTATACAAAAACAAATTGTTTCAAAAATTGGCAAAAGGATCCATTAAAGAAAATAAGTAAAAGCATAAGCGCTGGCAAGCACTAATAAGGCAGGCACTGGCAAGCACTGATAAGACAGGTAAAAAGAGAATTTGAAAAGTAGCTGGCTGTAGAGGCAAAAACTCATAATAAAAACTTTTTAAAATATATCAAAAAAAGGAAGCCTGTGAGGGAGTTGGTTGTACTGTTAGATGATTGAGGGGTTAAAGGGGAACTTAGGGAAAAGAGGGCCATAGTGGAAAGACTAAATGAAGTTTTTTCTTCAGTGTTTACTGTTGAGCATGTTGGGGAGATATCCATGCCAGAAATGATATTTAATGGTGACCATTCAGAAGAGCTGAAACAAATCACAGTGAACCTGGAAGGTGTAATAGGACAGATTAATAAACTAAAGAGTAGGAAATCACCTGGACCAGATGGTTTATACCCCAGAGTTATGAAAGAACTCAGAAATGAAATTGCAAAAATATTATTAAAAAATAAACTAATTGATTTTAATCAAGATAATGCCTTCACAGCTTTTGTCTCCTGGGATAAAATCATCAATGAAATAGCAGATAAACTAAGCCCAGTCTAGACAAAAGTGTTCCAAAAATAACGTAATACTTCTAAACAAAAAACTTCTAACAAAATAATACTTCTAACAAAAATACTTCTAAAGAAAAAACCGACCACTAACATCCCTATACCCTCGATCCAATTCAGAAAACCATGTTCCATGGAAGTCCTCAACAACACCCTTACCAAGGACCTATCTAACCTGGACCTCACAAATCCGGACAATGCTTTGAACTCTTGGCTAACTATCACCCGTGACGCAGCGGACAAAATATGTTCTTTAACATCCAAAGAGATCAACCCCGCCCGCACCAACAAAAAACCCTGGTTTTCCACAGAATTAAGAAAACTCAAGCAAGATCTTCAACACAAAGAACAACGCTGGAGGAAGGATCCCTCGCCTACCACACAAGCTTCCTACAGAACGGCAATGACATTTTATAGAGCCACCATTCTTCGCACAAAAAGGGACTTCTACGCCAAAAAAATACACGGATTCCTATACGACCCCAAAATATTATTCTCATATGTGGCAGCTCTCACCACCTCCATTCCTCCCACCTTCCGAGAAGAAGAGGCCCAAAACAAATCTACTGAGCTAGCAATTTTCTTTGATAACAAAATCAAAAATCTACTTATCCCACCAACAGCCTCCATTTCTACTTTAAACTACCAGCCTCCACCTCACCAAAACTACTCCTCAAGGACTCACAAACAGTCCCTAGAATCTTTTGATCCCACATCACCCTTAGAAATTGAAAATATCATCAAGAAAATGAAACCTTCATCGCACCCAATAGACCAAATCCCGACCAAACTCCTTCTCACAATCCCTAACACCATCGCCAAACCACTGGCCAACATCATAAACTGCTCGCTCTCTCACGGAATTGTCCCGGACGCTTTAAAAACAGCCTCCCTGAAACCACTACTAAGAAAAAACCAACTTGGACCCATCCAACCCTACAAACTTCCGCCCAATCGCCAACTTACCTTTTATAGCCAAGATAATGGAAAAACTGGTCAACTCTCGTCTCACAGACTTCTTGGACTCACACGACATTCTACACCCATCACAATTCGGATTCAGGAAACACAGGAACACAGAGTCGCTTCTTCTCTCATTAACGGACAACATCTTGATGGGCTTCGACAAAGGTCAGTCATACCTGCTAGCTCTTCTAGACATTTCCGCTGCGTTTGACACAGTTAACCATACAATCCTCATCAACCGCTTGATGGAAATAGGCATCTCATGATCTGCACTCCGCTGGCTAAAATCTTTTCTAAGTGACAGGTATTTCAAAGTAAAAATAATCAACAAAGAATCTTCCCCCATAGCGTCCAAACAAGGAGTACCCCAGGGATCCTCGCTTTCCCCGACCCTATTCAACATCTATCTTCTCCCTTTATGCCATCTACTCAAAAACCTCAATCTCACCTACTTTATTTATGCAGACGTGCAGATCATTATCCCCATCAAGGATCCCATCTCCGATACTTTAATCTATTGGAACAGCTGCCTCCATGCTATTAATATCCTTCTCATGAGCCTCAACCTGGTTCTCAATACATCCAAAACTGAGCTTCTGGTCATCTCCCCCAACGATAACAACCCACCAAACAGCACCACAAACATACCATCAGTAAGTCAAGTGAGAGACCTTGGAGCCACCCTAGACTCCAGAATGAACCTTAAAAAATTCATTAACAACACCACAAAAGAGGGCTTTTATAAACTTCATGTCCTAAAACAATTAAGACCTCTCCTCCACTTTCATGACTACAGATCTGTCCTTCAAGCCATACTATTCTCAAAAATTGATTACTGCAACGCTCTCCTGCTTGGTCTCCCGGCCTCCTCAACTAAACCTCTTCAGATGCTGCAAAACGCAGCAGCCAGGATCCTTACTAACACGCGCAGGATGGACCACATCACACCGTTACTAAAAATACTTCATTGGCTACCCATACACTTCAGAATACTCTTCAAGACTCTGACCATCATTCACAAATCCATATATCATCAATCCTCTCTGCAACTCACCATACCCCTCAAATTACACTCCTCATCAAGGCCTACCAGATCTGCATACAGAGGCTCCCTACAAGTTCCTCCCAGCAGTTCCACTAAACATTAGGGGTGTGAATCGTGTGATCGATCATCTTAACGATCGATTTTGGCTGGGGGGGGGAGGGAAATCTTATCGTCGTGTTTTTTTTTTTTTGTTAAAAATCATTAAAAATCGTAAATCGGGGGAGGGCGGGAAAACCGGCACACCAAAAAAACCCTAAAACCCACCCCGAACCTTTAAAACAAATCCCCCACCCTCCCGAACCCCCCCAAAATGTTTTAAATTACCTGGGGTCCAGTGGGGGGTCCCGACGTGATCTCCCTCTCTCTGGCCACGACTGCATTGAGAGAAATGGTGCCGTGGCCCTTTGCCCTTATCATGTGACAGGGCAAAGGTAGCGCCGGCGCCATTTTGGTTCCTGGTTCCCGACGTCACGCGTACAGGAGATCGCCCCTGGACCCCCGCTGGACCCCCAGGGACTTTTGGCCAGCTTGGGGGGGCCTCCTGACCCCCACAAGACTTGCCAAAAGTCCAGCGGGGGTCCGGGAGCGACCTCCTGCACGCGGGCCGTATTGCCAATCTTCAAAATGGCGCCGGCGCTACCTTTGCCCTCACTATGTCATATGGGTGACTGTTATGAAGCAAAAACAGCTATCTGTCTCTCTATTTCCTCAGCTGCAGATTCTACTTCTCCCTCTCAATAATTAGATCTTCAGGAGAAGATCTGATTGCAGGGCTTCCAGATGCACTCCTCTCTTCCTGGATCCAACTCCTGGCTGTCCCTGCCCCTCACACACAGACAGAGCCAGCCAATTTGAGGCTTTTCTTCCTTAAATGGTCTCCCAGCATTCCTTTGGATTCCTCCTCTGCTAGCTATGTCGTGCTTTCCCTGGGCATATTCAACAGTACAGCCCTTTCCCCCAACTTAATACTATGAGTGCTGGATATTGGTTTCTGCAGAACATTTGTTTTCAATTCTACTTGCAGTTTCTGCAGGATTGAAAACCCCTTTTTGATAGATCCAAAATGTATCACTCAGATCCAGACATAGCTCGGTCCACATTAATAAGGCTCAGCTCGTGGGGGAAGGAACCTGTCTTATAGTAGCGTTCTACAAATATTATTAGTTTCCATAAGTTGGGTATTTGATCCTTCCCAGTAGTACTCAAAGCAGAGAAAAATTTAAGAATTTGATGCCCCTCCCCATTCACTCTCCTCTCCCCCTGAGCAGAAGTCTAAGGCACAGTCCTCTAGTTTCTTGGGGTAATTCAGAGATAGATTCTGTAGCAAAAATTTAAAAATTCTGAAGCAAATTAGCAAACATTTAAATCTTTTATATTACATTATAAAAAAAGATTAGTTTTACATGCTCCAGTCCTGCTCCTCCTTGCATCCATCTCTAACATTCCACCCAATATGATGTACAGATACACATTTTGCACTAATCCCTTCTCTCTCTCTCACACATACACACACAAACAAACACTGCCCTTGTTCCCCTCTCTCTCACACACAGACCTACACTCCCCAGCTAATTCCCCTCTTATCCCCCAGCCTCTCTTTCCACCCTCCAATGATCTCTACTCAGATACTTCTAATCTCTCCCAAAATGATCTCCCTTTGCTCTTTGTGCTGCAAGCTCACTCCTCTTCCTCTCCTGTTCCCTGCACTGCCTGAAGGGGTGGATGTGGATAAGGAAACAGAATGCTTTTCTCTGCCTAGTGAGATTCAGCACAGCTAAGAGGCAGCAAATCTTTAACGAGCTTGCGCCCCCCCCCCCCCCCCCCCGATTTTTGCTGCCCTGGGCACAGGCCTAGTATGCCTATTCAGAAATTTAGGCCTGTTACAGGTCCCTAAAAAGCCTATTAGGAAGCAGTGTGGTCCTTTAGTGGTGTCTGATAAATTCTGCAAGTTGTTAACAGCAACCAGGGATATGTAACAGAGTCAAGGCTTTAAATCATGGAGAAAATACATAAATTTCAATTCATGTTTTTTTTCAGAGTACATAGTGCTATATTTTAAGCCTGAAAACATTTGAACCTCATAGGCTTAATGAATTAGAGGGGTGGAAATGCCTCTTTAATAATGGTGCTTTCAGTGATTACCCATGTTTCTTCATTTCCCAAGCAACTAATTTCCCCTTCTCTCTGGAATTCCCATGAAAAAAGGGAAACCCAACAGGAATAAACAGTAATTTCAGATTACTAAAAAAATTGAATGCAAGTTACTGGTAGTTGCAGGTGTCTGGAATAGCTTAAATTCACATACTTTACAGCTATCCAATCTGAAGGACTGTTTAAATAAATGATTGGGAAATGTAGTGCACTCAACTGACACTTCAATTGATTAAACACCCTTGCTTTCTGCTTTGCTTTTAACTAAATATATTGCAATGCCATTAGTAATGCTTGCAAATATATTGTTTCTAATATTGCTTTTAAAATTAATTATGTTGATTTAAACATACAGTGATACCCATTTCCTTAGGGAGTTTTTAATTTTTCCTTGCTTTGGATCACATACGTCATTGATATTGCTGAGATCTCACTTTGGGAAATTGAAAGCATTAAGTATTTCATGAATTTGACAATTTAGTTCACTTTACATAATTGATTACATTTGTCATAAATAGCCATAATAATCATGTATATTTTGAGAGGTTCTTTGGTAGTAACAAGTATTTGACCTGAATGTAGATTGGGCATTTGAATTTAATGTAATATTCCAAAGATATCGTCAAAAAAGTCTACCTAGAATTCATATAGTAAATTCTGGGTGTGTCTCTGTTACATTATAAATGTATAGGTAGTAAAGCTTAGCCTTATATTTTGTGACAGTATTGTGTTCTGATGTTTTTGATAGAAGATATAAGATATGGGCTAATCCAATGGCTTGGTGATAGTACTGCTGTGCAGGAGACTTTGTTTCAGACCTGGCTTCTGTTTCTTGAGCTGGCTGAGGTTGCTAGAGGCCAGGTAGACAGTGGGGAGACCTCTCAGCCATAGTAAAATGGTACTTTCCCGTGGTCAGGCTCAGAGGGGAAACATACTGGGTTTCAGAGGGAGCCAGCCATGGTCTGTGGCTGCTGGTTGAGGGTCATTGTGATGGCTAGGCCAGAATAGGGGGAGAGGGGAGAAAAATGGGGATAAAAAAAACAGTTAACAATGAAGGTTTTTGTAGCACCATAGCCCTTCAGTTTTGATTGTTTTAAAATTTAAAAAATAAAAATAAAAAAATGTGTTTCAGTCAAAGATAAGTTGAAAAAAGATCTTAATTATTTATTGTTATCTTTCCAAAAGTCTTAAAAATATTACAATTCCTATGCCTGAGTGAATGTAAATGATTTCTGAAATGATAAAAATACATTTTTTCAAACAATAGCTCATTGGTTTTGATTTATTGAGTTGATTTTACCTTTTCTTTCAAAATCAAGACCTGGCATATGGTTGGTATTTGGTAGATACTCCAGTGTAATGATAGAAAGTTCATTTTGAGCATCTCTGGTAACAAAGCAAACTATTTGATCTCAGCTGCAAACTAAATTAGGCCTCATAATTGCCTTCATTATAATAATACCCTTTAATAACTCTTGGTATGCCTGATGCCTGAGGCTGGTGCTATAAAGGCAGACTCAATACAAGTAACTGATTAAATGTGTATTGTACATCAAATGGTTTACTTATGTGGTACAAATGCATAATACCAACTTATTTATTTTCAAGCTCTTACACAGTTTTACAAAAGTAGCCATGCATATACACCGATTCACTCACAAGGTTCTTTTTTGATTGCTTTGAGTAAGTCACTCTGCTATTTTCAGCTGACTGGTTTTCCATAAAAGTGTCATTTGGAGTGCTTTAGAGTACGCTTCTCTTTCATATGTAAATGAAGTTTTAGATTTTCAAGTAGGGATTTGTTTAGTGGCTTTGGCAAAAGTCATGTGAATGCCATTGTATATTATACTATACCATGTAGCAGAGGAAGTTTTCATGAGTTTCCCCTGCCAAACAACATTCTTCTCAATGCTCCAACATAAAAGTACAAGTAATTAATTTAAAGAGAGATACTGAGAATTAAGGTTCAGCAAACAAGATCCTTTCAGTACTCTTATTGTGAGGTCATTAAGGGAATGATCTTCCTTTGAGAAGTTGATCTATGAGCTGTCATTCTGTTATTCTCTATAATGGTTTATCTTGTCTATGAAAATTGATTCTTGTCTAAAATTTTTAGCTTGTTTCACCAATATAGCATTCTTCTTCACATTTTTTGCATTGAATCATCTATACAACTTTCATAGAGAAGCATGAATATGAAACTTTTATTTTGAATGTCTTTCAAATATGGGTAGCTGTAGGTTCCTGTGATATTTTGCTGGCACAACGTGCATT